>NC_090950.1:27279985-27611485 GCF_040807025.1 Struthio camelus | reverse complement strand
TTCCCCCTTTGAAGTATGTACCATTTACTGTAGGCAGAAGGAACAGGAAGGCAAGAAAAGAACCCCTCATCAGTCATTACAGAGGCTACCCTCATTCACAGTTTTGCCAAGACAGGAATCCTAAACACATGATAAAACCTCGGTGCCACGTGTTATTAGGTATTTCTCTTAGACAACCTATTTTAAATGAGGTAGAAGAACAGACATTTACACTAAGTCATGAGATCCCACTGCTGCAACTTTTCTTCCTCTTTCAATCCTCTTCTTCCCAACTCCTGGCTAAAGCTAAGATCAGATTGTTTAATACCCCTAAAAACTTCAAGAGGAGAAGACAGGATACCAGAAAGAAGTATAACGTGGCAGACAAAAACTGCAGGACCCAACAACCACAAATCAAAGGTGCATAAACTCTAATGGGAAATAAAGTGCACAGTTCTTAAGGGAGAGTAATTAATCATCAGCAGGAACTGACAGCAGTGCGGCGCAACCTCTGCTGCTTGAAGGCTTTGCACTAAAATTAAACGTTCATTCTGAATAACGTGCCCAACCTGCAGTTACGCACATGTGGCAGAAACTGCTGGGTGGAGCTTGTCCTCTGCACCAGGTGAGACGAGGACACTGGTCGGACTAGCCTTGAAACCCGGGAGCCCTCCCGCAAGGCTCGCAGCCCAAAGCCGCCCTGGGCTTTGCCGCAGCTTCGGTCCCTCCCTCGTTGTCAGCCTGCAACGGCCGCAGCCTCGCTCTGCTTCCCTTGCTGGGGCACACCTATCTTATAAGAAGGGAGGCCCGCTGCCAAAAAGCCGTGCTTGCGGAGGAGAGCGGAGGGGCTGGACACCCCTGGAGGCCGTCGGGGCTGTGCTCAGCCAAGGCACACGCCAGCCTTTCCTGCTACCCGGCCCACGGGGACAAGCACCTACGCCAGCTCTCAAATCACGTTTTAAGCACCGAGATCCCCAGTCGCAGGATGACAGACAAGCTTGTCTGTCGGTGTAATTGCCCTCATTTACATCAGGTTAGCATTTGGTATACAGCTTCCTTTTATTTCTTTACCACCAGGAAAACATCCTCCCCGCGTGCAATAAACAACGTTGAAAGAAGTCGCCGCAAGCTATAACTGAATGGTCAAACGAACTTAGGGAGCTGCACCCCCTTGTTTACTCTTGTGAATCCCAATTAGCGCATTTAATTCTCAGTTTAAAAACCCACAAGGCACCCCGTCACAGTGCCATACTGTAAGCTGAGGCCTAGCTCATCTTATCTTCACGGCGGTATCTCAGGGTGGCAACACCCACCACGTTCATTAAAGCCCTCCGTCGCCCTCCTTAAAATATGGAAATGAATTCCAACCTTATAAAAAGGGATAAAAACGATCAGCATAATCAGCATCAAGCTCTGCTGGCGATGGCTGTCAAGCGTAGAGTCGCTGCCCTCCCTGCCCCTGCGTCCCCCACCAGCCCTCGCCGTTCAAACGATGGCGAGAAACAAAGAAACAAACAAAATCGCAGAGATGGCTCTGATACTGTCCAAGATTTATTGCACATCATCTTGAACGCTGGCAATTTCTCTTGATGAATTGTTTATCGCATTGCATTTTTCACTCCCCCTCTCAGACCGTCCTTAAGATACACTCCGATTCACGTCTCTTTAGCTGAAGAGTTTCAAAAGACTCCCTGCGCTGTTTTTAAGTGTTCACACCCACTACGATAAATGCAGGGACCAGACCGTCTGGGGTGTTCAGGGAGGAATCTGACCTGTTACTCTGAGTACAAATACTGGACAAATCTGAATTGGAGTAAGCTAATGAAGCTTGATACTCTTAGCTGTGGCACCTGGCTGCTGAAAACCCTCTCTTTTATATCCCCCCTCCCCGCCTTTTATAGCCTGGCCCCCATCCCTTCCTTCTCTGTGCGTTGCTACAGGAACGCGGTTCAAGCTTTCTTTAGATTTAAAGGAAAACAGGGGTTTGCGCTAGATGATTTAGAAACATCAGATATGGAAATTTCCCTACTAAGCTAGGACTTGTTTGCCTTCGAACAAACCTTGCTCACGCTGCTTTTCACTTCAGAAACGTGGGTGCTCTTTTGGGGGTTGCTTCATCTATGATATTTTAGGACACTTAAAGCATGTACCTGTGCATGTGTGCATGTACCCGTGTATGTACAGCTGTGGAGTAAGAAACGTCACAGGAGACATTTGGTTTGGTTTCTTCTTTAATTTCTAACGATAAATAAGTTATTTGATTTCACCCGACAGGACGTTGTTGGGCAGACTGCTAAACAGTGCTGGGAATTTGTCCTTCCCCACCACCGAAGCGGCAGCACTCCTACGGCAGACCAAGTAAAACAAATGCACGTGTACCCTCCTAACAGGGTTTGGAGGAAGTCTGTCTGAATTTATCTGAATGAGGTCTCTGCCACACTGACTCATTCTGGGGGTTCATAATCACACTTGAGTCTGGTTATCCCACCGTTATTACACCCACTGGCTGTGGTCTGCTCAGCTGCAAGGCAGGCACGCTTTGTTGTAGGCATGCAATACTACAAATAAAAGATTCTTCTTCAGGTTAGGTGACTTTGAAAGAGAAGGGCTGAGCTCCCCCCTCACTGCGACTAGCAAGCTGGAAGGACTGGCTGCAACGAGGCTAGAAACTCTGGGTGGACGCGAAACGCCGTCCCCCGCTCTGTTCCCACGCTGCACCCGACTGCCCTCCTTGTATTTCACAAGTCCACAGCATTTGCTCGCTGCTGCTAAGTCTTCCAAACCTAAGCTTTAAGGAGAAAAAGGTCTTATTTTCTTGTACTGACCAAGGGCAGGGGAGATGAAAACACAACACTAAGGTTATCCCAAAACTACCAAGGACAAACTTTCCATACCAAGACCAGTCAGCTTTCCCATACCAACAGTTCTGTCTTTGACAGTGAAAGCATCCAATGCAAAAACCCAGCCACGCTGGTATTAAAATTAAATTCCCACATAACTAACTCCTCGCCATTTTAGTAAAATTCATATAGTATTGCTCTTAAGATTCCCAAATACTTGGCTATTCAGTCTCCAAAGCCACCAACTTCCTCCCCACACCCCAAATTTCTAGGAAGTTACGTGCTGCTGCTATAGTTCCCCATCCTGCCAAAATAAACAAGGAGGGGTTACATTAGTGATAGCATAATAAATGCAACTCAAATATGACCAAAAAGTCTTCAGTCTAACTCAACACTGCAACAGGCAATCGGTGAAACAAATTCCAGAAATGTGGCCACAGAGCTGAGGCCCTTTTCCTCCTTTGCATGCAGAAAAGTTCAAGCTAGCAGCTCTATTAAAACAGGTATCTACAATAATTTTTACTAGTGCCTGTTCCTGGATAATTTAAGTGAATTGTATAAGTGAAACAAAATAAATCTAGGGCCATGGTTTCACACCACTGCAATCCTCATGATGCAAAGGGTACAAAAACTGCACTGCCTCACACCAACTCAAACCACCACACACATGCATCGTCACGCTCCCACTAGCTCTTTGATGTTACAACCGGATAGATAGGGTTGGAGACCCCAAGAATTCAAAAATTCTTGATCGAATTGCATTTCCCTAACTCACTACGGCACTAAGGCAGAGATGCAGTGCAATCTGCCTTCTAGCAGAGAGTCACCACGACACCAATCCTCCATGGGAGTTTTGAGAAGAATTTAGGTGTTGCACAAACTTTTCACACCAGACTAAATTCCTACTTCTCAATATGCCATGGGTATTTGATCATTGCTTAAGTAGCTCTTCAATGCAGAAGAGCAGAATAAATAAACAGGAAAAAAAGACAGTGCGTCCATCATAGGCAAATTAAAAGGAAGGGAATAAAGAACAGTATTTTCCCCATTTACCTAAGCCTACCATTAAAAAGACAACATGCATCCCTAACCATAAGCATCTATGAATGAAAAACTGGTAGAGTCAATAAAGTGTGCAGCAAGCCTAATTCATTTTTACTACATGACCTACTTTCAGACAGTTTTGATTCACATGAGCGGCTAGAGCTTCAAGGTGGAGATTCTGCAAGGTTTGTTCATTAAAGTCACTCTTTTCTTTACGGCTTTCGGCTTCAAGGGATAAGAAAACACATTTCTGTTATAGGTGTTCTCCAAAAAGATCCCCTTGGTACAAATCTCACAGCAACTGGAGGACAAATGGATATGAATGCAAACACTGCTTCAAAACTGAAAGAAAATCTGAATGAAGGGAGTCTTAATTGCTTTAGGTGATACAGCCTCCACTACCTTCCAACGCTGGCTAGATGCCACCTTGACACCCAGTGCAATGGGCATGAAGGTGCTGGCTTGGGCCACCGCGGTGGCTCCCGCTCCCGGCAATTCACTGGGCCTGTCTGCCTGCTGCAGCGGTGACTCAGCCGGTATCGAGCCACCACGAACTGCAGTCGGGTGTATTAAGGAAAAAACGAGATCAGCACCCGTTTATTCTGATACGCCAGGATGCAAACCCCAGCAGTGCAGCCGCCACTGGCATGGGCAGGACCCTAACGTGGCACCGGCTGCGGGGTGGCCCGTCAGCCGAGCCTGCTGCTCCACGCTTGCGGAAATGAACCCGAGGGAATTTCCTACTCGGGAAGATGCAAGAACTGCTCCCACCCTCTCACACTTGCATAATTCATACAGCCCTGACAGCTTAAAAGTGACTCCCCTCCCCCTCGCCGGCCGCAGAGAAAAAAGGAATTTGAAATAATCCGCTGGCTTTTAGTTCTTCATCACACTCAACCACTCCTGGAGCAGTAACTGTGACTGAATCTTACATAAAACACTGCGGAGAGTAGTTTTCCGTTTTCCTTCTAGCACCCTCTTTTCCCTGCCCAGCAACAGACGCGTCTGCAGGACCTTCCCGGCTGGAGCCGCTGCGCGAGCCCTCGCCCAGAGCCCAGGCACCAGGTCCCCGCCGGCCGCGGGGCGCTCACGGCTGCACAGAAAGGCTGCGGGAGCGAGCGCTCCCAAAACAGGCGCACACAAGCTTCTCTGCGGCCCACTCGCACACATTTTTCCCGGGCTTATATACCTGCTCAAGCTCATTGGAGAAGAGGATATAGTTTTGTCCGTGACCACGTGAGAGTCAGATCTACCTTCTAGTGGAATAAATGGGAACACGGTTGCCTTCCGCTGGATCAGGTGTATTAGGAATTAAGGCGTGCAAGATTCACCTAGTAGCTGTTAAATAACCCCAAAGCACACGACAGAGGTGATTTCTTTTCCTTACCGCTGCAACATCAAGCCCTTGGCAAACCAGGCCCCTCACCTCCACGCAAAATTTGTAAAGCTGTGGGGAACTCGTGCTAACAAACAGGGGCTGCGCTATTTGCTTTGCAAGCAGGTATTTCATTCAACTGTGCTCTGCTCAAACACATGCGTTTCCGCATTTCTCCCAGGCCAACCCTAAAATCACGGTAGCTATTCAAGACGGGCCCCAGCCCTTCCCGACAGCCACCCCACCGAGGTGGAGGAAAGACGAATGGGAAAAACGAAGCATGAAAGGGAAAGATCCCTTCACTTCAGTTTCCACTGGCTGCTCAGCCGCAACCTCCAAGTACCTCTGATGGCATCGCGCAAAATTAGCAGGAAACGGTATTTTAGAACAGGCTGAGCACACGGTACTGGGACAACTCGGCATTCCCATCTGTGAAATCTCGCAGCAGGAGGAGGAGCTGCTACTACAGCCCATGGCTGGAGCCGGTGCTGCTGTTTACACGCAGCAATTCAGAGCGGCGCGCCGCTTCCAGGCACGGCGGTGCTTTCCGGACACTGACTTCCCAGGCACCTCTTTCAAGGAAAAAGGAAAAGCAAAAAAACAAACAAAAAAACCCAAAAAACAAAACTGAGACCTGCTTAAAAATTCAGCTCTTGCATCAAACTGGCTCCGTAGCGCCTCTGCAGCAGAGGCTGAACGCCGTGCTCCTCGCTGCACCAAAGTCACCACGGCAGCGATCGCTTACAGACCCTTCACAAACGGAAAGAACCTGCCAAAATAATAGTAATTAGAAAATAAACGGTTCACTTCTGGGCTCTCAAGATGCTGCCTGCCAGCTTCGCTCTGGCTGGAAGATGAAGGGCACAGTCACCTCTACAACCACTGCCAATTAGCTGCTCCCGCAAAGGGCTCTCCCTCGCCTCTCCAGGAGCACAAATGCTTAACCTCGGATCGCGGCGCCCAGGCGGGAAGAGACAGCTAGGGGAGAAAGGGGAGCCTTGGAAGACCTCTCATTAACTGCCTTTATGTCTAGTGATAAGAGCTAGCCTGACGAGAAGCAGCTCCCGATACAGAGATTGCACCAAAAACAAACAAAAGAAAGCCCTGGAATGGGGACCGAAGGTCAAAAATATCGCGTGTTTTCGAGACAGGCATTGCAACTACATGTACGTTCAGGGAGAGAAGACAGACAGGAGAAAAAGGTTGGTTGAAGTCCTTTCCACCAGGAGACCATCATTTCAATACTGTTGGTTGGAGTGGATGCCCTCCCCCACCGCCAAAGTGAAGCTTCCTGCAGAAAATGCCCTTCCTGCAAAGAAGGGAAAAAATTTCCATGGAAGCTTTCAGACCAGCTTTAAATAGAGGTTGAGCCCACGGACTGAAGCAGTTAACCCTGTAAAGCTCAGCTGAACAAAATGGTATGCACGTTTTTAGACCAAGCTCTGAGATTGACCTTCAGGCCTGGCCTGAGACATTTCTGCCTGGCTAATACTACCTGCTCATAAGGGAGATTAAAAAAAATAAAATAAAAATAAAATAAATCATACCTTGTGCCTTGGTACAGACACAAATCCCCCTTCTGGCATTAGCCCTCGAATGCCAAAATTCTTTACATTTAAGACAACCTACTGCTGTCACCATGAAACAAAACACGCAGTTACACAAATGCGTATTTTTCATATTCTGAGCGCAGCTGGTGGATTACTCAAGAATAAGTTGCTGGTCAGCCTCATATGAAATATGAGAAGGTTGTGGAACAGGCTGCAAAAAATTTTTTTCAGCCTTTCCCAAAAATATTTAAATCTACATGACTTCTCTATTTTAGAGTCCTCCTTGGGATTTTTCCAAAAGTTACAAGAAATAATCAATTAAACTGAAAACACTTTTCAAAAAGAAGGGAGCACAACTACAATAAGCGTTGGAAGAAAAACAGATTTCAGTGTTTCTATGAACTCTGGCAGCAAAGACGCAGGCAGATGGAATAAGCAGTGAGGGAGCTCAGCTTAGCTTATCATGTGTATAAAAACAGTAGGAGGAGTATTGGTGCCATCGAACATTAAGCATCTCTCTTCAGAGCCTGAATTATTATTCCTAGATCACATAGCTCTCCGCTGCCTACAGAGGCATGTAGGGCAACACCTGCGCAAAGGCACCGAGGGACACGGACACCATCTACGCTCCAATCAGCAACATCTGCGCTGCAGGGAGGAGATACCCAGCCCGAAAGGGAAGGCAGAGTGAGAAAGGAGACAAGGAAAGAGGCAAGTTTAGTGCAGTCGGACATCCTGGTGCCGCTCGGCGGCCACGGGAGCTGGTGGGCCGCGGCCACGCAGGCAAGCTCGCCGGCGGCGTTGCTGCAGCACTGCCTTCCCTTGGCTGAGCGCAGCTTCGCGTGAGTCACGGCACTGCACCAGTTACACTGCCCGCTTCCCTCCCGCGTCCACTTTACTGCTTTACTTTTTTTTTCTTTTCTTTTCTTTTCTTTTTGCAAAATGAAAGCCCGCGGCTGGTGGGAGAGACCCCCAGGCTGAGGCCCCGCACAGCCACAGCTAAGGAGCGGGTGGGAAGCGGACAGTGAAATGCCTCCTTATTTTCCACATTCACGCCATCGCAGAAACTTCTTCAAGGAGATTTGCTAGTTCTCTTAAAGCTGCAATAACAAAGCAGGTTTTTAGCCTTGATTCATGACATTGACTCAGGCTCTAAAAGCCTCTGATTTCTCCGCTATCTCCCAGCCAAGGCCTGCTTGATGTCTCAAATCACACTGGTGGATTCCTTTGTGCAGGGACTCGAGTAACACCTCGCACAGGTTTAAAATTTTCTCTTCTTTCTTCTTCTTTTACCTTAATTATTCTAGTTTTTTTTTTTAATAAATTAAGTTCACAGAGCCAGTAAGACTAACTTCTCCTCAGTAGCACCCCTACTGGTTTCTGTGGGGACGCAGCAAACCCAGCAGGTGAAGGGAACAGCTCAAAGCATTTTTCCCAAGGTATAATAGCTCAGCGCAAACCATTACAGCATGAGAACGCCATCAGAATAAGGTTTCACAAAGGAGCAGACTGGGTACCTCCTCCAAAGACCATTGCTCCTGCTGGGACAGGCCCCACCACCTGGCACCAGCCTTCCTCACGCCACCTGCAGAGCCCCAGCACCCCAGCCTGGCCAAGGGTGACCTTACCTTGCCCTGCTAGCTGCCACCCAGCTGTGCACGCGACAGGCAATTTGCCATCGCAGCCACGGGAGCTGCGGTCGGATGCACAAACACGCACTGGTGCTGGAAAAGGCAAGTAGGTGTGGTGTCCATGTATGGATCCACCTTGTCCCAGCTTATGAAACGAGCTCACGGATTGTACAAATGGCAATCTTTGGAAACTTATGCTGGATTCAGCCTAGGCAGATGCCTGCAAATACTTCAGTTTTTACTCTCAGTGGAAAAGCAGCACCTAAGTCAACGGGGTAACTCAGTCTTGTCTCCCCGTTTCATACGGTTGCAGAAGAGCCTGTGATAATGACCTTCATTTAAAAAAAAAAAAAGTTTATCCTATTCCAGCTTATACAGGACAAAGAAAAAGATGGTATCAACAGAGCAGATTCAGGCCAGGTTTTTGCTGGAGAAGGGTTGCTACTCTGACTAGCAACTACTGTTTCCATGGTTAAGCTTTCATCCAGGATTCAAAGCACGGGGCATACAAAGGCATATAGGGTGTATTGTGCTACTAAGTCTTGGGGAATGAAGATATCAGACTCTCAATTCACACACTGAAAAATATCTCACACAGAGCACTAGGCAAAGTAAAAAGAAATCACATCCCCACATTTTTTTCTTTCCTTTCTGCATTAACAACCTAGATTGACTTGCTAAATGGTGATTCGGTGTCTGCTCCCGTGATTACGCTGCCCTGAAAGGTATCGCCATCCCCTTCCCCAGCTGTCTCCCCCTCACCTCAGCGCCCTTCGCCACCACTCTGGTTTCTCTCACCACAGCGTATCATCACCTTGCTTTACACACCTTTTTCCAGGCTACTGGTATACAACGCGAACAAAATCAATTTTCAAAAGTGAACCTTGTAGTGCTACATAGTCACCTTCTTCTCTACTAAAATGCTGTTATTCACAGATGCCTTCTGCTTTGAGATCTAAGACTTCTTTTTATCCTCTGTAAGAGACCACAGCCAATACCAGGCCCAGTAAATTCACAGATTGTGTGCGGCACGAACAGAAATCACTTTGAGTCGAGGTAATTTATGTCCAGAGCTGCCATCTCACTCAGCTCCCTTTTATCACTTCTTCAAAGTATCCCTGCGATTCTGTTAAACGTTAAATGTGATCTCATTTCTATGCTGAGCTCAGGCTGGGCATTTCTGAACCAAAATACAATTTGCTATCACTCCCCTACTCTGCATTCAAGCAGGTTTTTCTACCCTCTCCTCCATAGCTGAAGACAGACCAAAGTCCCTGCAGGCTCCCAAATCTTCCAGGAACCACAGTCAAATCTGCAGCTACTGAAAGGGCCTGTTTCTACTACTCCCAGTTCTCACCAGCAGAGGTTCTTTAGAGGATGGGTACAACTGGAAAGCTCATTCCTCCCAGCCTGCAGTGGAGAAGGCCATGCCTACTCAGTATCCAACACTCAACTGACGCTGTGCTGAGAGCCTTCATCTTCCAGCCACAGTGTCTCCTCAATAGGGACCCTGAAACCAGTTTCTCCTTCCTCGAGGTTTCATGGTCTGTCAGGTCCTGGAAGAGGCAGAGGGTGTCTACTATAGGCTGGTTTGTGAGCATTCGGGGCCCAAATCTCAAGTGAATGGAGTAAATGGATACCTTAGTAGATTTGTGGATGCTTACCTGAACATATCCCGTAATCCTCATCCCATCATCTACTTGTTAAATACATTGCTTTCTACTTCACTAGTGCCTCTGTTTTCTCCTCTTGATGAATCTGCCTTCTCTCATAGTGATTTCTATGCTTCCATTTCTTTTGCTAAAATTAGTAGTATATCTTGTGGAAGTCCCTAATGGCAGGTGTCAATAAAACATGACTGGCCTTCCAAGTCTTCTGTTTTCCAGTCAAATATTTATTTGCTTTCTCCCTTCAAAAACTATTTCCCTCTAAGCTCAGGCTCAGCTGGGGAATCCGTGCATTATGTTGCTTGGCTGACATCATTTAGACGGATGTTATGGGACCAGTCACGCCAGAGAGCGGCCTTAATCCTCCATCATTCAGAGGTGCTCATATATTAGAAATATTTCTCTTCACAGACCAGTAGCCGCGCTAACAAAATATTAATATCCCTATCAAATGCATTATATTTGCTGCACATTTTTAGGTATCTCTGCTTCATACAATTTTGTTAGAAGCTTTTGTACCCATTGAGGCCTGAAAGAAGGAGTGCCAATGGCCTTTTGTAGGTTAATCCACAAGAGATCAAGAGAGTGCGAGACAGTCTGTCTATTCAAATTACTCATTTTATAGTGTAATAGTATGAATATGAATATTGTCCATTGAAAAAGTGTGTTAATTAGGATGCTGGCAGTTTTCTGGACCACTGCCACCCAAAGTAAGCACTGAGGGGTACGTGATTATTCAACCGGCACTCCCAAATCACTGTGGAACTCTCCCAGGCTGCTTATGCCAGCAGAGCACTCAACTCCATCGCAAGAGTTAAATAACCAAAATAATTAATGAGGAAACAACCTACAGAGGGTTAACGTTACTTAGTTTTCTTCTACTAATTTCAGTTATTTCACTTTCTGGAAAAAAACAGTATTTAACTAGACCTCAAATAAATTGCATAGTGCACATGTGATAGTTGCTGGGAGGTTTTCAAGCAAGCAGAACAAATGTCTCATTAATAACTAAGTGCCAAAAAATCCAGAAAGAAACTTGCACCAGATTATTCAACACCATAATAGTTTGTTTCTCTGATGCTTGCTGTGGATTGAAAACAACCACTGTTCTACTTTGATAAGATTAGTTTGGGCAGAAGAGAGAATGAAGAAGGAAAGGTTCATGCATGTATGAGAAGGACACATACCTGGGAAGTCACTACAGTTCCTATGCAATTTTGTTATGCAAGTAAAGCTTCTACAAGCTCACGATCAGGCCTGGCACTTGGTACATTAATAGCACACAGATGATCTTCAACAGATACAATATTCCCCCTTTCCAGTTTCTGTGTCTGTTTTTATCCAACAGCTAGGGTGTGTAATCTTTACTGTGGTCTGCAGATCTCAAGGTTAATCTACATTTTCTGCCAGCAAAATAAAAGGTCAGCTACGCATCAGACACCAACAACCTCTCCCAACTGTCTGAGTATTTAGGGACCTGATGAATCAACTATCCGTATGCTTCTTTCTGCAGAGGAAGAAAGCACACACACAGGTCTGGACACAGCTGACCACAGGACAATACCACCATTTCCCTGAGATGCTTGAGATTTGTAAACATACTTTTCTTATACTGCAGGGAAAAAAAAAAAAAACCCAACAACACACCTTTTGGTTGTTTTTGCAAAAACAAAAAAAACCCAAAAAAAACAAAAAGAAACAAACAAAAAAAATAAAAAGAGAAAGATTTGCGTTGAGGAGTCCATTTTTAATGGAAAACCCTAAAGTTTTGTTTGCGATTTCTGCAAGGTGGAAGAGAAATGCTGAATCTGAGTACGAGTCCAAGGGGCCTGATGGGCATGCAGGCCTTCCCTGCTTCATTTCAGCGGAACTACGAATCCAAGTTTCCCACATCTGAAGCCACGGCCGTAGTTATAAGGGGTAGAATCCTTCTACCCAGAGAAGCTATAGCCAACACGTATTTTCACAAACTGAGATTTCTCCAGCATGATGGGACTGGCAAAACCTGAAAATATCCCCCTCTATCCTATTAAGAAATGTCATCTCGGCTCAAACCCATCAGGCAAGAGTTCACTGCAGGATCTTCAGCAAAGCTCTCTGGCTCCAGTTAGCGAAGCAGATACTTAAAAATATCTGCCAAGACATGAGGACTTCATTTTCAGAAGCTCTCAGCACCCTGACCTGCAGGGCATGTCAGCAAAAGAAAGAGGTGTATCAGCATAGCTGAAGGTCAGGTCCTTTTTTGCCTCAGTTTAAACTGGGGCATCCTAAATTAGAGCAGACTAGGGATGGGATGGCCAGGACCTCTGGTTTCCGGATTCCTTCCCTATAATATGGGGCTGTAGAAAAGATTGCATCTATGTGCATATGTGCGTGTGCATATACATGGGGCGAGAGAGAGGTTCAAAAACAAACAATTTAGAGCTGTTTAAGATCGTCAGCTGGAAGCAGCTGCAGAATCTCTAATAATTCTCCAGGTTTCTGTGCACTTCAGTCTCTCCTTAAATCTCTTCCTTGCAAGAGTTATAGTTTGTCACCCACCAAAAAATAATCCTCTTTTTCTCTGAATTTTGCCTCCATCTTCTCTTTTTCTCCCTTCTCTGTATGAGTGCAAAGCACCTTTAATCTTAATTTCGGATGTATTTTCCATGATACTACAGATGTGTTATCTGCAGTTGACAGTATTAGTCACCTATTTCTCCTTAAAGGACACTGCTTGACCTTGTAATAGCTTCGATGCCTCTAGCTCTACACGCAGAGCGTTTCTGTTTGAATGTATAAGTAATCACGTTCCTGTATCCTTTATTAGCAGTGAACCAGCTACCCAGAGAGCTGTTGCTTTGGGATTTTTTCCTCCAAATGCAGCATTTTTCCCAGGCAGAGACATATTATGGCAATTCAGACACTGACAACTCTGTAAATCACACCCAGGCAAAAGTTATTGATGCCCTCATTCCAGTAAAGTATTATATGATCAGACTGCCCCACGGTATTTCGATCATCTGAGAACCCTGAAATTGAAAGTTGCAGGCTCAATTCTGCTTGGAAACCTAACAAAAGGCATTATCTGTGACAAAAGGCACTTAGAGCATTTCTCTTGCATTATCTTATTCCACACCAGCAGTAACAAATACTTATTTTCCTTTATTAATAAACTCTCCCTGCCCATAACTGTTCTCATTTTTCTAATTTTGAATTAAAATGCTTTCAAGTTATTGATTCCTTTTGCTAGAAATCTTTTATTCTGCTTTTATTAGCTCTTGTACACAGCCTAATTTTAATGATATGAACAGTGCAGCCAACATAACCTCTCTAGCAGACTTATCTCCTGGGAGTTGACGTGATTAATATCTCCCATGCAACACAAATCACATTCTTTAGACCCAGCTTCTCTGCACTGCTAGCGTTCGCTCCTAAATCGGTATCCTCAGGTCTTTTATTAAATGATATAATTAGCTTATTTCTTCTCAAGTGCTTTCCAAAGCAGGCTGTGAATGGTCAGCAATAAGGGAACAGAATACAACACTGAAAACGTACGCTTGAAGCTTTCAGAGGCTATTGCCCACATTCGATTTTTCCCCATCTCACATGCAACCTCACCTACAGGCTCATGAAATCCAAGCAGGACAGTGATCTTTCCCTAGTAGAGGAAGTCCCTCTGGCTGAAGGCAGTAATTAGCAGAGCTAGCACGCGCACTGACATAGACGTAACGGGGAGCCAAATCCCACTCCCAGTGCTGCAGGCCTGCCCGTGCTGCCCAGGTATCCCAGGCCACCCAACAGCCTCCAGTGTCTCCATCTCTCGGGAGCTGGACTCAGGGAGAGGCACCGGCTTGCACGCTGTGCTGGCGTTAGCCCCTTTTGCACCACGAAACCTATATACTTAAAACCAACTGGTGACATGGTCCTTTCTGGACATAACTCAAGGCTCTGTATCGCATGCTCAGGGCTCTTCCTGGAGGAAAGGCAGCAGTTTTGGAGAAAGAAGGCTTGTCTTTGTCAGATGGACCAGCCTGACAATGTGGTCTTACTGCAAGTGCTTTGGCTGATCTTCTCCATTTGCTACATGATCTTGCTGATGGATGGCACCACTGTACGCACAAGCTCTGTATCTACTGCTGAGCAGCATGGGAGAGGCACAGATTTTCCTTGGCTGTGCCAAGTTTCAGTTAATACAGCCAGATGCAAAAAATACCCACAAGTTGGCCATAACAGAGAAGGGCTGCAGCATGGACATACAGCTCTGGCTCAATGATGCACTGCAGGCAGGGCGTACTAACCTGGGCAAACAAACATGCTGTACACGCTCTGCAGCAATGGTTAAACGCAAGTGATGCAGCACAGAGCCCAAGTCAACCAGGCCAAAGACAGCCTGAATGACGAGAAACACACATAACTTGAGCATTAGTGACACAGGGAGCGGCTTTCACTCTTCTTCAAATAAAAAAACTGCAATCCGAAGCTACCACATCCTGCAGCCTGGTGTGTGAGTATGGCAGTATGCATGGAGATCAATTTAAAGTCCACGGAGTTATGGCAGCTCACGTGTAAAGAGACAACACACCCTGTCAATGCTGACTTTTAAAGAAGAGACAATAACAGATCCCGAATCCAAACCCTCTTGCTGCTGTTTAACCCTATGGGCAAGGCTGCTGCTACCAGAGCCACGCTACTTCTGCACTGTCCGGACTCCTAAAATCAGAGTATTGTAAACCCACCTGAATTGCAATAGCTTTTGTATCCCAACAGATGCTGTTTTTTGTCAATTAAAAAAAGCACTGGAACTCTTCATGCTCACTTGTGAGGGACTGGTTTGCTGCTTGGCTTCTACAGGATTTTATGTAGACGCAAAGCAAAGTACTCATTTTCAGCGTGACTGGTAGGATTCACCCATTGCATGCTGTCTTTCAGCACTGTGGGTCAAGACTTCATTTCCCTGCAGTTTCAGCTGTTTCATGACTACGGTAAAAGTGATTTTTGCCAGAAATGCAATTTCATGTTGTGTTTCTAAAGCCTGTTTCTCTAGCATGAGATTTGAATTTTTTTCTGCAAACTACCCCTTGAATTAGCCCTATCTGCATGCAGATACGCAATTCACAATTCATTTTGAGCAGGCTATTTACAGAAATTCAGCTGAATCAGCTGTCCTTCTATTAATTATGTATAGGAGAAAGATTTTGGCCTTGATCCTGGACCTACTGAATTGAAGTGCAAAACAGAAAGTCTCAAAAGCACAGGAACGTCACATGAAAGCATTATACTAAGCACCAGCAGTACTGCCCACTTTGGCTATAATAATAATTGCTCTAATGAAACGGAGACTAATGGCAAGTCCTGTTATATCTGCAATTTTTCCTAGGCCTTGGGAATAAGTGTTCTCTGCTTACATGCGAATTTCTACTTTCAATAAAAATTAAAAATGTTTTTCTAACCTTTCTTGTTGTCCAGAAGAGCTTCAAACGAAAGAGGTTTTTACCTGCTTTTTAGCAGTTAGCTACATGGTCCAGTTTTTACCTAACATGGTCTAGATCCCGAAAGCAAACAAGCAGAGAATCAACTCATTACACATTTAAAACCCTTGGGAAGTTTCAGCTGCCATGTTTTCGGGGTGGGGGGGTGGACCTGGCTGTAGAGCTCTGAATGCTCAAGTTAGATACTTAACGAGGCATCACGCTCCCTACGAGTGGTTTTGCTCAGGGACCAATTACAACACCAAAGGAAGTATTAGCATAAAGACTTATCAACCAAAAGATGTGCCAGAGCAGAAACATCCCTTCTTTTTGAGCAAAAGGGAATGCAAAGCAGGAAAAAAGCACTAGCTGAAAGCATTAAACAACTCCCGTACTGTCTTCCTTCTCATCACTGCCGAGGTGGGGCCGATCCTGATCACCCTGGGGGGGCTGATCCTGACCACCCCGGGAGGAAGGTATGATGGTGTCACTCTACACTGGCTGCCGCTCTGCGGGACACGGCCTTGACCAAGGAGAACACAGTAAACCAGAAAACAAGAGTGCCAAAAAAACCAGATACGCAACACAGATGGATCCCCCCCCATTTTTTTGTTAGCCGTTATCTAATTCAGAAGAGCACCAATGCCAACAAGCTTAGTAGCACCTTACGAGCAGCAAATCCCACCCCCTCCCTTGACAAGTCCCTTCAGCTCCACACCAGCAACACAGTGGGGATTTCGCTTTGGTAAGGGGAAGCGGACGAGTCAGCTGGTTGGCCCTCCCAAATGAGGGCCTCTGTAACGTCCCTCTCCTGACATATCTGTTGTGACAGAGTGAAGAGGAAAGCAGAGCCCATGTCACCGCCAGAGCCCAGGGACGGCCGCTCCTGGGATCAGGCTGGTACGACATGCTGCTGACTCCCGCTGAAGTTACCAGCTGCTCAGCACTTTGTAAGGTCAGGCCACAAATAAAGGCTTAACTCCTCAATGCGCTCCATAGGATTTTTTTGTCATCCGAAAGGGGTAAAACATTAGGCTTATACCTCGCACGACTGAGTTTGACCGGCCTAAAACCACTCTCTGGACAGAGAGGTCTAGGAAAACATGATCAGTCACTCAGATCTCTGTCCAAAAATGGGACTGCTATCACGAACTTCCTATTCAAATGACTTGTTTTCTTTTCTACTCCTCAGTGTGAAGTAAACCAGCTTAATTCATGGCTGCAATACAAGTGCAGCACCACTCCCCCCTGCAAATCCAGTCCTGCACAGAACCATCACGTTGAGTGAAAAGAAAAGACAGACCAGCTCTCTTCTGGCGTGTGTGACCCAGCACCCACCGGGATCTACACCCACCGGCAGTTCTACTGGATAAGCCCCATCCCATCCAGGTACTCTGCAGCCAAATGTAAAATACATTTCTTCATAATGACTGTGTTAATAAGTATTTCTCAAGTGAGCAGAAAAACTGTAACGAGCTAACACTATTTTTTTATTTGGAATTCAATAGCTAGACTTATTAAAAAAAAAAATCCCACCCAGTGCTAAATGCAAAAAATAAAATTAAACGGAGCTAAGGCAGCATTCACTCAAACACCATCAAATCAGAGCGTGCTGCATCAGCCGTTCCCTGCAGCAGAGGAGAAGCACTACCCTCCAGCACAAGGAACACGGAGGACAAACGGGTCTTGTCCAGATAAGGTGCTTCTACCTCTTGATCTTTTAATGCCCGCAGAGAGCTAACAAAGCCAGCATAGCTTCCAGACTAGGTTGGCAGGCAGCTTTATAAAATTAACTATGGAAATCTAAAATCCAGTTCTCCAGTCTTTGTGCAACTTTCTCCTCAAGCCATCCCCATTTTGCAACACGCTGTCCTGATTTACCTTCCTGGCCCCTCTTTGCACAGGTCATTGCAAACACAGTTCATTGCTAGATGCAGTTTTGAAGTGGCTTAAAAGAACAATCTGTAGAGGGCTTTTCATTTGGAAAACTCACTGCCACGGGTTGCAAGTGCTCCAATAAAACAGCAGAAACTCTCAAGGGAAGAAAGGGTACACTGCAATGGAGGAGCAATGCTCCTGCTCCAGGGTGCTCCTACTCACCAGCTAAATCGGGAGATGAGGTTCATCTAGGGCAGGGAAAAGGCAGGACTTCAGGGCTTTTTGTCTCAGGACCTAATTCAACCTGGACGCTTTCACGTTTCAAATATCCTGCCTGCTTTCTTGCATCCTATGACACAAGGGAGTTTTTGAGGCTTCTTGTCTTCCAGTGCAAGCCTGACGTTTGATATGGGATGCAGTGGGAGGTAAGGGAGAGTGCCTGGTGGCCTGTTAACGCATAGCTGAGAGCTTCAGTGAAACCCCACAACCATGCCACTGATGTGAGCAAAACAGCCCAAGAGGCTCCTTTAGACCTTGACTCAAAACACCGCACTTTCCACCAGAAATTCACATCAAGGTAAAATTCACCAGCCCTAACCCAGCATCTGGCTCTTACAGACCTGTGGGCCACAGCTGAGTCTACTGGAAGCACCTTATACTTCAAGTCTCCTCTCTCTTGCTGAGGACACCAAGGCAATGCACAAAAAAGGAGCATGGACCAACGCTCATTCTCTGACAGCAAAGTCACTCCAGTGTTTTACCCATTTCTGTAAGATGACTCAGTGAAAGAGGAGATGAGAAGACCGTCTTCTCTATTTGAAAATTTATGTGCATCTTGTAATCCCACCCTTTCTGAAAAATGCACCTTGTCTAAACTTGACGCTTGGTTAGGTCACACGATATAACCTCCACCGGTGAATGAAAGGACAAACTTCTGCCCTGCTCCAGTGAAAAGCTGTGGGGATCAAAAAGTCTTTCAAAAAACAAATAAATACATAAATTGGAGAATATAAATAATTCCTGGGACATGAATACATAGGTCGTTGGTTCAACCTAGCCCTGGCAGGTGACTGCTGGCAGGGGCAGGCCACAAAGCTGGCTGCGTTCCCAAGGCCAGCGGGTGTTGAGGGGTTTGCACTGCCTGGGTCTATCCCAGACACACTAGCCTTTCTGCTGGGGGTCTCTCTGGGCACGCAGCGTCCTTGTCCTCGCCAGGGCACGAGTGGAGAGGCGGGCTGAGAGTGGAGGGCAGCTGTGCCCGAGGCCTTGCTGGCCCCATTCCTGTTACCAAGGAGGACTCACTTGGCCAGGTTGCAGTAGCTCTCTCTAATGAAGGCTCCGGTTCCCCTGCATCGCTCTCCTGCTAACTGCTTTTTCTTTTTTTACCTCCCTCGTCTTTGTGAGAAACTCCACACAATGCGCTGTGCAGTTGGAAGCCCTAGTTGACCTCCTTCTCGGCTACTGAAGTGGGGGGAGCCTGAAGCTGAGTGGGACCGGTGACTGGAGATGAGGGGCAGCGAGGAGGGGCCACACGCTGCTGCAGTGCCTGCACTGCAGATGCAGGGATGGAGGCAATCTCCCAGGCTGCCAGCCACACACTTCCACTAGCACATTCAAAGAGGAGGATTTAAAAAGACCTAAGCAACAAAAAAAGCCAATCTGCCATTCTTAAGCAAGCGTATGAAAAAAACCCACAACATTTGGAAGCAGGCTATGTTTGCTTGGCACTTTCCATCTTTAGGTAATTAGTATAAAGGGCTTCTCAGGTAAACCTAAGAATAAACTGCAGATTTCAAGAGAGACACACTTATCGCTGCAGCAAGCTTTCAAAGCGTAACTAGGAGAAGATGCAGTGATCCAACTGGCTCCCCTTAGGCATCTCCTTCCTTCAATGCTGCAGAGTCCGACCTCAGGAGCAAGTCAAACTGCATCAAAATTTGAAAAGATATACAAAATGACAAGCAAGAAACATCTCTGGAGACAAATACTCCAGCAAGCAAGAAAGCCTCGAGTACGCAGCCTGAACTAACATTCACAGGATAGTGCTCCCCCTCCTTCCCTTCTTTAAACTTTCTGAAAGTCCTCTTCTGAGCCTGGCTTCTTAGCCGAGAGTGACAACTTCAGAACCTGGAGGAACAAAACCCTTCCCGGGACCAAAATAGGCTCTAAACAATTTAAAAATGCATTGCAAAGTAGTTTTGTTAGGCTGACCTACTAATGGGAGACCAAGGCACTGTGTATCTCACTGGGCAGTGACCAAATACAGCTTTGTGGTCTGGCTGCTCCGTTAACTCCTTCACTGCTGTGGCTCCTGTGGAAACCAGGCTTATGCCTTAAGCAGTAGTCTTCAAAATGTTGGTACAGTCACACCTAACACACTAGCTCTTTACGTATGTGGCTTTCCCAATGCTGTTGCCACCAAGCATCTCCAAGTTTTTACCCACAGAACACCACTACACTGCTCTTAATCTGATTTTACGGGGAGGAAGGTAAGGACAGGGAAGACACGTGATATACCAAAGGTCACTCAAGAAGTTTATAGCAGCAGGGACCTGACACCAGGTTTTCTATATACTGGATCAGGCTCCAATTCACTAGACTAACTTCCCATTCATTAGATATTATAAGTCAACAAAAACGCAGTAGGCGCCAGCATCTACTTAGAGCAGGATGTGTCCTCCTCATCTGCTTTCCTGCAGTCCAGGGTTACCATTAAATCAATATACTCTAACAGGATATTCACTATAATCCACTAGAGTCTTACGGGAACCAAACTTCACCCATTGGCCACAATCATACTACTATAAGATATTATGGCACCTGCAGCCATGAAACCTTCAACAGAACAAAAAATTACACCTCCTGAAAGGGAGAGTGATGTTCTCCCATAGAATAATTTTGAAAAGCTGGCCATTTTCTAGACAGCTCCACTCATGTCCTGCTTCCCAGGTTCAGGGACACAGTTGGCAGTTGTACGTGAACAAGCATAACGAGCCTGACCAAAGCGTAGTGACTCCAAGCAATGTCAAACGGGGTTGCACAAGCAAGCGCTCAAATTATTCCATACAACTTGGGCCTCTTCCATTTCTTTGCATGGAGGATCAACAAATTATCGACTCAAATTTCAGATTACTGCCACGCTGCATTGCTGCGTGGACAGCCAGCTCGAGCACGTACGTGTTCATAACGCAAAATCCACTGCACAGGGGGACTAAAAGGAAGTATACCAGCTTCTGTGAAACACAGAAGAGAAAGGAACCATGTTGTAGCTCAATCTGCAGCAGGTTATAAGGCTACAATATAAAAAGTGTTGTACATTTAGTTTTCCATTCTTCTCAGATGGCACAGATCATCCTGGCAATTCACGTGACATAGTCTGTCTTAAGGAAAATTTTTTTTCTGCAAAGTCTGGAGGCCTTTATGCAGAGATTTTTGAGTTTTCACTATTTAGTCATCCCAGACTATTCTGCTGTGGCTCTATTAGCATAAAAAAGGTCACACATCCAGAAACATTGTCCCACGATCATATAATCTACGGATACAGGAGCTTTATAGCTCATCAGTGTATTAGTCCACTTTAAAATCCATGAGAAGAGCTGAGACAGAAGACAGACTGGCGTTTCTAGTCCAGTCAGCACTATGGGATAGATGGAGAAAGTACTAGAAATGGTGGTTGTTCAGACATCTGCAGAGTGGTTGCTTGCATGAAACATCCTTTAATCCCAGCAAGTCGGGGACAGGGCTCATCCCCAACTCCTCCACCTCCCTCATCCATGCACGGAGCCCACATAAACAATGCTGCAGGAGTCACCACCAGGAAAGCACCTTTCCCACATCCTCTGTGCTCTGCAGTGTGCTCTTGGCTTTGTTTAGCACCTTAAGAGGCAGCTTTTTTTCCCCCCTATGCTATTGCAGGTATTTTTGTCTTGCCAAAATGCACAGTATTTGCAAAGCCAGAGTACAAAGCAACGTGAGGGAGAGCGGACAAATGTCATTTCACAGATGCATCGTTCTGCTCATGACCTTCACCCTGCCCTTACGCATTACAAACTCTGGAGGGGGCAAGGGGAAAGAGAGAGAAATGAATTCAGGAACATTTTTAATCACCATTTATAATCTGTGTTCTGTAGGGTTGAAATGTAAGAAGCACCTTTCCCTCATATTATTCAGCAAGCAGAGAAGTTAATGTGACATATTGGTGCGTAGGTGTGTGTGGGCTGGCTTCTCGGAGGGAGGGAGGGTTGAGGGTTCTCTGTGCGTTTCAGAGAAATGAAGCAGCACAAGATGTACCAGTTGCTCTGGTAACAAAGCTTTTCTTTTCTGCTTTTTTTTAAATTTTATTTTATTTTATTTTTAATGAAACATTTTAAGCATTTTCCAGTTCAGACTTCACTGCCTGTATGGCAAAAACAAGTCCACAATTTAGAGACATCATTTGAATCAGCAAGGAAAGGACCTTCTCTTCTTAAGATATTTTAAAATCACAGAGAAGCTGATAAATCGAGGTCACCAGTTTTCATTCTGATAATGCTAGTGTGCATTATCATATAGCAGTATGGTAGCCCAGCCCTCCCTTGCAGCCCAATAAGAATGGATAAAAATTCACAAAACCATCCCCGTGAGCCCCTGCCCATGTAAGAGGCGGCGCCCGTGGTGGTGGGTACCACTGCCGGCACCCAGGCTCACACTGCCCCACTGTGAAGGGCGCCGCCTTTCCCATAACACAGGGAGCCCTTAAAGCGGAAACGATGGCTTAATATTTAATGCTCTTCTTCTAATATAGGATTATAATGCAGCTTGTAAGTCTTATAAATCCATTCAAACCCTCATGGTCCTTATGCGACCTTGAAGGTACTACCACGAAGGGAATAGGTGCCCGCCTGCACAGATCCGATTACAGGAGCCCGGACTACCCAGATGTGGATGCGCACGGCCACGGCTGCCGCCAGAGCCATCTCAATACTGATGGGCTACGGAAAGAGCAGCACCGCTCCTCAACAACACTGGACGAGGAATGTCAGATTTGCATCGCTTTAACTGTACTACTTTCTGAGTAACACAAAGCAATCCAAATCAGAGGTTACCTAGGACACCCCCACCACGCGTCTTCCGTAGTCTGTGCTGGCTGTCAGACCGTGACAACGGATGGATACACGCACACAGACTTACATTCACAGTCCGCCGTGACAAGCGGCAAAAGCAAACTCTGTAGAAGAGGTTGGAGACTGAAAGAGCTGATCCGAAGCCGAGGCTACAACACCGCAAGAATATATCCGGCTCAAGCAACACCCAAATTTCTCAGTGACGCAGCTCTCTCTTCTCAACTTCTCACTGCTTATAAATGAAATACTTAAAATGTACCCTAAGATGCCAACAGTTGGCCTTCTAGGGTTAGAGCTGTTTAGATTTCAGGACAGCAGGGCCCTGAAGAATGACTACAATGGCACATCAGACCTCATGCTGCATGCTCTAGGCTTGCTCAGGACTACAGGACAGCAGTCTCCACCACAGGATGGTTATTTAGACAAGAGGTGGCCAATAACATTAGCCCAGTTTGCAGGAACTGCATGTGGTTTTCATGCATTTAGCCTCGTCTCTCAAGCAAGTCACAGCAGTCAGTCTTCAGCTATAAAAGCTGTGTGCATAAACTAAGATGAATTCTTTACAGTAACAATCCCCCCAGGAAATAATAATTTTGGGCAGCATGGTAACCTTCCACATGGTTAAAAGCAACTGTGATTAATTACCAAACTACTGGCCATCAGTCTTCTTGAAAAGAGAGATAATAAAACAACCAATTATTGAAAACAATTAATGCCATCCTTGACTCGTACTAATTATTTGAACTCTCCTGGGGTCTATGCAACGGCCCAGCGCTTGAGGACACTCAACAGCAATCTGGCTCCCCCCCAGGCCAGACCAGTGGCAGGCTAAGTGCCGCATAACCCTGCTCATCAGGTATTTTCTCACTTCCCCTCCCCTAAAAAATGTAAAAGAGAGAAAAAGTCTGTAAAAAGCCATTCTTTGGCATATTCACCTGATACTCTACAGCTCTCAGTGATGGGATTCACAGCCTTACCGTGAGGAATAGCCAGAGGCAGCAGGGCAGCATGGACATGCCAAGCAGCGCATGAACCATAGCATGTAAAAGGGTAGCACATTCGTCACCCCAGCTCGTTTGGCATCTGTAAATTCAGGGATAATTACTGGGAACAGACCTGCTCCCATGATATTCTCTGTGGTTCGACCCATGTACCAAAATTTCTTGAGGGCCCAGCTGCTTCCAGGGCTCCACTGGAAGCTAGGAACAGGCAATTATAAATTTCAAATACTTCATTTACTTTCTCATACACACACACACACTTTTCATCAAACTGATCCACTGGGCCAAACATGGGGGTTTGCCTCCAGATTAATCAGTCCTAGCTTCAGACAAATGCCAGTTAGGTAAAAAATGGAGTAAAAACTGACTTGGGATATATTTTTCCCATCATTTTTCCCCCCATATAGTACTCCAGACATACATAACACTGGGATATAGAGAGCAAGCGTAAAGACATGTCATCCCCTTTGAATGGCTGCCTAACTTGGCCCTAAAAGCAAAAATCAGAACTAAAGTTGGGCTTTCAATATACGTTCGGCTTGTAATCATGAACACTTTTGAAATGCTTTTCCTCCTGACAAATGCTCATTGGTTTAGTCAATCCTGCCCATAACATGTCTGGAAATATTCCCTGGTTTGCAAGACTGTACGTGCTGGGTGCAAAAATCATTAGCGAGCTGCTGCCACGCCACCCCTGGACTCAAGATACCAGTTTTATGCCTTCCTAGTGGCTGCCAAGGGCAGCTGAATGCCACCCGCTCTCTGTCTTGGACCCCATTATGCTAGAGGGGCCAAGGGAGCAGAGGAGCCTCTCGCAGCATCTTCCTTTCCCCAGCAAAATGCCAATAAAAAGCATGAGTGGGTTTTGGGGGTGTCTGCAGGTCCCAGGAGGGGTCTGCACTAGGTGAAGGCAGCCCAGCACTCTCCGGTGCTGGCAATCCTGCAGGAGCAGCTCCCAATCCGTCGGTAGCAGGACCAGCTTGGGGATGGGATGAAGGAGGGGGACAAAGGGAAGAAAGCCCCTGACCCAAGCAATCCTCCGCAGGGTGGTGACTGAGGGGGGAGCGATATGGAGGCGCTGATAAGGAGGCGGCACGCAGAAGGGGCCAGGCGGCCCCTTCTCCCACCCCGCAGCCGCCAAAGAGTTGGCTCCCGGTGTGGCAGCTGTGCAGCTCGCAGATCCTGCACGCTCCAAATGTGAGTGCAGAATAATACTGTGTAATGGCTTAGCGATTATACGGCATTTACCAGCTAATTAAACAATCAATAGTTATTGTGCACTTATGGAGTTAGCCCACAGTACTGTACTGCGTACCCAGTAAAATAAAGCCTTGCTACAGCTGTAAACGGAGAGCCATGTCTCCAACACACTAAGTAAAGCCAGGAGTGTTCAGCAATAATGAACACTGTCCTCCTGGTACAGTTGGGAAGCAGCACGTGACTTTGTAATCTTAACATCATTTATTTCCCTATTCAGGGCTGTACAACTGTGCATAAAGAGAGTTACAGTTACCATTAGATCTATTAACTGCTTTTTTTGGTCTTCTTGTAGGGTTATGTCTCAACCTTAACATTGCCGATAACATAAGAGTTCATTTATTTTCCCTTGCTCCTTTGCAGCTGTCTCCTTCCCAATCTTAAAAGTGGGGAGTCCTTCACAAGGAGCACTGTGAGGGCAGCAGATGCCTCCTGACTTAAGGATTTACCCTGGTGCCGGTGGAGCAAGGAAGAAGTGAGAAGGCCAGAGGAAAGCTCTTGAGACTCAAGTCTTGAACTAGGATTGCTGCTAGATGCAAATTCCCTGAAATTAAGTGAAGCACATAAAAGTCTAAAGTAGCTTTGTACCTGATTTAACTTAGGTAAGTCCTTGTCAGTCGTGCTATCCTTCTTCCATATAGGGTCTGCTTCAAATAACAGTGCAGATCTAAATACTGCAAAGCCTTTAGCACATTAATTTCACTACTGAGAAGATCGCTTAAAAATCCTGCTTCATGAGGCTGCATACACTAGCAAAGTTGTGCATGCGCAAGAGTTTGTATGGCCATAGCCAAGAACAGACCTGAACTACTACTCCTCTCTGCGGGAGCTTGCTCCCACCGCACAGCAGCAGAGAACTCCCAGATAGTCACCCAAATAAAACCGCCAATAAAAACAAAAGCAATCCCCCAGTGTTCAAATTATTTAATGCATAATAACTAGCTCACTGAATGTTTTCCCCAAGTCTTGGAGCAACCCGCTGGAAAGGTTTGTGAGTAATCTCATAACGTTTTAGTTTGAACTAGCATATTTATTGGTGTGTTTTTGCACATCGGCAGTTCTAGCCTTGATGATGTGATTTATCTAGGCAATCGTAAGCATGCCTAGTATTTTAACAACCTTTTGCTTGCTCTCTAATGCAAAGTAGAGATAAATGGTAATAACAATATTATGCAATATATAAGAAGCATTTCCATCCACTTTAGATAATGCTCTAAAGGTGGTTTAGTGATTTTGTGTTGAAAGTTTTGCTTTCAGTCATCAAATACCCACTGAAAAGCAGTGAGGCTCAGTTCCCTAAGACCAATTCATTATAGTCCTGTTAGCCATTTCTTTGAACGCCTAGGGGGAAAAAAAAAAAAATTCAAGAATCACAAAAATCCCATACTGCAACAATGTCTTAAACTGCAATGAGCAAGCGCTCAGCCTTTTGTCAAAATCAGTTCACGATCTGTTCCATTAGATGCAGGATTATTAGAAAATAAAGAAATACTTCCAATTCAATTACAGAGAGAAACCATCACCAACGTGGTCTCTCATCAAAATAAAAACCAAGCTATTCACAGGAGATTGCTAGGCAGTGAACAAGGAACATTCATTCTCTCTGCAATTACTTGAAGCCAAAGCCTCCAGTTGTGGCTAGAGGAGAGGTACAGGAATAGGTTACTGATAAGGCTGTTTCTAGCATTCAGCTGTCACTGATGTATAGCCAAAGCAAGTCTGAGGTTCACTCTCCTGCAGGTACTCCAGGGAATCACCAAAGCAATTCTTTAACCTGCAGTCCTTGAGCAAAGAAAGCCCTTACCTGAAAATACAGAGATAAATCCAAACAAGCTACCTTTCCCTCAGGAGCACAAGCCACAGAGAAAGAGGCTTTGATCTACGCAAGCATCGTACACCTCCTTAATGGTATCTTCAAATCAAGACCCAGAAAGTAGGATCAAAGCAACTCGGGCAGCTAGCTTCACCCTAGCGCTGGTAGTGAGAGGAGACAGGACGTAGCAGCCCCGGCTTCAGCAGAGGCTGTGCACTCCCCTCGGGAGCTGTTCACACGCACCAGACTTGGCCACCTTATCTGTTCTCATATTAGTCATGGAAAAGGAATGTGTCGTGGCAGGGGCTACCCAAACTCTCTAAAAAACATTGTTTCTGAGGTTGCTCCATGACCAACCAACAATCATAAACAGTCTAGAGTTGGTCATGGGACACAATGCTTGGTAGTGCTTCTACCTGAAAAGTTTGAACTCAACGTCTTTTGAGAAATAACGGCCCATGGCCCAGAAAGTCTGGGTACGAACTTGGTTCTGCTAGAGAACAGAATCAAGTGCGGAGAACTCCCACACTAGAGCTGCGCGACCACCTGCTTGAATCTTGCATTTCCATACTAGGTACATTAAATATCTTTTTGACTTTTGCGACTCGAAACAACCTTACAGACATTGACCTGTAAGTTGTCCATAGGATGCAACTACTGAGACCATCCATTAGTAAGTAACGTACGGCATCACCACGTAGGATCTTCTAGAGACAATGTCTAAAAGCCATCAGCAACTTAGTCTGTTGTATTTCCCTGTCTCACGTGACACAGAGAAAAAAAAAAAAGGTGCTTCACAGTGATGTCATACTGGACCCACGTTCAACTAAAACGTGTAAGACACCAACAGTTCTGAAATTCTCTTTTGTGTGTGGCAGTCTCAGACTAGGCAGAGGGAAAAATTGCTGATATGAAAAGCACTTTGCTATGGTTTTCATTACCTTCCCTCAAAATCACGATTGCCCCCCACACACTGGGAAACAAAGAATGATGAAATGTGGTGGAGGGGGAAAAAGAAAAAAAGCTCCTTTTACAGCAGTTTCTGATGCTACTGCTCTGATTGCTCTTATTATTGCTGTACTAAGAAACATTTCTCAGAATCCTCAACTGTCAAGGCTGTTACATCATTCAGTCATCAGAACAACATAACCATGCATTTTTTAATCAATGCAAATGGAAGGTTTTCTTGTTGCACTATAAACCTTGCAGGCCCTGCCACTCAGACCCAGTCCTTTCTAGGTCCTGAGCAGCCAGACTGGTTACTGTGTCAGAGATTAAAAGCGTCCTTGCAAACAAGACTATGGCAATGTTAAGATTTTGCTGTTAAAGCCAAGTTTGCTGCAAGAATAGCAGGGCTATTGTTCTGCTTCTGCAGATTTGCAGCAAACAAACATAAGATTCTCTTCCCTGCCTGAAATAAGTGTCTCAATTTTGCCTTTTCCCAAGTGTGGCACCTTCCAAAGGGAGGGCTAGTCTTCTCATTTGAGAGAGAAGGATCAGCACTGGGAAAGGAGGTGACTTCCCCTACAAATCCAAAGCAAAAGCAGCGGGAATAGGTCTCGTTTCCCTATTCCACCTCTTGGGACATATGGTCTCAGCTATTCTGCATGTCTTCCTCAAACGTTCCCAGGTGACTCCACGAGCTCTTCAGGCCATCCTCTCCTCTGCTGCCCCTGCCTAACATGGAAAAGACTTTCAAGTGACTACATAGACACAAATTCCCTGGGAGCTCTAAGCTCGTGGATCCCTTCCTGTGTGACTGCAACCAGCCCTGCAGACGGAATACAGGTAGCATAGGTATGCACAAGGCTTAAACAGGAAAGCCCAGCCTAGGAAGCCAGAGACAGACTGGGCAACACAGTAAAGTCTATTTTCCACATCTAGAATATAACTAGAGAGAAAACATGCAGAAACTCGAAAGAGGATAGTGATGTGTACACCTCAGATAGTACTGGCACAGAGGGATGGGAATACTGCAGGCGCAATTAGCTTGCTTTAAAATGGCTGTGGAACAACCACCTAAATAGTAGAAGTAGATACTACTTCCTAGGTAATGAAGACTTCTGAAATATTTTTCAGAAAGGAGCCAAAGGGTCTAAGTGTCTTGAAAATTGATCTATCTGTTTGGCTGCAAGACATAAACACAGTGGTGATATCTGGTGGAAAAGCACCACAGAGATCTTATTTCTGCACTAGCTTTTAGAGTGGGACACCTTAAACAGTTACATATGCTTTATATGAAAGTTTCCTTTTGTTTATGCCCACTTATTCTATTCCAATATTTCAATTTAAGTGAATTCACAATTCAGTCTTAGCATGAATTCATAACTCAATACTTACTAATTTGGTTTGGACAGCAGCTTTTCCCCCCTCCCAATCATCATCCTGTCTGGCACTGGTATCATGTGAATCATCTGGAGGACAATCTGATTACTCCAGTAAGTTAAAAACAGTTAAGAGGAGGATTGTTTTTGTACAGAATGAGAAAAGGGAACAACAAAGCGTTCAGAATATATTACCTCCTGGAAAATCCACACTTCAATGCTTCTGGATGTTTCTTCCCCCCTCCCCCCAAAACAACACATAGACATCGTGAAAGAATCAAATACTGCAACAGGAAACATGATTAGTAGAGCTGTGCAAAGTACCGTGCAAGCATTAGATAGTTTATTTCCCTTTTCTGCTTTCCACAAAAACACTACGCTTTCAAAAGGACGTTACAGTCACATAGTTTCCACTGATTGTTAGAAATATGCACAAGTTAAAATTAGGTCACCATCTACCATTATTTTAGCAGCTGAGAAGAAAAACAGGTTAGAACCAAGCTCATGTGGCTGGCCTCAGCAACTGAGAAAGTGCCTCTATTTCCGTTGTTCTATCATCCTCTCAGAGGAAAACAATCACCTTCAGAAAAATAGCAGAGGGGAAGGCTCCCTAGAATATAACAACTTCGATAAGCAGGGTTTTGCTTTTGCCTTTTTTTTAAAAACTTATTCCAGTTTAAAAAAAAATAAAAAAAAAAATCACATTTTAAACTCCAGAAGTTTCAGTTCATCCTCGGTTCACTTAAATTCCTCTATCATCGTCTTGATGGGATTAGCCTACAGCAGTGGGAGGATGGGGAAACCAGAATTCAGAACAAATATTTCCTGACAGGTAGCTTTTCAAGCACACTTCCCTTCTTCTCTTCATTAGGGGCAGCCTATTGTCTTTAGTGCATGACAGGCAAGAGTTATGCCTTCCAAGTGGCAACAAGCACATGAATATATTCTTCTGTATAGTCAAAAGAAAATAGAAGCATGACATGTAAATATGAGCTCCCTGTGCATGCACACACGCAACCAGGTACGTATATACTGAACTGGGGTTCACATATACAGAAGCCTTTGGAGAACATGGCCCAAAGGAGCTATTGTTGCCCAGAAGACCCAAAACTGTAGGCCAATTCTACATGCATCTGTGCCAAGAAACATACCAGTGACTTCCTAAACTCTCATCTCTGCATCATATACCAAGTGCAGATAAACCCAAGCTTTGAAATAATTCAATTCCTCCTCAACACCCTCCTTCCCCCGCAAAAATCCACAAAAACCCAACAAAAAATCAGATTCTGGAAATCTCTCACATTAAGGTCTTTGGGAGAGGCAATGTAACTTAGCAAAGTGTGGGCATTTTAAATATTTTTTGGAAAGAAGTTTATGGGTTTAAAATCCTGTTCTCCACAATCTCCTTAGTATTCCCATTTAGAAGGCTGCTTCCAGATGTTAACAGAAGCGTTAAAGCAAACCTATTGAGTTTTGTGTTTTTCCTCCTGTACTGGGTTTCTGCTAAGTAGAAAGTGAGGCACCCAGCCTGTGTGCAAGCCTCACGGTAAGAGCAGAGCACTAGACTGTAGCAAACTCATTTTTAGGCTACTGCAGCTGTAAACTCAGCTCTTCAGAAGAGATCAGGATTCATCTATTAAACTACAGAGTCTTCACTCCCTCCTCATCACATAATCAATAAAAAGCAATTGAGGGGAGAGAGGAAAAAAAAGTGATTCATTTTTTAGTGACAGCTTCAGAACTAATATGAATTGCTTATTTATAAGAGCTCTATATGCTACACAGTACTTGAACACCAAACCAAAAAACAGAAGTTCAGCAAGGTTTCTTGTCAGGCCTGAAACTGGTTCAGCCTAACCTAGCTGATGCACTGGGATGCTCCATGTTTAACCCACGGCCTAAGAAACCAGGATCGCTTCAGTCACACACACAGCCCTTACCTTATAGACCTGCCCATATGTACCATTTCCAACAAGCTCCACCAATTCAAAGATTCCTGCGGGATCCTAGGAGAAAAAGAAGAAGAAAAAAAGAATTAATAAGCAACACTTAAGATCTTCCTCAAACATAAACATTCCACAAAGAGAGAACAACGTTTTACTGACATATGTCTTGAATGTTTTAGGCTTTTCAGACAGCCCTAGCAGCATTACAATAACATCAAGTAGAAGTGTTAATCCACCCTGCACCGTGAATTGCCAGCCCTGCAAAGAGCTCCTACACAGCACGATGCATGGTAAGCCGGCAGCAGGAGGGCTCCCGATAGCAGCACCCGGCCCAGCATGGGGGTACCTGTAACATCTGGGCTTTTGAGATATCAGACTGGTATTTGCAAGTAAGCACTGATCTATTTTACCGTCATCTGCCTTGAAACTTGAATACTGAATGTGCGTTTTAAATATAATAGCAAATATATGCTATTAAAACTGAAGTCCAAAGTTGGTTCACAAGAAAGCTCAAGACCAGGCTAGCTGGCAGGGTGTCACTTTGGACAGCTTCCCTGGTCTATTCCTGAGGTCAGTAGCATTAAGGCCACTTGGCCTAAGTGTCACTTTTGGTTTGGTGCGCCGTGGCCCTCAACACTCTGGTTTGTCATTAAGAGAACCTGATCTAGAGCACTGCTACATGAGAGTACAATTATTTGGAAGCTGACATCAAAGCAAACTGAGGAACCCAGCCCCATATTTCTCTTCTTCCCCTCTTCCCTGTTTAAAAAACAGTGTATAAGGATAACAGACTGGCAGTCACACACAAGCATACACACACAAACAGAAATGAACTCACTGGCATAGTTAAAAGATGATATAAATTAAGAGGTATGAGGGATGGCGGGGAAAGAATAAACCAGCACTGCTATTTTCTCATCTTGTTGGGTTTTTCCTTTCCAGAAGCTTTATTTTTAATTTCCCGCTCCTCTTCCTTTTCCCACACTCGTCACTCCAATCTCCATTAGTACAATCCCCCTTGAGTTGGTGAATGCAGGGCTGCCCCAGACTGAGCTGCAACAGGCCCCGAGCACAGACACGTCCCCACACCACCCCTGCAGCCACCCAGCCCACCCAGTGGCACCGCAGGAGACCATGGCCCCCACGCACTGGGGCAGCAAGCGAGTCCTTAGCCCTCTCCTCTCTCCCTGCTAGGCTCCTCTTCTGGCTCCACAGAACAGAGGGGTCACCAAAGGCCACCAAGCTTCAGACAAGTGGGTGGCTGCCACCGCTTGAGTGGGACTTGCAAGAGATGTGATGTACATATGCTAGTGAGCAGAGGAGCCTGAGAAAACAGAGAGGAGACCATATGGCAGTGCTCCTTCATGAGGAATCTCGCAAGCCCAGGGTGGGCTCTGCTTCTGCATTCATTCGCGCGTTGTGGGACGGGCTCTGCGTACGTGGAGGAGGCAGGAAGAGGCTGGGACTGGGGTTTCACTCAGCAACCTTGGTACCACTCAGATTCTTTGGCGGATTTTGAATCACTTCAGCTGCCAAATGACTTGACGTCCTAGTGAGCAAAGAACTGCTACATGAGATCTAGGATGATACAGATGGGTAGATTAACCAGCGCACAAAAGGAAAAGAAAGATTAGCCACCAAACGTGCTCCTTGGGAGACGGGAGAGCAAATCCACCACTTTGACAGACTATGGAAACAGAGGTTTCATTCATCACAACACCTGGATCAGCTCAAAACGACTTCTAGGTCTAAAAGTCACACTCAAACACTGGGTCTTTGTGAGCAGCTGAGAAGTGAGGTTTAATAATGCCACAGGTAAATTAAGCCAAGCCGGACAGGACTGAGCCACCTTTCTACCCAGTCCAGATTGTGTGCTACCACGTAGCTGCTGGGGCTTGGCAACGCTAGCCCAGTTTGCCTCCCCAACTCTCAGCATACTTCCGCTTCAGCATTAGAGCAATCCCTTTGACTGCCCAGTACATTTAGAGAGCCATGTTCTGCCGTCGCCCTTTTTTTGCCGTAATAGCAGATTCCCGATTAGCAAGGCTGGAATTCTTCAGATTCCCGGGGCTCGCCCATACCATACGCGTCCCGTAGGAACCTCCCCCCCCCCCAATGCAAAAAGCATTCCTACACTGCCGACTTTCCCACACTCGCCCCAATCAGCAGTATGCGAGGCATGAGCTCCTGGCGATGGAGACATAGCCCAGCCACACCACTGCCCTGCACAACAGGGAGGTCCAAGGCTGGGAACCTTAATTTAACCTCCAGTGATACTAGCTGCAGCAAATAGCAGGAAAGCATGGTGTTGGAGGAAAGCTTGTAGACCACTACAAGACATGTCCGCGTTGATGTAAATGTACCCTAACTAACCTTAATCCAGACACTCGAGCACCAACAGCGAAGCTGTGGCAGAAGGGGTTTTTCACACGCAGCATCCTGCCCAGGTGTGACTAGCCCATGGCTTTACTGTACGGCACCAGACTTGTACAATTGCGAGTGAGATCTCAGGAGCGAGACTGCTGCGTGTGCAGACCCATCTCAGAGCAGAAAGGAGAAAACTAAATCAGAAGCAGAGCAATGCTGTGCTACAAGCAGGACAGCAAAAACAAACCGAAAGCGGCTCGGTTGGAGCCCAAAGCTGCTGTTCACCACCCAGAGCTGAGCTCTTCCCTCAAACGAAAGGGGAAAGGGAACCAGTGGAGCACCAGGTTTTTATGAACTAAGTGAGAAAGAGGGAAAGAAAAAAAACCCATGAGGGCAGCTGCTGTTTATTTTTTGAGTTTTTTTTTTTTTTCCTCCTCTTAAGGGTTATTCGCCTCAGTGTCGAAACAACTCTGGAAGAGGCTTTTGAAGTGCTACAAGTATATCTATTCTTGAATATTCACTAGGAGATTAAGGGAAAAGAAAGCTGTGCCTAGGGTAGATGATCACAAGGTTTGGAGCAACACGCCCAAGAAAGCAATCCTTTTTATCAGAAATGGTCAGATGCTCTTAGCAATATTTTCAGACCTCTTCCCATGATTTCTCAAAACAAAAAGTACCCTCTCTCGCCATCCTCGGGTCACGCTTCATTCACTTAACATGCCCAGACGTCCAACATGGTGCAACACCATCAGAGTTCTGGGCAAGTCCGTTCATTACTTTGTTTCACACCTTAAAATTCAGATTAAAGTAAACGTGCTCAAATCAGTCCGGTTCCAGGGAGCTCGGGGCCCTCCTCCACACAGCGCTCGCTATCCACACCCACAGCTCCCACTTCAGCCCCTACCTGCTGAACAATTTCTTTGCTACACGTTTCCCCCCTCCCGGCTCTTCCTCGCACTTCTCCAGCAGCATTGTCAAGGTAACCGGGCAGCTTGCAACGAGTCGCTGAGTGACATTTCTGCCTTGACTGCTGGCACAAACTGTTACGATTTCAGTACAACCATAGCAACATGACTGGAATGCCAGTTATTCACAGCCACCAGAGGGGAAAAAAGAAGAAAAAAAAAAAAAAAAAAAAAGGACGAATCTCTTCTCCAAGCGATGCTGCACCCCTCCCCAGCCTTGCTTTTCTCCCCATGCAGCAGGTGGACACAGCAACAACGCTTCTCCAGGGTCCTTGTTGAAAGAAAACAGCCACTGTTTGTCCGCAAGAGCAGTATTTTGCTAGTGGAATTCAAGAAAACACGTAGAGGATGGGGCAAGGGAAAGGGAAGATTTCTTTCCACCGGATTTCCTACATTGGTTCCTACGTGAAGACGAGCTTTCGCACTTTAGTGGTTTCTGGGGCCGCGTCTGGTACTGGGGGGATCGGGCTGGCCCCCCTCTTCTAGGGCCACTCTGGGCATTGCATCCCTGCAACGCCTCAGCCTCAGCTGACGGGGTAAAGATGCTTCAGGGACACAGCGGAGAAGGACGACAGCAGCTCCGGCACACTGGAAGGGATGTGAAGGAATGAAAATAAGGAGGCACTCTGATAGGGGCTTTTAAGTGAGCCAGGAAAAAGAAGTCCAGAAAACAGAGCCCTGCCTGGAGACCAATCCAGACCAAGCAGGGAGTAATCTCAGACCAAATATAGCCTGCGCTGCAGATAAGGGCACTCGGGCTCCGCTGCTTACGACGACAGGGTTCGTTATGCTGGGCTGGGGAATGCCTCCAAGCTCATTACAGACAACTGCTTGCACACACGCGTTTCCCCACGTCTTGCTAATACCCTTTCCCCTACGCGGAAGGGCTTCGGGACCGCAGCAGCGGCACCAAAGTTACACAGTTGGCAGCGCAGAAGCACCGAATCCGTGCAATTGCTCCTTGGTTCTGCCCCGTTGACGTGCCAGCTATCAGGAAACGCTGCTGTTAACGGCTGCAACTTTCCTATTATTGCGAGCTCCTGTTTTCACATACCCCAGACCATCTTCACAAAGATGATTTTTTTTTTTTTTAAACTGAAAACATCAGCGCTAACAAGCCCACAAATAAAAGGGAAAAAAAGTCATTTGTCTTGTCAGTTTAGGGAAAATGGAACTTCTTAAATCAGGGAAAAGAACGAGCGCTTTTAAGACAAACACACAAAATAATTTTCAGCTCCACATCAGCTTCACACAGAAAATGATTTGTATTATTGCAGTACCACCAGGGCTCCACTGAAAGCCATTGTACAAATATCTAGTAAGAGACAGACAGTACCTTCCTTTCTCCCCTCCAAAAAGAGCTCGACTGTCTGAACAGACAAAGGACAAGAAAGAAAGGCAGAAAGGCAGAGGCAAAATGCGCTCAGGCAAAGTCACCCCACAGGTCACTGCCATGGCTGATCGGGGTGGCATCACTGCACAGCCCACGTGCATCCCCGCTGCACCCAGACCAGGGCACAGTTCCCCTCTGCCCAAGCACCTCTAGCTGTACCTTTTAAAGCCTACAGCACAAGACACACCACTGCTGCACTGTGGCATTATCTCTCTGAGAATATCTCTAAAAGCTTCCAAGCTTTGGGGCTGAAGAGGTGGGAATCTACCCAGAAGGTATTCCAGGACCCTTACTGGTGGGTCACACGCTTCAGTCGCTGGGTGAGCTCAGAGCAGGACCATGCTCAAGTTGCTATTCCCTGGCCCCTTCCTAAACCTCCGGCTCGGTTTGCATGGACCACGGCAGCACCCGTCGGCAGCTCATGGTGCTCAAGCGTGGAAGCGCTCCGGAGGTGTGGGCCGGCAGCACAAGCAAAGGGCAGGAGCTGCAGCTATCTTCCCCACGTCTGGCAGAGTTGTGGGGCACGGGCTGGTGTGTGCACATCACTACCAGCTATTTCAGTTTCAGGCCTGCAGCACGCACACGTTGATGGCTCTTACTCTCTTCTATGTCCTCCCTATCCTCCCTGCTATGAGAGGGGGGGGGAAAAAAAGAGCTTACTTTTATTTTAAAACAGGCAAGCTTTCTGACAGCGGTGTAGGTTTTAGCAGAATAACGACCCCAAGTCACATAAGAGCCCAGCTGCACAGGGCTACAGGAGCAGCTTTCTCCATACGAGGATGCCATTGGCTTCAGCGTGACCGCTCACACACCACTGCATACAAGGCCTCATTGAAGGGGGCGAGTTACTCTGGATTTGTGCCAGAAGAGGCAAGCACAAACTCGAGCCACAGGCTCTGCATAAAGCAATGAAAAAAAAAAAAAATTCAACAAGAAAATCTTTCAGTTGCTTATGTGAAAGGAAATATTTTATACAGTGGCATCCATGGCAGAGGCTGAGCAGCCTTGGTGGTCCTGCGGGCCGTGTTCTCCCTGCCCCGATCCCTTACGGATCCTCGAGCTCTCCACATCAGGACCTAACCGTGCTTCTGTAACTGCTGCCAGGACAAACTGGAGTTCAACTGGGGAATTCTTATGCTCCTGATCTAGCATCCACTGAGATCAGAGGTATTGAAGTCTCAGTGGCTAAAAACAGTTTGAGATGCAAAGTAAGGCAAGAGCATAATCTTTTCCAGCAATACCATGGAAAAAAAAGTCCACTGTATTTAGATAAACAGTATATTTAAAACTGCTGTATTATCAGAAAAGGGACTTCTGTATACAGACGATAAAGCAGAACGTATCCAAACTTCAGCAACAAAACACACATCCTTTTTGAAGGACTTATCGGTATGAAACAAGCAGCAGTTGGACTCACAGCAGGAATGCTTTCCTAGTGAAAATGGCTCTGCTCCGCATAACAGACCCCAGCAGAAAATGAAAAGAAAGAAAGCAGAAAGACGTCCTTGCCTACACCACAATATTTCAATGCGTCCAAGACACAAAGAACCAACACTTAGCTCGAGGAGACTGTTTACAAATTAATGACTGTATCTTGGGCTCATTCACTCATGGGCTGAAGGCTGCAGGTGTTTATCAGCACTGGCTATTACTGAGTTCACAGATTCCTACTTAGCTACCCTTATAATTTCTCAGGCTGACGTCCACAAACTTGAGTGGAAGGACAGTAGCATTTATACCTCGTCTGTATGCTCACTTGCTTGTGCTTCTTGAAGGAGTCTAATTTTTCTCCCTTCCAGTGCACACAAGAGGTATTTAACAGAAAGGGTCGTATGAGGAGACAACAGAGAGATGGCTTGGGGGAAACTGAGGCACATATCAATAGCACGACTATGGCTACGTATGCATGGAAATGGGAGACTGCAGCTCCTATAATCCTTGTGCACTTATTCCCCCAGTTCCAAGCTGCTAATGACAACTCCCAGCCCAAAAACTACAGAGATAACCAGTTATTAAGCAAAGGTTATAACCCTAGAGTAGTAAGTAATGCACTGCATAACTGAAGTAAGCACACAGTTACGGGTCAGCAACAGCCTAGCATCCCTCAGCGCTAGTTGGCTGAAGCAACTCCATGGCGCTAAGATCCATTTCTTAAACCTCCATGAAAAATGAAGCCTGTGCCGCTAACATTTCCAAACACCATGATTTTATGAGCCTCTACCTTATAGTTCCATAATAAAAGAGCCTCAATAGGAGACCTCATTAAACTCATCAGGCATTTTCAAGAACCAAAGCAGGTGTACAGACCTCAGTATCAGATCCAGTCAGCTCTACCTATGAGCAGGTGGCTCTGCTCAGACAAGCCCCTAGAGTCAGGAGGAGAGATTTCAGCCCTGGGAAGCACCAAAGGGTCATTCTGCCCGAGCAGTTGGCTCTTGTAAATTAACGGCAATGTCACAGTGTGCAGACAGCTGTGTGCACCAGAGAGTCATAATCTCCACTACGTGTTACAAAGCTTGGCATGACTACAGCTAACAGCACTTTCAACACAAGAGGTTTTGTTAAGATGCAGTAGATGTACACAACTGCCTGAAGAAAGTCAAATGTTCTTACCTCATTAAACTGTAACCAGAAGAAGCTAGTTACTTTAGAGTGAAAAGTCCTCTTAGAGAGAAAGGACTTTACTAAGAACACATGAGAGACAGATAAAGCCTTTAGCAGTACAGTTCGATACAAAATTGTCAGAGAAATGTATTTTTCATTATGCAAAACATTACCATGAGGAATGAGAATAAGAAACAAGGGATCAAGGCTTCAATTCACATACTAAATACTTCCCCAGATTTTGTTTCCCAAGGCCAAACGTCCAAACTGAGCCATGCTCTCGCTGAAGGCATACTTCATTTTAGCAAAATCAGAAGCTTTGTATGCAGCCACTCACACCTCCCAAGCATCAGGACCTGGGGAATCTCAAGTTCTAACAAGTCAGCTGCTATTCTCTCGGAAAACACATGAACCCACTCATTTTGCCTTACTTTTACTTGATTGAAGCACCTGTATGATTTGACAGAACAAGGTCCAGAAGAGCTTGGGGAGGCTGCCCAAAACGGCACGTAGCTTTGGGCAAAAATGGAAGATTTTAAAGAGTACTTAAAGACACAGTCACTTTTTAGTAATAAGCTAGTTACCTCCCTTCCCAAGATAGCTCTCGTTAACAAACCTGTGAGTAATACAAAGATGGACTGCACACAAGCCAGGAAAGGTTCACCAATAGAGCTGCAGATAACAGCAAGCAAAGCAGGAAGAGGACAAGGCAACAAAATACTGAGTTAGTGGGAACTTCCAGAAAAAGATGTAGTGGACCTCAACCATCAAACCTGCTTCCCCATCACACAGACGTACCCCTAGCTCTGCTCATTAATACAAGCAATGCAAAAAACCTCAAGAGGCTGCCCAGGTGTTTTCAGGTATTTTGCTTTGCTTATAAACCAAATAACAAAGCAGAACCACATTGGACTGCTGGGTGCTATTCAGCCTTCACAGGGACTGCTTAATCTCTTGTTTTCTCCTCGTAGCTTTAGTACTTTTCCCCTCCTGCGCCCACCCATCCAGAGACTCACAAGACAAGTTATCATCAATGCCATCCACCGCTGCACCTCCTGCCTACTCAAGCAATACAAGCTGCTCTGTTTGGAAGAGTAAAAAGGAACTCACAGAGGGGTTTATTTTCATTTTGAAGTAGTTCATCCTCTCTCACCCCCCAACACCTAGCTCCAGATCTTAAACAAAGATGCTAGTTAAGAAACAACACTTCTACACAGCATAAGAAAACTGTTGTCAAGGCTAAGTTATTAAAAGGAGAAATATTTCTCCACCTGACAGCTGACAGAAGCCTGTTTACAAATCTATTTCAACCATTCCTCTTCAGCATGTCCAAGAGCCATTCCTCCATCCTTGTTAGTCTTGTGCTTTGCCCATCCCCTATTCCTAAATCACACGTCAACAGGCTCTACCAGGCCTCTTTAGCAATCTCCTCTCTAGCTTCTTGCTGGAGTCAAGTTCTGGCCACAACACGTGCATCTCTTTCCTTCCCAGAAAGGTTGAGACCTACCAATAGTTCACAACAGCTGAATTAAATAAGAACTAATTCACACACTGGGCTTCTCAGTCAGTAAACTCACATTACTTCTCCAACTATTACCTGTTCGATTCAACAAAAGTGTGTGGTTTTGTAACTACCAGCAAGCAAAGGTATAACCAACAACTCTACTGAAGGGGGAAGGAAGAAGAGGAACACACACAGCCACATACCCCTCCATCCAGTCTCACTTAGTCCCACTGAGGCCAAGTTTTAGCTGGCTACAATATATGGACCTATTACAGAACTCTTGCTCATAGGATAGCACTTGCACACATAAAATCAGAATTTTTCTGACCGAGTTTCTGCTTTCTGCTATATAAAGAAAAGAAGAACCCATTCTACACATCTCCATAAATATGAGACATGGGAGCGTTAAACCAATACACAAAAAAGGAATGGATGTGGAAACAAAGAGTTACCAAACCAAGATGGTGCCTCTGTACCACTAGAGATAATGTATTGCTCAGCCTGAGATGGACAAGTGATACCAGTAAGCGATAACAATGACTACACTGACATATATAAAGCTAACTTCCTCCCACCCAGGAGGGCATGCTGAAACAGCCAACTAAGAAGAAAAAAAAAAAAAAAAATCCACAAGATACACACTTACACTAACCACAACAAGAAAGGCCCAAGCCTGCTCTTCATTGCTTCAAAAGCCTGACTCAAACATCACTAGCAATGAGGTGACTCCATCCAATCCTGGTCTCATTTAAGCAAGTATAACTCTAGCTTGACCTATAGAGACAACGGGTTTCGACTTGAGACTAATGAAGATCAAGATCTGGCCTACATGCATCTTACCACAGTAACACAACGCTGGGATTCAATACCCCTTGAGACAACATGTTTCTGCTTATTCTTCATTTGAAGTTTGACTCTCCTCAAATTTAAAATAAAATTAGACAGCTCTCTGATTTTAATAGTTCTTTATCCCTTAGGCGTCCAGGAAGGTTTTCACGAATTGTTTGCAGTCATATGATGAGCCCTTCTTCCAGCTCGCAGAAGGCTGTTCATCCACAAGAGTTGGAGTCAATCAGTGCAGAAGTACCAGTGAAAGTAGCGCTAAGTGAACCCCAAGGTTTTCAATGCAGCATTAAATGAATGCAGCCCCTCTATAGTCAGCCACTGTATATATGCCTAATTTAAGCACACAACTTCAATAGGACAATTTACAAAAGGCTTAGATACGCTCAATGTCTCTGAAAAGCTACAGAGCCAATTATAAATCATATCTATAGTTCCCAGAAGATCGGAAGTCACTACTAGTATTGTGCCACGCTTCTTAGCATGCGGACATCAATTAAGAGTGCAGCAGCTGGATGCTCTCCTCACTGAAAGTCACTTATCTGCAGTTTCAGACCAATAAGATATTATTCCTAAATGTTTAGATCTCATCCCTCTGAGAAATAAAGAGTTTCACCTCAGCCAGCAAATGTCTGCATCAAGCTAAAACTGCTATCTACTGGTAAATGCTGTCAGAGGTTTATGCTTTCTCAGAGGAGTTGGATTAATTACTTACCAGAACAGCTGTTTCAGGAACTACAGCCTCCTAACATACCACTCCTAGGGGCACACTTGAAAAGGAAGTTTGCTGCCAAGCTCAGTACCAAAAGCAGAGAGCCCTCTCTCACACGCAGGCAAAAATCCCCAAAGCCTCAAACACCAGGTCACGTTTATGGCCTTGCCTGTGGACGTTTGTAGGGGTGACAGCTCAGAAACAAGTTTGCACCTTTCAAAGTCAATGCTGACCACACATCTCGGCCTCTGCAGCCCTTCGCAGAAGACTGACGAGGTTTGCCAGCTGGGATTTTCCTTATCAAGAGCTTTCCTTGCTCCTTCCCCGTAATGTGAGCTATGGCTGGAGGAGTGCCTTACAATGGGCACTCCACAGCTGAGGAACCTCCTGGGCTAGATATGGGCTGAGCAGACCAGGGAAAAGCCGACAGGCATGAAGTGGTTCTGCTCTTGTGGCACCAACACCCTAGAGACCTCAGGCTTGAATAGCAGGCATCCATGCAATAACTGACACATACTCTAGGCACATAGGCATGTGCGCCAAGGAGCCTCAGAGAGCTTTAAAAACAAGGGACAGCTGAGCAGATGGCTGGGCCAGCGCTGAGACCATCAGCCGTTCGCCCACTTGAGAACAAAGACGCACATGATGAGCATTACAGCCAAAGATACCACGTTTGGGAGCGCTCAGTCTTACAGTGCTGCTGGGTATCCTTAATGCCTTTTGAACAGAATTGGAGCCATAAGCAGAGTCGCTCACTTTGGAGGCCTGATGTGGACTCAGGTGCCTCAAGTTACGCATCTGTCTTAAGACACCGTGGCGGGAGAGCTCTTCTTTCTTCATGGCCCCACACAGGCCACAGTGCCTGCTTGCTCCCTGCGAAAGGGGCAGGGGCCGGGAGGAGTAAAAGCAGCACTTTACAACGCAACGAAACGCTGGTATGCAGCGCTGAACATCGAAGCCACGGATGGGGCGGTAATAGAGTCTCAATTCCAACTACAGCTTGTTCCTCGGGCAACAAAAACCATGGCAAAAAAAAAATCCCACAAAAACAAAAAACCAAAAGCCTCTGTTACATTTCCAGCCACTCTGGGCAAGCTGTGAGCACAAATCCAATTACAAATCAGATTCCCCAACAGCACGCAATAAAAGGGGGGAAAAGGAGCCCTTAAATATTATTAGCCCAAAACACAAGGACTTTTCCCTTTTCCAGCTTCAGGAGCCTTTTCTAAAACTGACCTATAGTTTGTCTTCCTTGACTGCTCCCTCCCCCTCCCCACCTTTTTTTTTTTTTTAGTATGATAATAAATGTTTCAGAGAGCATCTTTCAAGGTGCTCTTAAAAAAAAAAAAAAAAGCCTTTCCCATCAGAAATCATTACATCCCAGTTTAAAATGTTTGCCATTACTTTTTAATATTTTGCTGCAAGCAAGGCAGAATTCCTATATACACGTCTGAATAAACATCACGTCACTACTGGATTCAGACGAGAGTTTGTCACACCAGGCCAATTTTCACAGATCATCTCGAGACAGAGTTATCTGATGTCTTACTCTCAGTGCTTTTCAAAGAGTCTACCACAGCCTGTCTGTCACATTTCATCAGCTCCTTACACATGGCTCTGTAACGGCTGGTTACCAGGAGAAGATCAGATAACTCTTCAGTAGCAATAGTTCCAAAAAAGGACAATACAGAGAGCAAATCACATTGAATTATTTAGCATGCCACTAGTTGCAGACCTCTGTAAGAGGCAGCCAAAAGACTGTAAAAAAAACCCACAACTATATGAAGCTCCTAAAAATATGCACTATGAACTTTTTTTTTTCCATAGACGTGTTTTGACTAAGGAGCAAATTTTACAAAAAAAAAAAAAAAAGTCAATCAAATATATGGTAATTTGTGGTGTCTTTCTCTCCTAAGAGTTAACATGGTGCGACGAAGGGGGAGGGAAGGCTTTTCACCTTTTTCCTACATTTCACAAGCTCCCTTGAATGATGCCAGACTCGCAAGGGAGCCTGAAGGTTCAGTCTTGACAGATCCTCACTTAAACTGGGGGGGAAAACACAGTCCTACGGCGAAAAGCAAGATCCTGCTTGATGCACACTGAAAAAGCTGCCTGGAAGTCAGAGACAATCCACACTTGCTGAAATGATTTGCAATAATTTTTTTGCCAGATCATAAAGAATTTCCCATAGCAAAGCTTCTGTATTTCTTAGCGGCTAACGTCGTGAAACACCCTTGCAAATTCTGGGAACTGCGTTTGATTTTAAATCCCAGTACTCCAAATTACTAAAGTCCGGGTAGAGGGGATCATTTAGTTTAGCTCATTTGAGCTCGTTGTATTACAACGGCACCCATCCAAGCCAAAACCAAGTGACCATCCTCACCCATGCATTGTAGGAAGATGCACTGGTTTGGCTTTGCAAGGCACTGTGACAATCCATAAATCCAACTGCCACCTTTTGCTTTATGGGATGAGTTCGGCTTCCTGTCAAATGACAGCACCGTGACACTTCCTCTGCCCTCTGCCTGAAGCAAGCCGTGACATTAGCTGGCCTCTGCCTAGTACAACTCTCGGTGCTAGAGCTCCAGTTTTACCAGCAGACCCCCGCCTGCAGCCCGTCCCTACCGCTGCGATGCGTCGCCATCTCTGCTGCTCCACCTTCCAACAAAAAGGCATCCGCACGTCCCCGAGCAGGATTTGGCCCACGGTCATAAGCAGTGAGATTAATCATGTGGGTGTAGGGAGGTGAAAAGTGGATGGGAAACATTTGTAACTGCTTCTAAATTAATTGTAGTTATTGTTATTTGATTTGCTAAACCCTCCAGGGCTAGATTTTATTTTAGAAAACTATGAACGTATCAGATTAATCAACTTAAAATAAATGGGCTTGATTTATTTATTTCTGCTGTATCTATTCTTCTTTCGGCTTGGCAAGTCACTGCATTCTTTCCATCCTGTGAAAGAACGAACAAGGGCTCTTTTTTTAAATTATTATTATTATTTTAAAGGAACCTTTACAAAGCCTAACAGCGCTGTGATTTTAATTCACGGCAGAGGTACACTATAAAGGAGGACAAGCTACAGGAACAAGGTTGGAGGCAGTTTCGGAGCACTGAAGACACCAGCTCTGCACTCGGAGGATGGCGAGCACCAAAGCACCACAACGGGAAGCATGACGAACCACGTTTAAGGCACATCAGAGCCAAGACCTCTGCAAGGGACTGCCTTCCTTCCCAAGTGATGCTTTGCTGTGGGACGGCAAACAGCCAGCAGCTATACTGCAAGAGCTGTGGGTTTGCGGAGGTAAACCCATCCCAGTAAGCACAAGCAGAGGGTAGAGAGTCCTCTTCAAGTGCATCTCACAAGAGCCGTCCTCGTGCAAAACCCCCAGTCCCAACCACATTTTTGCAGTGAAGGTGCTGCCAGAGACAGAGAAGTTTAATCTCCTCCAGGCAGATTTAGCTGTTTCTGAATCCTCTGAAAGTTGGGTCAGCATCCTTCCCCGCTCCTAATTGCCTGCCCTTAGCTTTAGCAACCAAGTAAATGCCTCTGCCAATGAGCTAAAAAGAAAAGGCCTCACATACATTATTCCAGAGGAAATTAATCTAGTATTCCACAGAAGATTAAGTGGATTACATTTACAGCCTCCGAGGAGAAAAATGTTGATTTCCATGTATCTTGTTCTATTATTCACCTCTACCGCTTTTTATACCAGCATAATTTTAGTCACAATAAATTCCTACTATTCAGTCCAAGGCTCAAATGGCTCAATAAACCAACAGACAAGAGTGAGGGTGGGACCCAGCAACGGCTTTGCAGGAAGCACGAAGAGTAAAACCACTGGCGCACTATTGCTGCGCAGGACATTATGCAGACTCAAAGCCAGTTTCAATTTTTTGGACTGCTTCATGGCAGGATCATCCCTGAATATCAATATTTTCTTGTAAGGATAATCAAATAGTATAGATCCTTTAAATACACACACACACACACTCTTGCTACTGTCACTTAAACTATGCTACTAAACTGCTGGTCTAGATTTAACAAACATGGCAAGGTGTACATTTTTGACTCCTGTGGAATCACAGGGGAAAAACAACAACAACAAAACCCAAAACAAACAAATAAAAATGCTTGACCTCAATATGCAGAAACATATTTAAAAGCTAATGCTGAAAGCAAAATCCTATGGGCCCAGGGATTTACAGCAGCCACAGAGCTGTCCTTCTGGCTCGGGGAAGGACCATCCCGCGCCCTAGGGCTGCTCCTGCCCCAGCACTCTCCAGTGAGAGAAGCACCAGAGTGAGGGAAACAGAGCAGGCTGCAAGCGGACAAATCAAGATGCGTTTTGGCACAGAGGGCAGGATCGCGACCTGCTTGCGCCTGGTGAACCTCATCTTCTCTCCTGCATGCTCCTTCCGAGGGCACTCGAGGGCCCTGGAAGCTGCTGTGCCACAGAGGTGAGTGCACTCCCAGCCTGAGCAGGGATGGAGCCTTGGGTGGGTTGTACAGACAGCACACGGCAATGCTCGCTCCCAGCCCTCTGCACATTTCAGCCACCACAAATGCCTTACCCAAGCATTGCCAACCCCACCAGGAGGCCAGTCCTCTGTTCCCAGCACTTTGGGTAATCATTTCAATCGTTGCAAAGTGGCACCATCTGATTTACTACAGTTTTACACTTTCTTTGCAGAGGTGTTAATGACTCTAGAAAGCACAAGACTCAGACAAGCAGTCTTAATATCGTTAGAATACTTACTATTAGGAGAAACAGAGAGAGTTCGTAAGGGCCAGACTCTCAGAGGGCGGCGTACCCATTGAAGCTTAGGCGCATGTGAGAGGAGTGCAAATTACTCGGCACCACAGTAAGCAAGATCAAAGTCGCTCTGAAAAGACGCATCTCACTGACAGTGATGCAGACTCAGCCAGAGCATTTTTGAATATTTCACAAGTGAGTTGATGAGTTTAAAAGGCCAAAAGGAGCATTTTGATGATGTTGCACAAAGCAAGGGAGGAAGGAAGGAAAGGGGAAAAAAAAGAAATCTCAGAAAAAGTGCTTCTTTCAACACATGCTACAGGATCATACCCCTCAGCCCCAGACAAATCTAAAGGATTCAGCGCTTGCTTGATGAACGGAGATTCATACTTTCCACTTAAATCTAGCTAGTCTGTAGAGAGGAAAAGGCACAGAAGGAACAACTTCTCGGCTGTAATTCCCAGGCTCCATCCCTTCTTTTATTGTTCTAGAATAATTTGAATTATACACAGTAAGCGTCAGAGGTGATAAGAAAAGTCTTATCGGATGAAGTAACTCACAGCTTTCCGCGTGGGTGAGACAAAGAACTAATGGTTACAGAACGAGATAAGAGTGCTCATAACCAGAAATCAAATCCACGCAAGAGTTTCAGCAACGACATACTCTGTCTTGGAAAGAAAAATAAATAGCACAACAAATTTTCCATATATTAGCACCAAAGACACTGCTTGTGTCACTTCCAGGCAGCTTCTCTCCTCATGTCTCACCCTCAGCAAGTCAATCCGCCCATGTCCACTGCCCTCCCCAAGTCTGAGATCATTTACTCTCTGCACAAAGTCCCGAGGAGACAGGGCAGAGAAGGACTACCAGAGGAGTTATTCAACACAGCTGTGTCCCGGCATTCTGCCAGGCCACCCTAAACCCTAGCAGAGCTGTCTACAGCACCTACCAGACAGTGTCATTTCATCTGATACAACAAACGCAACTGGCCCCACCAGTGTCTCTCTAGGCTCTCTGTCCATGTCAGAGGTAGGTGCAGCTGCAGTGGTCTTCACGGGCAGCCAACCCAAGCACGCATTCAGCTGAACACCAGTCCACCTCATAGTCTTAGCCTAGAGGTAGGAAGACAAATGACGAGATCAAGACTCCCTCAGAATCCTCTTCTCCTCTAAAGACCTGATGTATTGGGAAAGAATATTCCACTACACTGGGAAACCAGTTTAGCTTTCAGTGTTTCCATAGTCTGCAAGTACTTTGAAGCTAGGGCCAGTTTTTTGCTCTGGGTCTTGCATAACATCAAGTAAAATGCTCCTGCAATACATAAGAAGATTAGGTTGCTGTTCTGCACCTGGATACCCCAAGGACCCCACTATTCAAGCAGGACCCTATTACCTTCAGCGTATATGCCAGGGCCCCAACAAACTCCAACACTGCACCTTGCTTTTGTCAAAGTTGTCAAATTGTTAAATAATACTAAAACTTAGGGCAGATTGCCTGCAGAAATGATCACATCTTGGGTATCATATCTTTGGTTTCCCGTATCACTTATTCTAAAACAGGAAGAGATAAAAAATACAATTCTGATCTCCCAGCTCTGCTCTGCAGCATTCGCTGTGAGTAATCGGGCTACGTGCTGATCCCTCAGGATGGGTGCCCTGGAATTAAGAGCCATTAAGGTAAAAACCTGGCCTCAAATGACTGAAGCTGAGCATTTCTCCATGGGACTTCTTTACATAAGGACCACAATTTCCACAGATTATACTTTCCCATTGATCAAATACAGTATGAAAGGAGGCATGATTTTAAATCAACTCTTTTTAAAAGAGGGGGCATCCTACTTCCACCAACAACTGGGAAATTGCACTAGTTTACACAACCAAGAGCACAGCTCATGAGTCATACATAGGTGACGGGTAATACAAGTCTAGGTCACACAGTGAGCACAGGGTGTCCTCTCCATTCCCGATGGGAAACCCCACCAGCACACAGCACCCAAACAGCCAGTGTCTGGGAAACACATGGGAGAGGACAAACAATTCATTCCTCAAACAGGCTTGACGTGCTCTGCAGGAAACCCGCTAAACACTATGCTGAACCTCAACATGTGGTAGCTCACACTTCCAGAGGCAAGCTCAACTAAGCCAGAGCTCCAACTTGGAGAAGGCTTCACCAGCCACAGGAGTTTTACTGAGCTGGAGAAGTAAGCTGCAGAAATTGCACAGTCTGGTTGGCTGTAAAGCTCCCAGCCAATTACAAATGAAACCATCAGCAAAAATGACTATCAATTTACTGTCTGATTTTTTTCCCCTAAGAAACGTGCTCTAAAAATAACCCCTTCCAAACACCCAAAACCTTGCTCTTTGAATTAGCAAGTATACAAGAAAAGCATTTATTGAAAGGAACTTGCTCATCAAATCATGCAGACACAAAAACCACACCTTATCTAATCTTAGAAGAGCATTGTTTAATGACTACGAAACATGATGAGAGGCCAGAGGGTTTGACTTCTGCTCCCAACTCCGCCAGAGCTTCATCTTCCATCAGTGAATATAGACAAGATGCTTGACCCTTCCTCATCCTGATTTCCCCTGCTATAAGACTGCCAGAACATTCCTTTCCTCACAGGGGATCTTATTATTATTTGCAAAGAGGTATGCATCTCCTGATGTGTGGCTGTAAATTGAAGTTCAAAAGAAAGTGGAGCAGTAGCATTGGCCAGTCAGCCATCCACCCCATCCTGTCCTGCTCCCACCTTTCCTAATCGCCTCAGCTAACCTTGTAGGGAGACCTCTTCAACTGCACTAGTGGCAGCAACAGCCACTGTGATAGCTGGGACAGCATCCAGTTCCAGGACAGTAACGCTCTTGCTCCCAGGTGGAACCTCCCGCTTCCCTCCGCCCTGAGTGGCAAAAGGCAGTGCAGTGAAGGACAGGAGGAATGTCCGTACTGATCCAGCCATGTGGAACAGCAAGGTCTCAGAGGAGCAACTGGCCCAATAACTTGCCAAAAAACCCCTTCTTTTTTAAAAAAGAAAAGAAGAATGTCCTATTGTTCCATAATTAACGGAAAGCAGAAGATGTTTTTTATGGAGTCATTGAGAAACAGAGGGTGAGTGTTAGAAAGCACATTTCAGTGTTTCATGATCACAAGGTGAGCTGCTTGCATAATACTGAAGAAAGAATATAAATGCTGATATCACAAGGCAGTCATAAAACTTGGGTTTTAATGCTCAGTAACAATAACACAATAATTAAGTCTCACAAGAGATTTCTTTTTTTACTTCAAAGTATATGCTGCGGCCTTTAGCTGAGGAATGATCTCTCCCTGGTACGGTGTACGGACAAGGGACGCCCCTGCTACCCACCATCCTGCAGCACCAGGGATCCTACTCCGCAGCTTGCTTCCCTTCAGGCCATTTCTTCAGCCCTGCCTCTGAGGAGGCTTCAAGTTCACATCTCAATACCCAAGAGAGATGCTGTGAAACTGAGAGCGGCAGCAAAATAAAAAAATAAATCTGCATAACTGTACTTTGAGAGTAAACTACTGAACCCTGCACCAGGTCTTCCTCCCCGGTGGTTTTTGACACGCCCTCATGAATTGCTCCTGTGTGACCAGGACAGTCTCACCTACAAAACACATAGTATAGAGCAACAAAATGTCATGCAAGCCAAGGGCAAATGAACAGCAGAAGACAGGCCCTCCCCCTACTACTACTTCTATTTTTAGGCAGGCAGATTAGCTTAGAGCAGTTTTACTCAGTTCCGATAACGGGTAGGACTCTTGCATCTTCTCTCGAGGACATTTCCTCTGCTGGCCAGTGCTTGAAAAGGCACTTGCTTTACACCAACAGTATGGAAGAGATCACATGAAAGTAAAGTGATGGCCTCCTGTGAAAGGCTCTCGGGAAAGTGATTCCAGCTTTGAACTTGTGCCACATCTCCCTCGCTAATGCACTGCTTTGCTTTTGGTGGGTACTTTGGGGGTATTTGTTTGTTTTACATATTGGACTATAGAGATGACAAACCTATTTTTAGTTCACAAGCCATGGCTTCCTGGCAGCAGTTACTTAAGTAAATGCAAGTTCAACAGTGTCTGCAATAACCTGCCCATTATCAACCCCACTCAGGAGCTGACCATATTTTATAGTAAAACTCTCATCTATTCAAAAAGCCTGATGCTTGTATTTCCTCACTTCTCAGACTGAGCTGAAACACCTCAGAAGTGTAGGTCTCTATGTGAAGGACAGACTGCTGGGCCTTCCCAGGCCTGAGCACTCGAAAGACGGTGATGGAGAAGCAGCCAGCCTTGGATTTGCCCAGCTGTCCTTCAGTCTGTAATGCTCTACTACCACATAGCAACTGCAACTTCCTTCATGGCAAAGGAACTAGAGGCCTGATCTTCTCCCAGGAACACCCGCAGGTCTGGTCTGGCGTTTACCCCTGGGGAGGACCTGACAGCCAGGCTCCAACTGCTGATGCTCAATGACAACTGAAAGCTTGCAACTACCAGAGGTTTGCTCTACCAGAGAGTAAAAGGTCTCCTTAGTGTGGGTCATCTCTGGCATTGATGTGAACAAGAATGGTAAGAGAGGAATGATGACAGCTCCCCAACTGCCACAGCAAAAGGACCACTATACTATTGTTGGAGACTTGCTAAGGAAGAAGATGCTAATTGTCAGGGGAACGAGACAAAAAGATTTATAGGGAGATTTGGGTCCCACTGCACTGGCAAGTTCTTTTCAGGAAGAGCCATTCCTCCTCTTTACCAGAGAGACTTGCTGCTGAAGTATTACACAGTAACTTTCTGCAACGTGACCACTCATACATTCAACATCCTTTGGTCTGCTTCTCAGATACTCAGCTTGCCTTGACAGCAACATCCAGGTATAAAGCCTTCCTCCTTCACATCCACTCCTTCTAGTCTTCTGAAGGCCTCAACCTTCCCTCACAGCCCTTAGTAGTCATTACGTCCTTATCTGCTTTAGGACCCTGCCAGCACTGGGTAAGGCAGCAGAAACTCCTCCTGCAGCCAGGTTTGGACTGTGAACACACAAGGTGCAGAGGGCAAGAGATATCGTGAAGCAGATGAAACCCCTTCCCAGAAGCAAGGTGTCCTCATTCGCCATCTCTTCCGCATAGCACAGGGGACAAGAGGAAGGTGACACAGAAGTACGTGCCCAAGGCACGGGCTCTCAGGGCTGTGCCCAGGAGCTAATACACCTAGTACTTCTTGCTTGGCTCTACGCCTAGGGCCACAAACTCCTTAGTGCCAGGCTCCTGCTTTCCTCTGTGCCTTGTAAAGCTCCATTCATTGAAGAAAAAAACTAATTCATATAAGGAGTCATTTAAGACAGCTAATAAATGATTAACAGGTGAGTACTCGGTCGGTTATTACAGGAGCACTACCATGCTTATGACCATAAGCTTCTCACGTTGTAACCACGCAGCAGACGTCACAGGTGATGAGTTTACGAGGAGACTGCCCCTGGCCAAGCCCTCACTGCAAGTGAAGACCTGGCCACAGAACATAAGCGCTAAGGCAGAAAGCTAGGAATTGATTTGGGAAGCTCTTTTTAACAGAGGCCAATGAACAAGTGTTTCTTCTCAGGGCCTTTGCCTTTTCATGCTTGAGTCCCCAAGAGCCAAGTAAAGGTGCCTTCAGAGCATCAACTATTTTTAGGCAACAATATCCTGAATACCCTTCATCCTGGCTTTTATATCACACGCTCTGAAGAAGTTACTGGGATTTGGCACTTTCTCCTTAACAGGCCATCCTTAACAAGTGACTCATATTATATTGCAGTATGAGTCATCCTGGCAGAGGTCACCATCATAAGCAACAACTAGTCTTCAATTATTTCCTTCAAGTTGCATTAAAGGTATATTGTTATGTTAATTTTACACCTGCTGCGTGATATCTTTCCATCCAGCGTCTCCCGAGCAGCCTGGTTTTCACCTCGTGGCCTAAGCTACTTCTGGAACAGCTCTTGCACTGCAGCATAGTCAGAGCTTCACAGCAAAACTCGGGCACACGAATGGGAAGTCACCTGGATGCATTTTCAGCTATGGCATCTAATGTCCGAACCAAGCAGCTCTTTGTTTCACCTCCTGTGCACACACTGCTCCACAGGGTGTAACAGATATTAGCTATTCCTTCCACTTTGTTGCTCTTTCCATACCTTATCATGTCAGCCTTCCACGAGTCCAAAATAAAGAAACTGAAGAAGAAACACGCTGTTGTGCAGTCTCCATGCTGCGGTCACAGATCCACGTGCAGGGTGCGCTGCAGAGGGCTGGTGCTTGAATCCAGCTGCCTTTTGGCTGCCATGACACATCACTGCCTTCAAGAGCAGGGGCAAAGCCCAACCAACAGCATTACTTCGAACTATGTCGGGCAACACACGGCTACTACAGGAACAACGTTACACGCTTGGTCAGGATAGGCAGGAAAGGAGTCGTTTCAAGACAACAGCTAGCTAAGCATGTTTCCATGGGGCTATTTATTAAGCAGCTTTACCGAACTCAAGCCAGGAGTTATTTCCAGCACTGAATTCAGAGCCCCCCAGGTATCTTCTGGAGACATCTCCCGCTCTTCCTGTCGGCATCAGGGATCTCAGCTTCCGACGCTGCAGGTCCTGGACAGCTGAAGCAGCTCAGCATGGCGAGCACCAGCCCCGTGCCCTTGGACAGTCCCACACGCACCAGCTCTGGCACTCCTCTGACTCTGGGGACCTCAGGGAGTTGAGCAGGCAGAAGGTTTTACCTTTCAGAGTTTTGCTGGATTTTGAATCAATCGTTCAACTTAAAGAAAACTCCAGGCCCTTCTCTCCATTGCTGTACTCCAGCCCTTTCTCATGCACACAACTCCCCAAACAGCACATCCAGAAAGAGCGGCAGAGCATCCCTGCCAGGGAAAAGCACAGTTTTTTTTCCCTGCTTGGGAAACAGTTTTGTCCATTAGAAAACATGCCCATTACCAGCCAGGTCACCAGCAGAGCACTCTGTGTTTGTATTTATAGCAGTCAGATGTTCAAACAGGGAGCAGGAATAGTCACAGTGGTTGAGAGGTTCACTTTGGAGACCATTTGTAAACCTCTCTCACTACTGGAATCCCATTTAGCTATTACAGCCTCTCCAAACATACAAATACACTGATCCCTACAGAATAGCAATAGGAAGAGCAGAGTCATCACAGTATTTACTGAAGCTAATCAATATGTAAAAGCTGAAGATTTATTGCAGCAAAGACAGCTGGTCTGCATAGACAGAATATGCATTTGAAGCTCTTAACTTTGTTGCCTTGGCCTCTGGTTTTATTCCAAGAACACTGTTTTCCTTGCACATCCACATTCCTTTGCCCCCAAAAGGGCGGCATCTGCAGACACAGAAAAGGATCTCCCACACAAACACTCACCAGGAATATTTAGTGCGAAGATAAAATGCAAGACACACACAAGTGTACTGCCCCTTCCTTTCAAGCCAGGTTTCGCGTTTAAATACAGCTCTATGGCTTATTCAGCGACAGCTGGAAAGATGGGAACAGCAACCTCTTCCTCCCCAGGCTGTGTCGGAGAAAGGGTCTCTCCCTTCCTCTCTGCTTTTTTGATTGCCATGGTAAGATAACATGGGAAAACTCTTTCAACCTCATCCATATCCAAGCTCTGTGTAAAGGCATTTATGACTCTAGATTATGCCTGCTAACCTTGAACACCAGCTGGTCTCTACAGAAGAAAATTAAATGGTTAATTTATTTCTCTGACTGATTTCAGAGACCGACTTTTCAGTAGCGTTTCTTTTCTCCTCCCTCCTCCAAAAATCCCTCCTCTTTCTCCTATACACCTTCTTCATCCCTAATTTGGCTGCTTTTAGCTCACAGAACTCCACTCCACATCCTGACCTACCATTTTAGGTCAGCTTTTGCAAGTTTCAGTAACATTATGCATCTTAGAGGGAGGACTGCATTTCAAAGAGGCTAAACTTCTGTCATCCATATCAATATCAACGTGCGGACACTTGACTCTGGGGAGCCAGGACTTTTAGCTAGGTACCTTATCTTAAGTGAGCAGGTCAGAAAATTTTGCCCTATGTTTTGAGAAAGGTCTTCCCATATACAGGCACATAAGCTGTGCTGTCCATAGGCACAGCAGCACACCACGCTGTCCTACCTACCTCCACTTAGTTGTGAGATCCACACTTAGTAAGTTGTTTTTTTAATATTTCTGCGTATGTAAATATGTAAGTGCACTCACAAAGTACACAGCATATCCAACTTGCTTTGCGGGTGACCACCTGCAAAGCTGAGATGTCACATGGGCCTCCGATTCCAAGGCAAGCTGGAGAGCCACAACTGCAGAGAGGCTATAAAATAGAGCAAAGCTGACTGTCTGGTTTCATCTCTGTTTATGGTATCGTGAACAGAAGTACGGTAGGCAATAACCAGCAGGATTAGCGCTCATGCAGCACCTACCACAGAAGGATCAGCAGCGACCAGATAATTGCAGTTGCTTTGGTCACCATACGGCTCAGACTGCAATAAATCTAAGAAACATGGCAGCGAGGTAGGGAAGAGATCAGCACTTTTCCTTTTGCCAGTTTATCTCAAAATCTTATCAAGCTTTTATGCTTGCATATTAAAGAGAAAGGAAAAGGCAAATGTATTCCGATTTTCAGGGAGATTTCTATTGTTGCCTGGACATCAAACAGCACCCAATTAGTCCTGCAAGGATCTGACCCACAAATTATGAAAATAAATGCCTCTGAAGCTTTGATCTCTTGTATTTCTGTAGCATGCTACAGCAGTTATTAGACATATTTTATTAGATTCAAGCTGTGCGATCTCTTCCTTAGCAAAGGCTCTACCGCCTCTAATACATCCTAAAGTCTCCATCTAGCAGATTAAGAGCGCGGTCCCAAACAGTCACTTCTGTCATGCACTGAACACATGACTCAGCTGGCAGTAGGCTTTTTCCTGCTGAGTTTCAAAATTAGGAGCAAACGGAATTTTTAAACCGGGGAAAAGAAAGCGTCTAGCTACATAAATTAAATTTTTGATTCTTTGCTAGTTTATAAAGCAGTACATGTCCTATGCAATATCCTTGGCTTCTAAAAAAGTGTCACTAAAGAGCTAAACAAGTCATTTCTTTTTTCGACTCTGAAACAGCATTGCTAGAGGAAACAAGCAAAAACTGTAACAAAAGGTTTCATGCACGCTGAAGCTGAAAACCACACGTGCACTCACACGCACAGAAACACATCCACCCACCCTTGCTGCAGTGATAGTGCTCAAGACAAGACGACATTATACTCAGATCATTAAGGATTTACTCAGAAGTAACTCGTTGTTCACAGGCTGTTGCACCAACTAAGCAGGTTCTGCATTTGCCAGAAACCATGGGAGCTTTCAGTCTGAGCAGATATGTAGGAAGGATGGGACCACGCAAACCACCCCAATCTCAGGTACTGGAAAGAGGGTATGGTTGCCAGAATCCATTAAAATCTGATAGACTTCTCCTGAGCAAGGAGACTTGGCTATCAAAGCGCGTACCTTCTGCTGGATTCACGGAAACTCGTCAGCTGAGCGCCGTGCAGTAAATACTGTGTTTGCTCACCTATTACGGAAGGAGGAAATGTTGGTTCTCAACTACACAAGATGCATCCAGATACTCCAGTAGTGACTGCCCTGATTACAATCATCTATAATTTACTGCCAATACAAAACCTTGAACTTCCGGCAAGCAATGCAGAAAATTAACATCAAAAAGCAACATTCTAGATCAAAGGGGAGAAAGCTTTTCTGTGCTCTCCAAGCCTTCACCATTAGAAAACAAAATCAGGCGTGCAGAAAGATATAACTGAGTTACAATTAAACTTATCAATGTTTTCCAACTTCGTTTGCCTCTCCTTTCAGTAACAAGTCATTGCAAAGGGGAAACCAAAACAAGGAAGGCCTCAGGACTCAGCCCTACATGCTGGGCATCCTCACTCATCCCTGGGTGGGGAAAGGGCCACTCAGCCCCTTGCAGGATTCGTCATGAAACCACTGCGGAAGAGGAGCAAGAGACGGAGAGGGAGTTTCTGTTTTCCTAGGATTGTGTTCTTTAGCCGATCCTCCCTTAGCAATAGCAAGTGATTTACATGCAGAACGTCAAACCTCATTTATATAAATTGTTTTCCTGAGGAGAGAGCAGACAGCCAGTCGGTTTCAATGTGCAGCCGTAGTTCAAAGTGACAAAAGGGGACAGGAGAAGGGGACAGGGATGGGGCAGGAGGGAGGAGAATCAAAGCTACCGCCTTTATGAATGGTAAATACAACCCCCCATTTAACGGCGTTTATCAACCGTGCAGGCGAGTGGTTTTCAACCTGCAGCCTATGGACTGCTTTTAATGGCTGCGTAAAAGGTAAGGAAGGAGATGCCGGAGCATTTAGGAAACGCAGACCTGGTGCGATGGAGGCCCCGCACTTTTCCTGGGAGAAGGGGGGCCGCCAAGCAGACCTGGCTGACACTGCCGCGGGGGAAAGGGCAAACGTCACAGCCCCCCGAGGGGAAGTGATGCTGACTCCCCATGCAGCTCTGCAACGGGTTGCTCTTCACAACTCAGCACTCCTCTTCCCATCTGTGGCAGATAGCGAGAGGGGAGGGAAACGGCGTTTATCTTCCCTTGGGTACCTCTGAATGAAAAGCTGCATTTAAGAGGCAGGTCTCAAACTCTCAGCATCCTCCTCTGTGCCCCTTGACGACAAACCAGAAACTAAACCCACAGCAGCTTTTACTAAACCCTCCACCAATACAAAAGAAACAGAGACGGACCTGTGACAGTGCGAGAACTAGATCACCCCAGCAGACGCAGATCCTCTGTGCGCTGCATCCATTGTTTTTCCTCCACACTGCGCTCCCTTTTTGCCTGTTATTAGCTTTTTCACTGGGAGAAGTGTGGAAAATTCAGCTGGATTCTCTTCAACTGTATTTTAGGCATGAAGAAATCAGACAGGGATCAATATTGTGTCCTTGGTCTGCAGGTCTGAGGCAGAGACCTCGTGCTGATACATAAAATTACTCCTGCAAAATGACCATGGATGCATTAGAGGGAGTCAGGCAAGGGTTTCCAAGAGCATCTCCGAATCTGAGAGTTCAAGATGTGACAATACCTTCTGCATGACCGGGCACCTCAGGAATAACGACACCCAAGGACACCGCTCCCTCAAAAGGGTGATTAATTTCAGTAGATTTACACACAGTTTGAATGGGAACAGTTTCCCTCCACTCTGTACAAATTTTACCACTCCCTTTGCTAGAGTTTGGCAGATAAAAGTTACCTTCAAATAGCAATGACAGAACTCTCCTCTACCTATTTGCTTTTGCACGGACTAGAAATAAGACATGTATTTTAAATATGCGCACCAACCAAATACCTTCCTCATTAGTACCTCCAATCTCAATTCAACAAAATGGTTGTACTCATACTTTAACCTGCTTAAGCACATGTTTTGCTATAAGTTCAGGCTTAAGCACTCCACTGATTTCTGCTCTGTGGATGCTGGGTATTACTATTTTTGATAGCTGACCAGCGCAGAGTTCAGTGCATATGAGCAGATACATGGCACTAGTAAGAACAGTGCGACTCTCCAAAACACCGTACCTAGCTTACTGTGAAAGATCGCCAAAGATCAGGAAGAGCGATAAACTCAAGTGCCAATGCCACAGAACTCCCGAGGGCATCTGCTACGTTTGAGCCTCACAGCACTCATAGCTGTGAGGCACAAAGGAGACATGGAAAACTGCACAAGAGCAACACCTGGGCTGCACAATTCCCAGAAATAGGGGGGGGGGGGGGAACCAAACAGGTAAAAAGGATCAGACAGGAGACAGTTTTGTGTCATGCTTTTCATGGCTTCTTCTAAGTCTCCCCAAAAGTCATCGCTAATCACATTTGTTCCTCTGTCCACGAAGGTGACCTTTGCAAAAGTTAACCAAATTCTGTTGGGCTACAAAGCTTTTTAAAAAGGTGTTGCAAGAGGACACCTAGCATAACGCTGAGAGGATAATGCTTCTGAGTTGTGTTTTGCAGTGTTCATGCCTCATTAGAATTTCTCTTAAATCTTTAATGATTCTGATATACTTCATGAACTGATGAAGTTCTGGAAACAGGTCAGTATTAGCATTTTTTTGTTTAATATTAGAGCTTTCATCTTCATTGACAAAGATCAATGAATGCAAACAAATAGCCACTGAAACTTCTCTTCTATACAAAGCAAAGCTAAAGGAACAGTAGTGACACTTTTGGGTTTCATCCAATTCTTTCCAGCAACAACTAATACCCACTGGCTCCTTCATTCTGTGCTGTCTTCTCTCCAAGCCTGAGCATCCAGGGCCAGGCATTTCCAAAACAACTAATGATTTCAGGATCCAATTTCCAGAGAGTGCATGGTCAGCACTTTGTGAAAGTAAATAACAAAGGCTTGGGTCTTGTTAATGAGTTCAAAACAAAGCAACATCCAGGTACATGAGGGACATGAAAACAATTACTTCAAAAAGGCTCTTTTAAAATTCCCCAGCTTGTAAAAACACCCCTAGCCAAGCTGCATAACTCAGATGAACCCTTCAAGTCCCCATGTTGAAGCTGGGGCCCTCCGAGAGCCTGTTCGCAAGCAGACAAGAATAGCCATGAGCAGGAGGGTGTGCTTGCACCGAGCCCGACTCGCCTCAGGAGCTTATCAGCTCACCAATAAAGACCTTCCTCCCAGAGCCTTGCTATCACCTAAATTCCTTTTATCCCTTAAATTCCAGGCAGTAAAGTGGACCCAGCACCCATGCTTCCTTTCCCGGAGGCCCCAAAAAAACTCTGGCATACCTTGCACACAACCAGAGCTGACTCCAGGCAAAGTGCCCCAACCTCACCAAGCTGCAGTGGCTACTGTAAAAAAGCCCCTGCCATTGCCTGTATGTCAGCTCGAGGCCCTCTCTCTCTGCAAAACGGACATGGCAGGGGAAAAGCTGAATATATTAGAAGGATCAAAGCCACCGGTTTCAGGGAAAGATAACAGGATCTTGCATTCATTGGGACAAAAAAAAAAAAAAAAAAAAAAAAAAAAAAGGAAAGACCAAAAAATAGCCTCTTCTTTCTGGTCACTCTCCTATTGCAATCAGCTTTGCGTTTACCACCAGAGAGCATGGCCCACTGCATTGCTAATTATGCACATTCTTATTTTATTGTAAAAACCTGCTTTTCAAACACAACGATCAGCAGCCTGTGCGAATCCCAGTGCTGAGCACTATTCTGCAAATAGCACCACCAGGTCATTTGGCTATTAAACATGCTGAGTGGACTAGCAAAAATATCTCCCAGGCCATACGAAAGAACATCACAATGCAGTTTATCTTATCCCCTTGTCAGCATAATATGCAGCACTACCTGTTCAATGGCCTCATCATTTTAAATTACAGTTTTCTACAACATTAACAATCCTCATTACCACCGCCACCGGAAGATCTCTATTTTAAGGGTTATTCTGATGGTGAAGGGTTCATCCTGCCCTTCCTCAGACACCCAGGTCTCTCCACGGACATGAGGACACTTGGATACCACGGCAATAAGCACAGTATAAAATGACTGATGGAAATATGTAGCAAAGGAGGCAGGAGCGAGCCCTAGGCATGCTTACTAGGTGCAGCAGGCCATGCATTTTAATCAGAACTCAGTGCTTTGTTCCTGGCCAAGAAGCAGGGATGCAAAGCACATGCACTGCTGTGGTGGGGCATAGGTCCCTGGCCGAGATAAACTCTAGTGTGGCCAAGCAAACAACAAAAAGTGCTAGCTTTTATGTTACCTTTCAGTCCAATTCTACGAATCCTGCTCTGCAAGCTAGCAGTTGTGCTGGAGCTCTGGCGATACACCTTTCTTACTTGGGAAAACAGAGGCAGCCAAAGCACAGGACCGGACAAACTGATAGTCAAAGGTCCACCTTATTTATATGCATTTGCTTGTTGTTCATCAAAGCCAGCCTCCTGGAACATTTTGGTGACTCAGACTTGGAGATAAGTGGCCTAAGCGCTTCTCTTCCCCAGTATTAAGAACAAATCATCCCTTCAGCCAGATTTTGAGTCACTACCTGCTTACAACATTTCATAGAGCCATCCTTCACCCTTTCAAACAGGCAGCCAGAACAACGTCTCCTCCATCCAGACTCATCTACAAAGCAGCAGCAACGTGACACTTCTATTTCCTAATAAATGAAATTTTGCAAGGCTTGTGGAATTACTCCTCACTGCCATGTTTTTGTGCTCAGGCAGCAAATTTACTATTGATTTCTGATTCAGACCCTGTGGAATGATTCATGCTTCTTACCCTATCTGCTGAATTTATGACCTTTAACAATTATTCTAAGTGCTAAACGAGCTTAGTTTAGAAGAAGATCTATTCCTTGGCAAATTAAGACCCTATTCTGGTCTCACTTATAAACCAACACATCTCTCGTAATTTAAAGGAAAAGTGTCATAACAGGTCTCTTGCCTTTAGGTTACACAGCACAGGGCTCCCTTGAGCCCTGAGCATGACTGCTGCTGGCCTGAGGCAGAAGGCAAGGTGGGACACCCCAAATCCCAAGAGCTCTGTGCCCCACAGTGTGAGCAGCAGCTGCCTTACTGCAGCCCTGTAGCCTCGCACGGCTACTCCATGTCGGCATGAGCAGCTCATCTCGGCTTGGCAGCACTAGGGAGCGGCTCAGGGTTGATGTTCACACCAGAACATCCTCAACCAGTTGAGCTGATCTTGAGCTCCTGGCTAACGCGACACAAGCTGCTTCCTGACAAGGAAGCGCTGCGGTGTCTTCCATCGCTCTAGCGGGCTCCCATATCCTCCTCCGAACACCTCAGTGGTGGGCAATAACATCGTCCGCTTCTCCAAATTCTCATCTTATAACGGGACTTGAAAAACCTATTTCCTGCTGAAGCGGCCTTGCCGGAAAGCCACGTCAACTACCACTGCAGAGGCAAGGGGACACGGCAAAAGGACCATCCTTAGCATCTCACCATGTCGTCGGGTGCAGGTCCCACACCTCGAGCTGTCCTGGAGCAGCAGGACGTCTCTGCTCAGAGTTCACTCTCAGTGGTTGGGGAGGGGAGAGCAGAAAGGGAATATACGTTTCCTTTCAAAAAGGAAACAAAACCTAAACTGTATCTTGTACGCATTGCCATCAAAAAGCCACAAACACACAAAAACTAAGCATATACTGATAGATCTTTAAAAATAACTGGTTCCCTGGTTCAAATGAAATTAAAAAAAAAAAAAAGTTATTTTCAGGGACCGGGGTCAAGCAGAGGGCCCCCTTGCCCTCACGAACAATACTGCTTTCCTGGATTAACTCCACTGACTTTGGTATCCTTTCTCCCAAGACACTTTCTACCTACAAGGGGAAACGAGCTCTAGGTCTGTTTTCAAGCTGGATGGTCCCCCTGCTCCAATCCTGTCTACACCTTGAATCGCTGAGCAATCGTTTACACTATTAATCAACCAGAAACTCACTAGGAAGAAAGTAGGGCAAGTGAATAAAGATAGACATCTTTTTTTTCACTGAAGCAAATAATATTTCTAAAAATACACTTATGTAAGTCTTCAGCGGGTTCTGCTTAATTTTATTTATCTATCTATTCCAGCAGGCTGAGATAAGCAGTCTTGCTGCAACCTCCACATGAAACACCGCTTCTCTGAACAACTCCCCACGCTCGACACCAACTACCTGTTCTCAAGACAAAAAGGATGAAGAGAAAAGAGGGGAAAAAGGGGGGGGGGGGGGAAGTTACCGTAACAAGGGCAGTGGCGGAGGGGGGGACACAGTGCCAGCCCACACGGAGGCTGACACGTTTGCCAAGCCCGACATTTCAAGGGTAGAGCGACAGGAAAGCTTTGTTTCAGAGGGGGAAGGTGAAGAGCAGGCAGAGCTAATGGAGAGGGATGGAGAGAGAAGAAACGGGCTGCGGGTCCGCGTCGGCGCGGAGCGGCACCGGAGCAGCCCGCACCAGCGCCGCGCACACGCGTGTGTGGGTGTGTGTGCACACGCGTGCACGCTACGTGATTTATTAACCGAGCGTGGCGAGGAGGGGCTCGGCCGTCCCGGGGGCTCCCCGCGCGCCCAGCCCCACCGCCGCCACCCCACCGGCCAGCGCGCAGGGACAAAGCCCAGCACCGAGGCCACGTTTCGGCGGCGACACGCGTGAAACACGGCCGCGCGGGCTGGGCGTGGGGTTTTTCCCCAGGCATGTGATTTTTTTTTTATTTTCATTTTTCTACACCTGCCAGAGCCCCCACGGGGACGGGGAGCGCCGCGGTGTCCTTCGCGCAGGGGCCGGGCGCAGAGGCGGCGCGGGGGGACCGGCCTTGCACACGCACACACGGCTGCACACGCTCACGCACAGCCACACACACACCCCCCCCCCGTTTACATAAACGTGCACACACCTATACACAGACACACGTCAATATACCTACACGCACATACACACACGCTTGTACACACACAGACATATATAAACATGAGCACACAGATGGGGATAAACGCACACACACGCGCGCAGCGGGGCAGAGGCGGCAGCCGCACAGCCCAGCGCAGCCCCCGCGCCCGGCTCAGCCTCACCTGCCCGAGGAGAGCCCCCTTCCCCACGCACGTACACCCCCCACGCCCCACGCGCGGCCCCTCACCCGCAGCGCCGAGAGGTCGATCTCGTCCAGGCTCCGCGCCGGCGAGTCGCTCGCCATGTTTCCTCCGCCGGCGGCGGCAGCGGCGGCAGCAGCGGCGGCCCCGGCGCCGCCACCGAGCTGGCAGTCTCCGGCCGCGGCGGCGCTCGGCGCTATTTAACGCCTCTCCTCATGCGGGGGGCCGCGGGAGAAGCCGCCCCTGCCGCTGCTCCCCCCCCCCTTCCTCTTCCTCCTCCTCCGCCGCGGCAGCGGGCAGCGCGGCGGCTAGGGGCGGCCGCGGGCTGGCGGCGGGCAGGGCACGCCGCGGGCTGCGCCGGGATGGCGGCGGCGGCGGCGGCGCATCGCCGCCTCCCCGGCCGGAGCGCGCTGCCGGAGCTGTCTGTCAGCGCGGCGGGGGGCGGCCGCGCCGCTGCCTGCCGGGGCGGGGGCGGCGGCGGCGGTGGCGGCGGGGGCGGCGGCGGCGCCGCCGGCTCCCGCTAGGGGGCGGCCACGGGCGGGGGCCGAGGCGGGCAGGAGCCGAGGCGGGCAGGAGCTGAGGCGGGCAGGAGCCGGGGCGAGCGGGAGCCGGGGCGAGCGGGAGCCGGGGCGAGCGGGAGCCGAGGCGGGCAGGGGCGGGAAGGGGCCGGGGCGGGCAGGGGCCGGGGCGAGCAGGAGCCGGGGCGGGAAGGAGCCGAGGCGAGCAGGGGCCGGGGCGGGAAGGAGCCGAGGCGAGCAGGGGCCGGGGCGGGAAGGAGCCGAGGCGAGCAGGGGCCGGGGCGGGAAGGAGCCGAGGCGGGCAGGGGCCGGGGCGGGAAGGGGCCGAGGCGGGCAGGGGCCGAGGCGGGCAGGAGCCGAGGCGGGCAGGGGCCGAGGCGGGCAGAGGCCGGGGCGGGCAGGAGCTGAGGTGGGCAGGGGCCGAGGCGGGCAGGGGCCGAGGCGGGCAGGAGCCGAGGCGGGCAGGGGCCGGGGCGGGCAGGGGCCGGGGCGGGCAGGGGCCGGGGCGGGCAGGAGCTGAGGTGGGCAGGGGCCGAGGCGGGCAGGGGCCGGGGCGGGCAGGGGCCGGGGCGGGAAGGGGCCGAGGCGGGCAGGGGCCGAGGCGGGCAGGGGCCGGGGCGGGAAGGGGCCGGGGCGGGCAGGGGCCGGGGCGGGCTGGGGCCGGGGCGGGCAGGAGCTGAGGCTGCCCGCGCCCCCCAACCCCAGCGCCCTCCCTCCGCCCCGAGGCCAGAGGCTTCGCCCCACTGAGGTGACCGGCCCCTCGGTTTTCCACCTTCCACCCGGCCTGGTTTCACCCCAAGCCCCGCCGTTGGGACAGGCGAGGGCTTTGGCCCGGAAAGCTCGGCAGCGCGCGCCGCGGTTTCTCCGCGCCCTGCTGCCCACCGGCCTGCTGGGGTGCTCTCCTGACCTCCCCCCGCCCGACGCAAGGCACGAAGGACGCGGCTGGGGGAATAATGTCTGCGAACGACCCTGCTGGCTGCCGACGCCGAAGTCCAGTCGGGGACACGTGGCTTTGCAGAGTCCCACGCTCGTGCTTATTGAGCGCGTAGGCTCTCGCAACGCCGTTGGAGCCACCTGGCCGGAAAAAAATCCGGGGTTAAGCGTCAGCCAGTGCCGCAGCAGCTATGCCGTGGCTTTGCAAAGCTTGGCGGCACAAGTTGCCAAAATCGAGGTGCTGAACCCAACCCATGCAGCGCTTGGGTGCTGGGAAGCCTAAGGGCCTCATCACCTTCCACCCAAAAGCGGTGGCTGCTCTTCTTCGTGCACGTCAGGACGGTCAGGCCAAGAAACCGGCCTGCTCCTACTGGATCCAGATGTTAGATCCGATTTCGGGTCCTCTTTCCCTCAGCGCTTAGGAGTATCGCGAGCTGTCCTTGACCTATCTAATTCCCTTTTTGAGCAAGAATGAGAGATTTACGCTGTCTCTGGGACTGCAGTTGGCCAAAAGCCTCCCAAACCCAGCAATTAGCTAGGTAGAGTCAGCTTTGACTGTTTTCCTTATTCCCCTTATTCGGAAGTCGTTTCTGCCAAACCAGGTGCCATATATAAATATATATATATAAAATCTGTTGCCTTTGAGCAAACCGTATGGAAGATGTACTTACAACATCAGCTCTCGCCGGCTTGTGTCAGGCTCTTACAATATGCAGATCTGGGAAGCGGAAACCCTACACATGAGACAATTGGCAGACGGATGGGGTTTTCTGACGCTCGCTGGTCGGAGATGCACTTAGTACATTTGGGGAAAAAAAACAACCAAAAACCCAAATCACGTCACGAACGAACGGTGCCGTTGCAGGGAGGCTCGGCGCTGCGGCTAGTGCACAACGGGGCTCATTGCCTGCGATATGGCGACGGTTTTTTGAGCCCTGCGAAACCCGGCCGAGGAAGTGCGGCCCTGCACAACTGCATCGATGTCTCGTTAGCGTTAGTGCGGATCACGGCTTTCTGACACAAGCCGAGGAAGGGAGCAACGGCGTCGTCCTGCGATGCTGGGAACGAGAGCGTTCCTGTTTGCAAAACTCCCAGGGCAAAGCAGAAGGCAATTTTTTTTCTTTTAGTGAACTGCTGGAGCGTCAGGAAACTGCAGTTACCCTGAAATGCGTGAAGTGCGCAGCACTGCACAGCACGTGCAGTCCTGGGATGGCAGCGTGGCTGGGTTTATTCCCTTTCTCCTGCTCCATGAATCCTTTATACCTTCACAGTGATTAGGCCTCGGCTGCATTTAAAAAGCCAAGTTTGATCAAAATGTTAAACTCAGTAAAATAATTATACATTTGGAAAACGGGGAACAGCCTTATTGCTTCTGAGCATCCTCCTGAATCTGTAGCGCTGATGGAATTTTTTTTAAACCAGATGTTGTCTGTGTCGGTTCAAACCTAGATATTGCAATGTTTGCTCATACTTGGGAAGCTGAAAGCAAAACTGCCTGGAAACTAGTAACCAAAGAAATTGCAAGATTTCCTACTGCTTTCATTGTTCCCAGGGAAAGAAATGGAAAGAACAAATGGAATGAGAGAGGACATTGGTTTTCTCCAATATGCTTTCCGTTCAAGAATGCAAGGTTTTATTTGTGAAGCATGAAAGGATTAAAAAAAGAAAAAAAACCAACAAAATAAATATGTGCCCCAGTCCTGCATATAGACAGATTGCCTCAATCCTCGGTGTAAATGCAAAGTTTATACCCAAGCTAAACCATGGTGTCATGACAGTCCGTCCTCTGTGTGACAAGACAGCGAAAACGTAGAGAACCGTTCTGTGTCAATAACATAAGAAATGCAGTAAACGGTAGTGGAGGGCGGATGCAGACCCCGGCGACTTCGAGGCAGCGCGGCATGAGGACTGCCGGGGCGAGCGCAGCGCATGGGCAGCTGCTCGGGGCAGCACGACCTCGGCAGGGAGACGCCGGCCCGGCCTTCCCGCTGGCCATGGGGAGACGTCCGGCCACGTACGACTGGAGCTGGTCAGTCACTTTCTGCAGGAAACTTTTTCTATAGAAAATGAAGTTTCTGATACGTTAACCTTTTTTGCAAGGAGGCGTATGTTTGTGTCTCTCTGTATACCATTTCTCTGCCAGGAGCATCTAAACAAAAGTCTTGCAGTTTGAGTTGCTATGACTCGAAAGAGAGCGCTCCGTGGAGTTGGCCTGAAATGTTTTGCTGAGAGTCGGTTCAACATTAACTCGTGTTTGCAGCTAGCGGGGCCCTCCTGGGGATCGTTGTGGGGCCCCGTCCTGCCACATGCCGGGACCCTTTCGACCTGACGCGCCGCAGCAGGGCCTCGCTCAGCTCTGTGCAGCGCATAGGCGGCGACTCCAGGTCACGTCGCTCGCCAAGCAGAGACCTGTGGTAGGGGGGTACAGCTGGCGCTGAGCTTGACTCCTGATATCCCCAGTTAGCTCCGCACGCTCTATTTCTACCTCCCTAGAGGTGGAGGTGGGCACGGTTTTGTGTGAAGACATCGTTTTGGCCATGTTCACCAAACTCACTTTTTTTTTTTCTTTTTACTTTCCCATCCTCTGACAGATGGCACGATTTTGCCTTTTCATCCCAATTTGGAATGGAGGCAAATGCTAAAATGTCAGCTTTTCCTACAGGATGGCTTTGGTCCCAAGTTTTGGTCAGCCGCAGTGAACAACAGGCGCACCGTAACAAACCAAATCTCAGCTGTTGGCAGGGAGGGTTGATGACGTCAGGGTCAGTATTTTTGATTCATTCATTAAAGGACATCAGCTCACCAATAAACCGTCCAGTTCATTTGACCTCTGCATATAACCAAATTTAGTAATCTAACCGTGCCATTGGTGTTAATTACATCATGAAGGGGTATATGTTGAAATTAGTAAATCTAAACGACACACAAGGCCTTGCCTGGTTGGCAAGAGCTTCAGTTGCTTTGGGCTTTGGATTATTCTCTGAAAGACTGGAGAGGGAAGGAATGAAGCAAATAAAGCATGCTTGGGCCCTATTGCATGATTTATTCCACCAGCATAGGTGGATCACTTGTTTCCAAATAATTCTATGACCACTTGGACCCGTGACTGGTGTCAGCTTAGTATTTCCGATTCCCTAAGACCGGATTGGTTTGCCCCAGCGTTTCCACGTGTAATGCAGTAGTCAACAGACTCTGCCTCAACTGAATGGAAGATGTTGAAAAAGTTAATACTCTGTTAAATGCATAAGAATTGGATTCTAAGCTACTGTGATAACATGCAGCTGTGCTAAAAGACACTCAAAAATGAATGGCTACATGTGTCCTACCTGCATCTATTGACCTTCCCAAATGCAGTGTAACTAATTCATTATCACTTCCTGATTGGTAGGCCTTCTTCTGCTGATATGGGTTTTTCTTGAGGGAGAAAAGTGTTTCTCCATTGCATCCTGGGAGCTGAGCAGGACTACTTGAGTGAACCCCGCTGCTAGGATTTTTCCTAAAGCTTTATACAAAAACCCCCTCTAAATAGTTAATTGCTCCCTCACTCCGGCATTGTTCATCTCAAAAACCTGTAATCACTGCATTGGGGGAGTAAATGGGAAAACAGCAAGGGCTCTTTGAAAAAAACTAGCTCCATAGATTCATATCCAGGGAACAGCACTGCCCATTTAAATACCAAAGTCCTGGGGTGCTGCAGATAGAGAGACAGTAGATTGTACACTTACAGGAGCTTCATCCCCTCCAGCACCCCCTCCAAGCTGCTAGTCTGCCCCCAAAATATTTGGCACCAAGGCTAGGCTGATGTTTCTTTTATGCCGTTGCATTTGCCTTCTCTTGAGGCTGCCACCAGGGGCAAAGTCACCAAGAGGACAGCAGCATACTCCCTTGCACTGCCAGCGCGGTGCTAGGAGAAGCGCTCCTGCTTTCAGTGCCGTACTCTAGCTCACGTGGATTAGGCTTGCTATCTGGCTTGCATGAGTTAGGTGAGACTTTTTCAGGGTAGCAAGGGCTAATAACCTTTGAAGTAGTGCTGTATTAGTTACTAGAATACCCGAGTTTAAATAGCAAGTTGCAATTTTTAAGTAAAGCAGAATTGTATGCAATAAAGTGTGTGCCTTCCTAGCAGATGCCAGCTGACATTTATGTCTTTGTTGGTCTCCCATTAGTCTGAGTATACTATCTGGAGCCTAATGCATTGTTTATTTGTGCAACACAGTTCCACATTGCTATTTTAGAACATGCTACACTAGCAGTGTAGGACTTTGTTTTGCCAATTAACCTCTTCCCTATTGAGCCTCTTCTGCAAAGAAAAAAACCAACAAAGCCCAATCTTACTCTTTGGGATGGTGTCAGATCTTTTCTAGCTGTTTAAAATGTGCCAATTGTGACTGCTCAGAAACCAATCAAAATCCCATTTTTGCTCTGCTTGCAGAAAATCTAGCGCGGCTTTGCCACCAGCAAGCTGTGTTCCCGTGGTCTTGCAGAGGAATATTAACTTCTCCCTTCTTTGCTGAGATCTTGAGGATAAAAATCTGTGTGCATAACCTCTAGGAAGACAGTGTTACGGCTTTCCCAGCCCGTTCCAGGAACGTATTCCTGCACCCACCTGCCACAACAGGAAAGTTCTCCCAGAATCCCTGCTCTTACACATCTGGTTTACAACCCTCTCCACAGCTCCAAATGTCTGATCAGTTTTCAAGTCCCTTTTATCAAAATTATTTAGCATCTTGATATGTTTTAATGCTGATTAGCCTGGATCTGAGCTACCCTAACCAACAAGTATTTAGATTCTCTCTTTCATTCTTCTTTCTTGGCTTGCCTTGCTAGACCAGAGACAGCCCCAGGTCTGGGAAACAACTGACCTGAAGCCACCCCCATCTGGCATTAAGCAGAGATAAACCAAACAAGAGAAACAGGCTCTGTCTTTTGTCAAATGCAAATTGTTGGCAGTTAATTAAGACACATTTCAGGCGCAGAGGGTTTTTTTTTTTTTTTTAATGATAATCTGTCCTGTGGTGTGGGTGGGGCTCAACATCTCTTTTCAGGAAAGGGGTTACCAAACTAGAACTGTGCATTGCAGTTCACAAAGGTTCTGACTGTGAAGGTCTCGTAGGGCTCCAGCAATGGCCAAACGTACAGAGTATTCAGAGGCCTAAAAGCTCATATGTAAAGCACACGTGCCCCTGTGAGACTGGAGGGAATCCAGCTTCAAAACCTCCTTGGCATGTTTATTTCTCCAGATATTCATTTGTCTTTAATAATTGTTGTTTCGCTATGGGTTGTGAAAAGTGTTATTTTGCAAAGAAGGTAGAGCAATATGCCTTTGCCTTTTGGAAACATACTGAATACTTGTTGTTTTGCCTAGAAAAAGTTAAAAGCCTTTTGCATGCAAAAGAAAAGAAAAGTTAAACCACAGAATAGATTTTCCAAATCTAGCATTGCAGCTTTCCCTCCTCTTAGTCCATGACCAAAGCAGGTGCTGTTCAGAAAACAACTGGCCATGCTTAATGCACCATGAAGAAATAGTGACTAAGTAGTGCTTAAAGTAGTAGTGTCTGGGTAGCCAAGACAGGGTTTGAGCCGATTGCTACTGCCTTTATGTGGAGGCTTCTTTCCGGAGTGTTTACTTCCTCATGCCTTTGTGGATATATGTCATTCTTTTAAAGCAGACTCATTAAATTAGATGAAAATGTTTTTTTTAAAAAAGTTTCTAGCTCATATCATGATGGAGAAAAGACTAAAAAGAGATAACCCAGGTGTGGTCTGGAGGCAACACACACTGCGGTGTTATGAAACGGGCAGAGAATTTCAAAGAAATCTGACATTCTGACTTGCAGAACCACAGAATCATCATCAGAGCACCCAAAAATATGACCTCACCAGCTCAGAAAGGAGCCACTTGGGTCTAGGTTTTCAGTAAGGAAGATCTTCTGCAGGGTGCTACTGCACAGCATGACAGAGCCAGCAGAGTCAAGGCTAGCTTCAGGCCCTGGGTATCCTGTATAGATTAGATAGATAGTCTCATTTATAGACCATAACAGAAGACTACAGAACAGCAGACTTCCCTTCAGCATCAGTTTTGTGACTCTCAGAAGGCATCTTTCGGCCTGCAATCTGGAACATCCTTTGCTCCTTCCTCCAAACCGCAGCTAAAAATCACTAACACCACACACACTTGCAAAAGTCTCCAACAGGCTCTACAGCCAAAGAGCATTGTCCAATACGGACAACGGCATCTCCTCTTCACTGCCATCTGGCCTAACTAGTGGCTGATACAGTTAATGCAGCTGCAACATAATACAAATGGAGGACTAAACCCTCAACAACCTAAGACGTTGACGATTACATCATGCCACCAAGAAATACCTCCAGGAAATCACAAAGACAAGCAGGGCTCAAAGTAAGTACAGCAGGAAGAACTTCCTTAAACACAAGTGTTGAGTAATAATAGGAGGCAAAATCCTCAAGAAGGTAGACGAGTTCAGCTAGCTGTGCACCATCACACTAGTTAGCAGGACCTGGAAGATGAAGTGAGATCTAGGATGGAAAAGCACTGTCAACATTCAGTTTAGCTCAGAGATATACAGAAGGGATATATAGATACCTAATGAAAATAGAACTGTTTCATTTCAGCCAGTAGATGATCTTAGCGTTAACACGAGGTTTCTGAGAATTGAAAAACTACCAAAACATTAGACTGGAAACTGGACGGTTTTGAAAATGAGTATCTATGAAAGACATGCTGCATATTTAGTAGAATGACTCCATCTTCGGTTAAGAGAGCAGAAAAAAGTGGACTTGTTTCCCTCTGTGATCAGAGGGAGACCCTGGACGTATCTGAGCAGGCAGTCTGGGCTCTTACACAGTGATTGCAACAAGAAGAGTGTTAGCTGGGAACTAAATGGCGTGAGGAAACCAGGACAATGAGAAAAGCCATAGCAAGGAAGGTAGATCAACACCAAATCACAAAGGAGTGACCAAGACCGATTTCCCCTGTGCACCAGTGCTGGAGTGGAAGGAGCTGGAAAATTACCTTTGAATTTCTGGCCCTTAAAGGCTCAAAGCAGACAGTATGTTAAAGGAGAGACTTCTAAAAGTCACATTATGTAGTTAACTTATCCCAGGGGTTCGGAAGGTTTTGGTCCTCAGTTTGTGACTCCTGGCACCGGCAATACTGTAATTTGCACTGAAGCCACCAAAAGTTTTGCCCATTTGATGGTTACAAGATCAGGCCTTAGCCAGGTTGAGGTGCTGAGTAGCAAGAAACACAGCATAGATGATGACAGCTGAAGAGTGGCTGCTCTGTCCATCGTTGCTGCCTGCCATGGCCAAAGCAGCGCTCCAGCCGGCGGAGGACATGAGGCTCTGGAGACTGAGACACCTGGTTACCAGCAGCTCCTGTCATTGCTCCATTTACAGAAGATGTATTGAAAAGTTAAGTTTAATATGCTTCATTGAAATCTCTGCTTTATAGTTTAATCTGCTAGATTAATTTGGAGGTAGGAGCACATACCTGATATTGGTCTAGTAACACAGTGTTTGCCCGTACCCTGTTGTTGATACTTTTCTAAACTAGCCTCTGCCACGGACCAGCTGACTGATGGGGGGCACTGGCGAAGTCAGAAGATATTTCTGTGCCCTCATCTCCCGAATGAAATCAAACGCGCTTGGACGGTAGGTGTCCTTCTCCCTGGTGCCCACTAAGTGGGCTGTAAGAACGAGCCAACGCCTCAGCCCACTTCCATGTCCTACTTCACCAAAACAAGTTGCGCTGATTAGTGCAACTTTGTCTTGCCCTTGCTCTGTTTTTTATATCTCAGTGAGACAGGTCCTTGGCTATGTGTCATGGAAGAGAGAGCAGAGAGAAGGGTGCAACAGCAATTTGGGGGAAATGGAGGATACTTCCAAAACTGATTCATTTCCTGCCATCTGTTGCAGGCCGCTTGGCTTTTAATAACATCTACGCTATGCACTGAACACGGTGAAATAGTAACTGGAAGAGAAAGAGCCTGGAGTGATGAAAACATGCAATTTACCCTACCTAGGATAAATGGCAGTCTAGCAAGTGCACAAAGTAAAATTAGAAGTGTTTCTGCAAAACAACAGATACATCGATAAAATCAACAGAGAAAAATCTCAGCACGTGCCCTGACTGATGAAGCGGGGAACGGGTCAAATCTGCCATCAAGGAGCACAGGCGTGATAGGTGTGTGATAGCATTTGTGTCCTCCTGCGAGAGCCAGTGTTCGTTTGCTTGACGAATGTCAGTAACGAAGCAGGTGCCTTCATGCGGCCAGGCTCCAGGCCGCTTCCCTCCCCGCTCCTGGGGAGGTCAGTAGGAGCTGAACTTCAGTCAGGAAGAAATATTGCCCGGATTAGATATTCAAACTCATCTCTTTGCTAGCAGTGCTTCCACTGATTTCAGCAGGTCCCCAGTAGCAGGACCTTACCGAAAAGCAGGACCTACAAGTTGTTAGTGAAAGCTCAAGCCTTACGACATTGCAGGCTGCTTAAGTCTCCACGGGGATAAATCGGCCTCTGTACAGCAGCACCTCGCCCCAAAAGCACAGAGGGCAGGTGGCGACAGCTCTGCGAAAAGCTCTCTGCAAAACGTTCTCTGGATTATTTAGCTTTAGAGAAGATTTCGCTGCTTTACACAATAACTCAGGAAGCACGTAAGACACATTCTAAGAGAAAATCCACTGTCCTCTACGCATACAGGTGATGGACTTAGCATTTTATGAGCAATCACGCTCTCAGAAGCACTTAAATGACATAAACAGCAAGTGTGAGTTTTGCAGGTGACATAGCTGCCATGGGCTGTTTGCTGAATTAGGCTTTGCCTTTGCAAAACTGAGCATTAAGAGCTAGGCTGACTGCTAGTCAATGGCAATTAGGCTGCCAAAAGCCCAGGTTGCTTTTGGAAAATACGACTTGGGCTCCTGAGTCAAGTAAGCACTTTGTTAGCCTTGATTTTTTTTTTCTATCTTTAACTAACTTGAGTTAGTGTAAGCACTGAAATGAACTAAAGTTACCCGTTAAAAATAATGAAAAAACCTATACGATAACAGTTTCTTCTAGGCACGCAAAACTTGGTCTAACAGCCATGTTCTCCTTCGCCAGTATTGTCTGTATTTTATTTCAGGTCCTGACATGGCAGATTAAACAATGTGGGAACATAACAAGCATGTCATCCTAATACTCATGTGCGGATTAACCACAGCAAAACCACCACGAGCAACAGCCACTTAATCAGAAAGAAATACATATGTAAAGTCAAAATGACATTGCCTCACGTAGCATTGTAAAATGTCCACTTCAGTTCTATCTACAAGAAAATGCCAGACACCTGCTAAGGAGACGTGGACAGGGAGATGCATGAAACCAGAAAACCAGCAAAAAGGCTGCGCACCATTCAATCCCACAATAACTTTTTTTTGCAAACTTATGATGAGCAAAAGCAGAATGAAGTCGCCTCTCCAGGAAGCATGGTTCTTCCAGGCAGCATGTCTCAGCTTGGTAGTGAAGAGAGGACGTGGCTCACTTGCTTGTTGCCCCAAGTCTCTCTATTTTTGGTGCTTTACTTGAAATTCCTGATCCTGGAATCACACGACTATACAAGACTTCATTCTTAAAAAGAAATTAACAGCCAAAAGCCTTAGCTTTAGGAAAGCAAGTCTGAAAATACAGCCCCTGAGAAGGTTAAGGAAACGAAAGGTGAATGCAGGTGACCCGAAGACGCTGGTGATGGGCCCTGCGAGGGCCAGGAGCCGGCCCCACTCCGGCACCAGGAGCGTCGCCCAGAGACCATCGCCCCTGGAGGAGAGGACTCCGCTGCACCTCCTCAATCGCAGCCTTGGTGTAGCCTCACCAGAACTAAAATATTGGAAATGTGGGTGACAGCTTAGATTACACATCGTTAGAAACAGCCAGTATAATCTGCCGCCAGTTCCCTAAAAGGAAATCTTTAGCTAACAAATATGCTCCAGTCTTTTGAGCTGGCAGATAATGATGAAACAGAGAATAAAATATATCTGCATTTCAGGGAAGTGTTTGACATTATGCCGCGTGCCGGGCTGATTTACTAGGCCAGAAAGAGCGATGCAAAGCAAGGGAGCCGTTTTTGACGATGATTAAAAGCCCCTTCAGGAAGCGGAAGCAGAAGGTGATGGTTCGGCTCAGCACGATGGGTTGCAACACGCTGCAAAGCTGCCCCGGCGACGCGGCACAGCAGGGCTGAAACACCGGCGCGCTTCCTCCTCGGGACGGGCACGTGCAACTCGATGTGCCTCTACTCCTTGCTGGGGGAGAAAACAGATGGGGGGAAGATGCCACCATCCCAGCACGTGCTGTCAGATTTCCAGAGCAGGGAAATGCGGTGTTTCTAGATCCCTGGGCATGGTGGGATCCGGGAGTAGAAGCACCTGATGCTGCTGCAATAAAAATACATGACAGTACTGCAACTGCCTGCTGCCAGTAACACCGAGCAAACATGGCTTTGGGTCAGTTTTGAGGAAAGGAGCTTTGTGGACATGGTCAACCAGATCTTCATCCTACTGAAAAACAATCTCTGTTTGAAACAGTACGTCTCAGCTCAGGGAGACTTCTCGTGCTGAAGTATTTTGGATAAATTCTGCCTAAACCTTCCTGATACGGTAGAAATAATAACAATGAAATGGCAAGACATCGAAAACGCACTGACACAGTGGAAACCAAATTTGGACTGATTTAGATGATTCAGGCTTTTGGGGGGATAATAAGCAGCTTGTGCAGCGCAAGACAGGCTGCGCGCCCAGCGAGCTGCGAGCTGCTGTGTAGGTTTGAATGAGTGATTCATTATTCCGCACACGCGCCGGCTCCTCAGCCGCGCCAGCCTGCGCCCATCGGGATCTCGGGAGAAACTCCTCGAGTGTGTAACCGGGTACAACGCGATCATCCTGCAGCAGGAAGTAGGTTTGGAAGCGTTCTTGTTCGGTACGATTGATGTCATACGGATACGGTCTGCAAGGAAACAAAGTGGAGATATATCTTGCCGTGAGTCATCGGAGAGCAGCTAACACCGCCTTCTGGGAGTAACGTTTTAGGCAGGGAATGCGTTTAAGCCCTAGCAGGCAAGGTATACATAGCATTTCATTTTAAAGTGGTTCAGCGCAGCCGTATTGGGAGAGGACGGGAAGCGCGCTGACCTGACCACCTCGCAGCCCCTTGCTGCTGCGGGGAAGCGCGTCCGGGGCGGACGGCGCGTGGCCGGAGACCCTGCAGCGGAGAAGCCTTCGCAGCCCCGCGCGGCCTGGGCTGGTGCTGCAGCGTAGGGACGGTGCCCAAAACCAAACAGCGAGGCCGGTAGCTCCCCACACCCCTAGTAGGGAGCTGCGGCTTCCACCCATCGGACCAGGTTCATTTTTAGGATGCTGTGGGGTTTGCAAAAGGCTGGTTGAATTTCCTATTGGTGTTCGTTCTCCTTGGTGAGGCTGCAGCACGCAGCGCTACCGTGTTGTGGCTCCTCCTTTTGCTGCACGCGCAGTTTCTTTCCCCGTGTCGGCTGGGCCCTTCCCATTAGCCGGGACGCGGCCGTGGCACAGCCGCGTTATGTGGCCTTTTGTGCCAGGGAGGATGTGAGACCCCCCAGAGCCGAGGAGCTGGGGCAAGCCCTGGAGCCGGCCTCTGCGGCTTCACCCTCCTCGTGCCGCGTAGCGCTGGCTGTACGTTACCGAACACACCGGGGCATGCCTGTCTGTGGGGCTGGGTTTTTTATACAGACCCCAGCCATATAAATAACAAGCACAATTCATGTTAGAGCTTGCAGCCTCCTAATAAAAAGGGCGCTTTTCTTACATTTCGGAGAGCTGGGGCTTGCAGCGTGGGCACATCTAGTCCGTAGCACCCTCTAGAGGATAGCAGCCACCCAGCCCTCGCTTTCCAAGAGGAGATTTGGGCACGTTTACAATCATCTCTCTCCAGGAATGATTTCTCGAGCAAATTCAGTCCCTCACTGTGCACAAGCCCGTGTTGCGGCTGCAGCGCTGCCGAGCCGGCGGCTCATGCCCCGCGGGGCCGGAGCGGCCGGCCGAGGAGCGGCGGGCACGGCGGCGGGTGCTGCGCGGCAGCAGGCCCGCTCCCGCGGGGCGCGGAGCAGAACTCCAGGGAGAAGGCTTCTGCGTTCCTGCCCCGAGGAGCGTGGGCTCTCCGGCGCGTCCCCGGCTGCAGGAGGCAGCGTCTTGACGGCAGATTTCACCCAAACTGGGAGGCTGCAAAGCTACAGGCTAACAGCTCTTCCGTTTCCTCTGGGCGAGAATAACCTCAAGCTAATAGAAACCTGTGAGGCCACGATAACATTATCTCGGAGAGGTTGTCTCCTTTGTCCTCACACGGTAACTCACAGGATGTTTAATTATTGAGATTGGGCTGAATACTGAGAGATTACTCATCATTGATCCTGGGCATAAACAATTTCCCTTGCAGTTTTCTTGAAAAAAATTTCTTTTTCTCCTCCTTCCTCCAAATTAATTTACATCCCAGACATGAGCCTCAGTAGAAATTCTTGCCATAATCATTTGGAGCTAAATATTCTGAGTAATCAATCAAAGCAGCGGAACCAATTTTGCAACTGTCACTTTTGATTTTTCCAATAAAAAGATCGAGCATTTCACTCACAGTGCTGTTGCGAATTCAAGCTCTTAAAACCTTCACTCCACTGCATCAGCGCTTCAGAAAAAGCACTTGAAAACCTGAAGAGCCGGCACAATTGCAGAGAAACTAAAACAGATTGATTTTTAGCAGTGAGAAGCAGCCTGGTTTTCCATGTGCCTTTAGACCTTTCTCACGAAACCCTTTCTTTCCTACCTTCCTCCTCTACAGGAATAACTCAGATGTATTAGTAATCTCATACATGCAAAAAGCTGGCACTAATCATAAACGTTGATGCTATTGAGGCTTCAGTGCCTACATGTTTGGCTAATAGAGGCACAAAGAGCAGATCTGCTTGGTGCTGGGCCTGCACAAGGAGAGAAGAGGTGGTCCCCTCTCCACGGTCCGGTCCAGGGCGCTGGCAGACGCGCTGGCTGCGGCAGAGCTTACCTGTTGGAGGAGGCAGGAGCTGACGCGGTACAAAAGCGGTTGGAAAAATCCAACCTGGAAAAAATGTGCCAATTAAACATACTGGTGATTGCTCTTTTTGTTCAAAGTACGTGGGCTGCATTTCTGCTCAGCAAGGAGTGATCAAATTAGAGGCTTTGCAAGTCGTTCCTCGTGCGAAATCTTTGGCTGCAGGAAAGTCGGGGGAATTTTGCCATTGCCTTTGAGGAAGGCAGAGCATTTATGCCTCCCCTGCACAGTTTATGTCAGCTGTAACTCATGCGACAGAAACTAGCCTTTATTTGTATTTTCAATAGGCTAATGGGTGTGGATGAAGCTGGGCCCAGTAAAAGCAGATGCATGCCTATGCGTATAGGAGAAAACAGCAAAGCAGAAATAGTACCCACAAGCCTGGCTCTCCTTCACGCCTCCAGCCCTGCTATATCATGTAGAAAAGGGAAGGATCCTTACTATAAGCAGATACGAGGTCCTAAACCCTCTAGATTCAGGACTATTTGTTGTTTCACATGAATTTCCCATTGAGATAAGCTTGCATTGAGATAACAAGGTTCTCCTGTGTTGTTAGCACCGGAAATAACCAATGCCAGGAAGAGGCAGCTAGCAACAAATGTCAACCTTTTAACTGCATCCACTCTGCGTTATTGCGATTACGGTGTGTTGCCAGCCAGGACCTCTGTGATGAAAAGTGACTGACGGGTCTCAGCATCATTCCTCCTTTCCGTTATCTTTGCTTGCAAGACCTTGTAGGTGTGATGCTGCAAGCATATAATTAGCTGTGAGATTTAGGAGTCGCAGCAGGAGAAGCTCACAGTGTCAGTCGGCAGCTGCCTGCGGGAGCTTTACCAGCACCACCGCCCGGAAACTCCTGCTCCCTTATCTTGGCTTAGTGCGTTTATCAAGGGCACAGATCGGACCTGGAAGTTCTGAAGATGCGGAGAGCCCTTTGGCATGTGTGCAGGGAGAGGAAACCTAAGAAACAGAGAAGTTAATGTTTTCAGTTTGCAGGAGAGCTTGAAAATGCCACTGTTACTTTATTCATCTTTTTCCCCTCCGGAGGTCAACAGTAATCTGCTTTTTGCTCTCTCGGTGCTGAATTTCCTTCACTGAAAGTTTAAAAAAAAAAGGGACAGTAATTCTCTTCTGGAGAGGGAGGTTTTTTGTCTATGCCTTTCAGAATGCCTTGGGATTATTAAAAAACAGGATTTATTCATGTAGAAGCCCAGCTTTCTCTTCCTATGCCATTTTACTTCAATGTCTCTCCTGGGACAATTCGAATGACTCCGTCCAGCCCTTGCTGTGGTGACCCTATGCCTTCCCCCATCAGGCCCCCGGGGCAGCCCTGCCGGTGCCAGGCGAGGGCAGAACTTGGCCCACCAGCAGGCAACGACCACCCTTCCCAAAGCAAGCAGAAACGACACCAAACCCCAGTGCGTTGACACATGATGTTCCATTGTATTTTCAGTCTATTAATACACATTTATTTACCGAATACAAACCAAGTGGAAAGGAAAGCAGTCATTAGCAGAAACAAGGATACAAAACGGTCAGTTCCAGCAGCCTTCACAGAAGGCATATTCAGCGCCCACCGGGTACGGCTGGAAGGCGGAGACGCAGAGACCTGCGCTCACGTCTGAAACAGAAGCTCTCATGTTGCTGATCAGTTTAGCCTGAGACACGATTTAGAGAAACGTTCCCAGAACTGTGAGTTTTGACACTATTTTTTCCTCATTTCCCAAGTGTCAGGAGTTAGGTAAGTAAGAATTATTTACATTGATGAGATTTTATGAAAACACACTAGGAGGTTAATTACAGAATAATCACCAAGACTTGAAAATACAATAGTAAAACAGGCCAAAAGTAGACCCAAAGACGATGGTTGCATTCAGCTGTCAATCTACAGTTTGTGGGTCTGTTCCACTGTGATTTACCTCAGTTCTGCACGTTTAACTTGATTCACCGCCATGGTGTTAGGCTCCTGCTTTAAACTTTGATTGTGACAAGGTCCTGATTTCAGCAGGGTTTCGGTGATGCAAAAGGAGATCGCCCATTTGAGTCCGCTTTGCGGAATCAGGGCCATGAAAGGCTAGGCAAATGCAGTAAGGTCTTGTGGGCCCCCCCAAGAGGTGCGAGCCCCTACCTTCATCCCCGATTCAGGAACAACCTGCACAAACAGTGCAGCAGCTCTGCAGCTGATCAAGGTGGGTCAGTTTTGACCACTGTGGATTTGGGTCTTTCCATTTGGCAGGAGGAAAAGGAAATTGTGCTAAAAGACTTTTCTTTCTGTGGCCCACAAGTGCAGCTTCTGTATTTAAGTTACACGACCTATACTATGTTAACTACAAATGCACAAAAAAAATTATTACATTGAAAGAGCAACAGCAAGCCAAGACTTGAGTTTGATTGTACACAGATGTTTCCTTGGAAGAAATAAAAATACCATTAATTATTAGCAGGGTCTCACCTGAGCAAAACCCTCACCGAGGTCTCCCCCAGGGGACAGCACCAGGATTGTGAAATCATGTTCTCAAACTTGATCAAAAGAAATTTAAAAAGAGTGTTTGGGTTTTAATCTAGCAAAGCTCACATCAAGCCAGGCAGCTTTACTGGTGGCTGCCCTGGATGAGGAACATGTTTGCCTGGCATAGGCCTGCTGAGGTTTTCTCCCTGCGTGCATGTTCACTGGTAAAAGCAAAGTTTCATTTTATAATACCAAGAGATATTTCATGTATTTGCCTTAGTTAAACATCCCTTCTTAGGATGAAGAGTGACAAATGCACTTGCTGCTTGGGGACAACCCCCATTTTTACAGCCAAAGAAGATCAGGCTGCAAAGATGCTGCCTCTGCCCATGCCCAACTGCAGCAAGTTGAGACGGAGACCAAAAGCTGAGCTGAGCACTTCACCTGCCATGCAGTACTAGAGCATTCCTTCTACAAGTTACATCTTGTAAAGTTCTTAAATATGATGACATTTTAATTTTTCTTCCCCCCCCCCCCAAAACCATGCATCAATTCCACACTAAAAAGTTTATCCAGTCCAACCTCTATACACAAAGTACATATATTAAAATATCACAGTATTGAAAAATATATAAAGATGTGGTAAGGAGCGTGAGTTCTCAGAGTGGCACCTACTAAGGAATACATTTAAAAAAAAAAAAGTCTTTACTCAGTTGAACTATGAAAAAAAGTAGAGCCTGGGAGAAATGTCTCATTTCTGACAGTTCTAATAAGCAAATGCCACAAGAAACAGTTATTTCAGGGCTTGCTAGTACTTGAGTCCACATCACTAGTTACAGTACTGTACATTTGCAAGCGATTCCTCTGCAGTCTGGTGAAGGCATTAAAAGTAAAAACCCTATGGTATTAAAAAGTAGTGATTGTTTAGGTGCAGAAATAAATGCTCTCAAGGTGTTAAACCTCGCCCTTACAGTGGCTTCTTAATATAAGAAAGAAAACTCCGGTTGACAGACAAAGAGCGGGGCGTACGGGCCGGGGATGCGGGCTTTCGGAGGAGGGTGGCAGCGGACGCGCACGGCACGGCGCGCTCCCAGCAGCGGATGGCAGGTACGGGAACACAAGCAGCGCGTACACTGGAAATCGCGCCAGTCCCGCCGCCTGCTCGGGGCGCGCAGAGGCTTGGCAGGCGCTCGCCGTCCCGTGCGGCCGGCAGCCACAGGCTGCGAGGAGCCCTCTCTCCAGAAAGGAAAGACACACACGCGCACATAAACACGCACACGCGTGCAAAAACTCCCGCCGATACAGGAACTGAGCAACACCACAGCGAAGGGATGATCAGAGTGGGTTCTCCGCTCAGACAGAGAAATCTGCTCCCGAACAGACAGCCAACGTGAGGCCCGTTTGCTACTTGAATTTGAAAAACCTTCTGAATTAGCACCGTATACAGCATCAGAAATTAATTCTTAACTCGGTGGCTCTGCAGGCTGCTAGGTCATTTGAGACCGGCAGTCATCGCAGGGCGGTCCGAGCTGGGCAGAACTCGGGTGTGTTCTTCCTCCAGCAGCCTGGGACAGGGGGGTTTAGTGCCATCGGAGTGATGAAGTCCCCCCCTACTTAGCTACTACCTCAAAAGATAATATAAGGGTAATTCAATGATTGTAAGAATCATTGATAATATGGGGCTGGGGACAATAAGAGCACTTAGAAGACAGCAGGAGTACCACACTTCTTCAAGGTTCACATGCAACTGTGGTGTGGTTGAATGCTTCCTTTTCAACTATGAATACAGATCTATGTGACTTATACTGATTCACTGACAGGCTGTAATTGTTTCAAGTTAGCAGCATTGTTCAAACTAAAATAGCTAAAACCGTATCACGAGATAAAAAGCGCAGAACTAGCTAGCACTAGCATGAAATACCACGACACCTTTGATCTTTTCTTGATTGCAAATGCTCAGGGCACGGCCTATCGCTCTGGCTCAGCAGGGGGTGACCCCAGGTCAGTTTTTTAAGGGAAATAATCAAGGGAACATACTTCTGTTTACAGTGCACCAGCCGAAAGCCTCAACCCCCTGGACCAATGAAGGTTATCACCTAAAATGCTGCGCATGCACTTCCAACAGCCTAACCAAACCACAGACTCACCAAGTATAAAGGAGCGTAATTCACAATTGCACCTATAAAAAAAAAGAGCGTAAAATAGTAGAATTTGTAGGAACTGGCTGAAACTTCGGCTGCCTTTGAGGAATGTTTGTTTGTTACTTACTCAGGTGACGCAGCATACAAAATTACTTGGTACCTATTGACATTTAAGATATAGAAGACAATCAGCTAAAATGTAAGAGATGGTGCCAGCCATATTTTAGGATTAGCTTGAGGAACAGTGTGATTCTTTTCCAGCTAAAAACAGATAAGACCACTGGAAGCTTAAACAAAGGGGAAAAAAAAAACTTCCCTATGAACACTTTCTTTTTTTTTTTTTAAACTAAAGTAAATAAAAGTTCATCTAGTCTTTTGACTAAAGAGCTTTGAGCACTTTGAGGAACACAGGGTTAAGGAGCACATCTACATTCCAGCTAGCGAAGGGACTCCCCTTGGAAGCACTCATGGCAGAGGAGTTCAGCTTCCCACTTTCACAGATCAGACTCTCTCGTTAGGTATTTCTAACGGTCTGCTCTCTCAGCGTTTGACACGGCATTCCCACCCTCTGAGGCACACAGCTCCGAAGATCACAGCTGGTATGCAGGGAGGACATGAAATCGGGAGACGCAGAGGATGGAGGATGGCATACCGACCTGGGGCAGCACCAACCGAGCTATGTCCTGACCCAGGGGCAGTAGCGTTTTGCCCAGGGATGGGGTATACGCATGGCTGATTCACTACACAGCAAGATGCAAAATAGTTTTGGAAACTGTCTTACAGAAATGCAAAACAGGACTGGACATGTTAAGCTTATCTGTACTCGGGAAGAACGTTCTGCACGACTGAGCTCAAGATTATGGCCAGTCTAATTACAGAGCAGATCGTAGAGGCAAGCTCTCCCTTTCCCCCTTGCATTCACCCATCTACAAAGTGAGATGGGAACTCAGTTTGAGCACTGCTGGCCTAATGTTTCACCTCTAGCTTAATGGGCTCTCCCTTCTTCTAAATAGGGAAAAAAAGGAATGGAAAGAAAAGTCCATCCATTTAATGCAATATAAATGCATGGCTAAAGGATCCAAAGCATAGAGCTGAACCTGGCCAGGCTAGCTTTTGAGTTTCTGTTCCCTGTCATACATAGCACCTCACTTTCCTTCAGTGAGAAGGATCTAAGGCTTCAGTTTAAAACTTGATCCTCTATTGGAGGAAGCCTTCCTGCAGTTTAAACAAATTGATGTACTACATGTCTGTAAGAGCCAGAAAACTAGTGATTTCTGACACCTTTAGCTCCATTGAGGCTGCCCTTTGCTAAGATCTACACAGCACCATGCTGCATATTGCGAGGACTGCTGATTGCTCTAGCTGTAGTAAAAACACTTCCCCCCACCGAGAGGGGAGAAGAGACCAAAATACTGCGTCTGATAAAAGATTGCTAGCCCGTTCCCAAAAAAGAAATGAAACATCTACACTTGACAAGCTGTGATCACAGGAACGCCCGAGGCAGCATCAAGCAGCACTTCCCAACAACGACAGAGCTGCGAGAAGCGTCCTGGCAGAATACGAGCAGAGATGGGATGAGGGGACTCCAGCAAGCAAACGCACCGATATCTGAAAGCTTTAAAAAGCACACGCATCCCACAGCTCCTGCGCAGCCACGTCACAATTACTGTATGTTACAACCTCACTGGCAGTAGTAATAATCTATTAGGCTTTGTTTTCCTTCCTAGGAAGCAGCCTGCATCCTTTAGGTGCTCACAAATTGCCTAAAGTAGCAAGAGAATAAACTTCTCGTTTGTCATAATTTCCAAGTCTTTTTTGATCCTCTCCTCTGCTAGTGTCAATTTGCTTGAGGTTCCTCCACCAAAATCCTTACGAAAGGCACGTTAGTTTGGCGGAGACCTTTTTTGCCTCCCTTCACAATAAAATGCTTTCTGAAATCATATACTGTTCATACACTTGTCTTTAGGGAACTAGACTTTAAAATGTAAAGCAGTCTCAATCTTCTTAAGTCCAAACCTCCATTGGCACCATGGATTCTTTTGTTCCAACAGAAGGAAGCAAGTATTCTTCCTCCAGAAAACGAAAGGGGAATTGTACTAGAAAACCACGAATCTTTTTCAATTCTTCTGCTGCTTTCACAGGATCATCATTTGCTAATTTTGGCTTGTTGATGAAATCACGCAGTTGGGCTAAGTTATTCACCTGGTCACTGGGAAGGCACCGGAAAACCTGATCAAAACAGAAAGAAGAGGTGATACGTCAGAGCAGGGGAAATACTGCAATGTAGAGTTCCCAAGGGAAAAAAAAAAAAAAACAAAAACAGAATATATTGTAAATATGCCTCTGAATGGAAGTGACTCAGTTAACGGTCTGGAGAATGGGGAAGGAGAAGATGTGCACAAATCCATCACACTGTTAGAGCATGAAGAGGGGAAACTCCAGGGCTTTGTCTGATCACTTCAAAAAGATTACTGAAAAACAGAAGCAACTAATTTACTTCTACTGCATTTACACTGAGGCCAATTGGAAGAAGTAAACCAGGAGCGATTCACTGGAGCTACAACTGATACAAGTAAAAGGAGAAATCGGACCCGCTCCTTCTTGGGTTGCCACCATTATTTGAGGACATACAAACTGCAGTCCAAGTTGTTCTCGTTCGCAGCTTGTGCGTTTCACTCAAACTATATGTTCTTTCAAAACATCTCTGACCAACTCTAGGAACTGCACTCACTTCCCTTTCCTGTCACCTCTTGCCACCAAACACAAGTTGCCGCTTCTCCCACTTACATCTATCTCTTGACAACAAGGAAGCTGGGAGGAGAATGGGAAAAGGAGCCGCATGCCTCACCTTATCGAAGATGGTGGCATTGCGGGCTGCTGTTGCAATCCAGACCTCCTTGAAGAATTTGTCACAAACAGGATCCTGGTGGTCTGAATTGAGATCCGAGCCGCCAAGTACAACCCTGAAAAGAGAAGACAAAAGAACGTGTGCCAACAGAAGCCGAGACAGTGGGAACATCATTCTCATCTTCCACTCCTTCAAAAGGGAAACAACAACAGCTGATAAGAGAATGCCAGAGGCAGCTACTAAATTACCTTACCTCAAAAACAACCTGAAGTTGAGGCTAATACCGAAGAGCTATGTTATTACTTTTATTATTACTTGTTTGCAATAGTGCCTAGAGTTTCCAGCCTTTCTGTACCAGGCCATGGGCAGACACACCTGAGAGGAGCCAACATTGCCTGTCAGGGATTGAAAAGCTACCCATTAAGAGGACAGCAGGTTTTCTATTTTAATCTATTTGAAGTACGAGGAAGCCATGGCCTTGAGAGCTGAGTATGTGTCTTATGGGTTCAGTACCTGGTAGGGTCTCGTGTCAGGCCCTGTGCTCCCTGAGCACTGGGCGCATTCACTGCACTCCCCAAAACAGAAACTCCAGGAAAGAAAGTTTCCTTGTAAACCGCCAATAAACACCACTGGGTGCTCCAACAATGCCTTGCCTGCTCCCCGCTCCCCCTGCAATAGTCTGTCAGCCTTAAAGCTGCCTTATTTTCTCATTTCTTTCTGTTTAATAGCCGTCCAGATGGCAAGGGGCGGGGGTGGAGGAAAAAGAAAAAGGTCTTAATGAAAAAATGGCTGTGTTGGGGGCCAGATGGTTGCTCTGAGTGAACAAACTTCCATTAAAAAGAGACACACCATCACCCAAAATTGAGACAGTGTGAAAACAGAAGCTGGAGGCAAAATATCACTGTCTTGTTTATGAGCTCTCTAAGTAAAAATACTTGAGCAAAACGATTTGCCAGTCAAACCGTTTTTGAGCTGAGGAGAAGGACCACACAAGAAACGCTGACTCCAGGCCACAGTAAAACTCTTTGGGCTAAATCGAGGCCAGGCAGAGCTAAATCTAAGTAAGCATCTGAAGCTCCATTGGTTTTAAATGCCTTGACCCCTTTCACTAGGCATAAATCTGTGCAAGCCTTGCACAGATAACTGCTCCCTGCTTGGGAGTGGCAAGGCCCAAGAGTGCTTGGGCAGCTGGGGAAAGTGCTGCTGCTGTGCGGTCTTGGTTCTCCCTATGGTGTTCAGCAACTGCCAGCGGTCGTACCTAAAGCACCGAAGGCGGAGAGACTGAGCAAACTTTCCAGCGCTGTAGTCCTCTCCATCCATCACGGAGGGGATGGTTTCTGTGTCCTGCACAATGATTCCTATTTCACTGTCCCGTTTCCCAAGCATGCTGCGGTCGTTGATGTTAGCGGAGCCTTGAGAGGAAGAAATCAAAGCAAATACAGTAAACCACAGTAGTATGTGTCCAGTCCCCAGAGAACACCCCAGCCCCTAGGCAAGAGCCGTCGTTATGTCAGGGCCTGGGATGTCCAGACATTGCGCAAAATCACACCCCAGACACCCATGGGTGCGTGACTCTACATCACGTGGAAGCATTGCTTCAGCTCTCTTCCACGCTTACGCTCTTCCGCGCGTCCTCCACCACTGCCAGCGACCCCCTGTCACTCCAACGGGCCGTCCACCCTACCGCATCCCTCGTCTGTGCGAAGGAAACATATATGAGCTTAGGCAGCTAAAATTAGCCCACCCACATTCAGCTGCCCTCACCACTTCCAATTCAACTGATAAAGCACAAAGAGTGCAGAGGTGGCAGTCTCTTCCTCTGCCAATAGAAGGCAGAGGGCTGGATTGGGTTACTTCCATTTATTTTTGAAACTGGAGAAAAATCAGTGCACATATCTCACGAGCATCCCCCATTTCAGGCTTGCTAGCGACACAGTTTCAGCTGCTCAGGAGCGAGAGTTTTGAGATGAAGGTCTGTCAGAGCCCTACCAAAGGCACCTCCTTAACAGAAGGGAACAAAGACTCCAGGAGAGCCAGGATTGAGGATGAGAGCAAAACACTCATCCTCACAGGCTTCAAAAACTCCAGGGCCTGGGAGGTGGTTAAATTATAGTCAAGCCAATACCAACATTTTTAAAAATTTAATTTCTCTGTAACTTCCCAGATGCTTTTGCAGAATGATACCACAGCATTCAACTGTCTTCACTGCATTTGATGTGGATAATAAGTTAAAGGAGCAGGATGGGCTCTATGGGTACATCCTCTCTATCTTTAGTAATGTAAGGAGGGAAAATGTATCATTTGTATTTGGAGGCTAGGGGCTTTTAAGAAGGGAGATTTAGGAAGACAAAAAGTCATCTCCATCTACATCGCACCAAGGCAGAGGGCAGGTTCTGGCTATGGGTAGCTAACACCCAGATCTTCCAATATTGCCAGTGGCCACGTTTTAATATCCGTATGCACGAGAGTTGTTTGCTCAAAGTCACAATCACTGCTAATGCAGTAAAACACGGCCTCCAGGGGTTTGGAGGGTGAGCTGACGAAGTGAATTATTTCTTTTCTATTGCTCATTCAGTGACTGGTGCAGTGCTAGTGCAAGCTGCATAAAACCCAAATCCCCAAAACAACAGGGGGCACTTTCAGAATGCACGGCCAGGGCATGTATCACACGGGTGTGGGACTGACACATATTCTGGAGGCCGTCTGCAGCTTGGCAGCCCTGGGAAATACCCCGTTTGGTCACGGATCAGAACTGGAGGGCAGCAGATGTTTCCTCCTCTTGTCTCGCTACCATCTGCCACACCGCTCTGGCAGCCCTCTCTGCAGGACTGTCAGGTTATTGCAGCCACCTTGTTTTCCTTCTTTTCTTTCTAGACGCTACTTTGCTTGGGCTCCGACAGTGCCCCTCATGAAGCAGTCGTTCTCTGAGGTGTGCTACCAGCTCGCTAACAGCTGCTTCAGAGGGACGCGCGCACCCAGGGCTCGCTGCCGAAAGCTAGGCGGCTCCGTCAGCAGCTGCACACCGAGGGTGGGAGCTCACCCAACCCGCACTCAGAAACCGGGTGCTGTGCGGAAGCGTGATGCCCAAGTGATTGCTCTAAACTGGCTGAGGCTTCTCTCCCCAAAGAGTTTTCTCTGTCCTGCACAGACATCAGAAAGCAAAGAAAGCGGGATACGATAGGACATTTGACTCAAGGGGAGAGGAGCAGCAATATGCTACAAGAGATATCAGTCATCAAGTCATCTACCCAAAAAAATGACCAGACAAAAGGTCTCCAGACAACCCCCAGAACTCCTGACTCCTAATGTGACTCCTACAGAGAGGGGACCCCAGGCACTAGTTAGCCATGCAGCCTTTCCAGTGACTGAGCACGCTCAACAGGAGCTAACACTTCCAGAGGAAAAATGAGCCAAGGCCCTCACAATATTTTAATCTTCCCTTCCACCACGAGGCAGACTCTGCATGGTGGCCAAATCAGTGCTTTATTTCCATGCACTCATTCTCTTTCTTAGGTGGCAAAATGTAGAGGTGTGAATTAATCAAATCAAAGTCCTAACTAACCCACGCGCACGAAACTATCTCTGGAAACTTAACGGGGGACAGTCTTGTGCCAAACCAAGGTGCAAGCCTCTGGGCTGCTCTTGTATTGTGGCAGCTTTTCTTTGGGGGTTTGCACTTCCCCAGGAGCACCTGCACCTCCCTAGGAACGTGGCAGGGGAAGCGTTGCCGGTGTGCTCACGGCCCTGCAAACTGCCCTGCACTTGGCAGCTACGCCCAGCCCCTATGCTGGCAGCACACGCAGACTCCACGCCACCTGACCAGCCAGACCTAATGTTCATGCAATATAAAAATCAGTCCTCAGGCATACTGGCACGAAGAATAACGCTAGAGAGCACTCTCTCCGACCTTTGGACCATCGCAGTTGCAACAATACTACTACTGCTATAATAATAAATCTATTTCTCGGCTGTTCTGCATACCAGAGACATGATCTGACCCGAGAGGATAACCAAAGGGCAAACCATCCCAATCCGAACCACAAGTCGTCTTAGACTACAGGCCAGATTGCTTCTTTGAAGAAGGGGAATATTTTGATTCTTGCAAAATCTAGTATTATATTGTTCTTTGGCAAAGTTCTCGTTACTGGTATCACAGATCAAACAGGGTTTCTTTACAGAAAGAGGCTCAAATTCTGTTTTCCTATTGTAATGTGTAACTCAGAGCCCATGCTCCCTTGCCTTTCCTTTAGGATCTCACAATAAATACGGTAACAGAATCAGATGAAAAGATATCTATTACTTGTTATAACATATTTCCCCATTCTTCGGAAATGGGGTTGATAAACGACACATGTTGTCCAAACCTTCCAAATTTTACAGCATGTTCTGTTCTTTAAGGAACAGATGACAAGTCTCACAAGTTTTACTGCTAGAACAGAGTTTGATACAAGACAGATGGACAAAATTCCCTCCACTGGGATTCTCTTAACTACTATACAGAGATTTAAAACAATTAAAAAAAAAATTGAATGACAGACCTCCGAATCATTTTCTCCCTCCTGCCTACCCTCTTGATTAATCTATGAGTTTGTTTGTTTTTTAACTGCAAAACATTGCACAAGGAAGAAATCACAACATAGAAAAGAACATGGCACTGCAGCTTCGCACATGTCAGAGAAGCTAAGGGAATATTGCAGGTATAATCAAATGGTACAAAAGTCTCCTGCAAGCACCCTGCTCACCAATTATGACAGTGTTGTCATCAGCAATAAGCAGTTTGCTGTGAACGTAGATGAGTTCAGTGACTAGTTTTCCTTCCAACTCTGCATATGTTCGAAGTCCACAGAACGATATGTAGTTTATCCACTTATCTCCAACTGAAAATTTAAAGAGAACAAAATGGGATGGGATGAGTAAGGGGGAAACAGAGAAGGAGAGAAGATCCTCTTTATATAAAATCCAGCATGAATAACAGTTTACTTTTAACATTTTTTTTAAATGAACAGATCATAGAAGCAAGTCTCTTCAAAAACAGACTTTTAAAAAAATGCCCGTGGGCTCTCTGTGCTGCTCTGATCCACTGCCTGCTCAGATACTTCACTCTGGTCAAAGAATGACCCAAATCTCTCTTATGCAGCATGCAAGTACTCACAATTGATACGAAAATAACTGGACTATGTGACTGTTTTTCTGCAGGATCTGCAGAGAGGAGGTTATAAGCAGGTGTTCCGTCTATGAGCAGTACGGAAAATATGTCCTAATGTGAATTGTCTACAGTTCAGATTTATACAAAACACTAGAACTAATGAGACATTAGGTACGCCTCTTATATTTATGATACGTGTTTTTCATGGTGCTCTGATTTCTATCAGAGCAAATTCAAGTAGGTATACTCATTGTGAGAAAGCAACTCTAAAAGCAGCATTATGATTAAGCAGGTTTTTCCTCTCTGTTTTTACTAACACCAGAAACAATTCCAGGACTGGATTTACTGGGGCGGGGGGAGGCAGAGGGCCTGCAGCTCCCCAGAAGCGTGGCCCAGTTCAGGACATGTTCCAAATAACATGATCCTGAGCAGCTGCAACTGCTCTGTGCTCTTTCCCTTGGGTCCTTCCCTCATCCAGATCAGGGTTGCATCCAAACACAAAGTCTGAATATCAGCCAAGGCTCGCATGTCCTAATGAACTTCAGCGATGGGATAACAGCAGAGGCAGAGAGCGCTCAGCAGGCATGCAAGCCTATAACATACATTGCTGCACATCTGTGAGATGCCTCATTCAAAAACTCGAAACTCGTCTGCTACAACAAACACAAAGTAAAAAGAAGCACATAACACAAGTTGTGCCCAGACAGGAGCCGCAGATAGCGCCTTGCTGCTTAATCATATTCTGCAAGAAGCAGAGTCTCTCCCCTTCATTCGGAGATGGCACAACTGCAGCATTCCCTCCTACTGCATCCTGCACCTGGAGAATCTGACTTGTATTGTACAGATCAATCTGTCAAGCAGTGCTGTCCCAAGACTAAACACATCATACAGGAGCAGAATAAAGCTCTTACCCTCTGCCTTCAGCTGGCCCAGAATTGAATTTTCTCCTCTGCACATGGTCCTGGAAAGAAAGGTAGGCAGCCGTTACCACCACAAGCGATTCGAAGCAATGACACGTACTGAAGCAGAAGTCGCTCAGTGAGCTAAATCACAAACACAGATGCATTTTCCATACCCCATATAAGCAGAATGGTACTTCCAGGGCGCACAGTTCCCAGGCAAACGTTGACATGTAAGAACTGCTCTTTTCCAGAAAGATCACATACCAGTCAACTTACATGTGCGAAACCACTTCTCTTCTAAAGCATATAGCAACGATAACGTGCTACAAACGGGAGCTACTGAAGTTTGAGCCACTCATATGGAAAGCACAGGTCTGGATGTGAAGTGACACCAAGAAAAGTAGTCAACATGTACATAACGCTAATACGGTGGCCCTTGCAGGGGAAAAAAAACAAAAAAAACAAAAAAAACCAAACACTCATGGAAAAGGTCCTGGTCTGGGAGAAACGCTGGTTCACTCCTCCTCCCTTGCCCCATTCGCCCTTCCAGAAGCGAGGCTGCACCCCCGAGGGAAGGAACGAGCTCGGGGGCAACAACACAAGGGAGATTTCACTCTGCAGGGAGCAGTAACCTCTGCAGACTGAATGTACACTGGTCACTCCATATCACAGCAGCTTTCTTGTAAAATCACAGTCTTTGCCTGTCTAGCCTTCGCCTGTACTCTGTTCCCACCGCAGGGCTATCTGGCACGCGTTAGTCTTTCAAAGGGGGCCTGCTGCGTTTCCGGTGTCCCTGGAAACATCCATATTTTGTGCTCCCAATTCCCTAAATGCTGCTGGCATGCCCATGTTTGAAAACGCACTCTGTTGCCTTCCCAGTGCGGACTGATGGAGCAGAGCGAATTACCCGGCAGAAATGCAAATTCGGCAATAAAACTCAGGGTTTCCACCTTACAAAGCAGGTAGGAATTTCTTGAGCTAATGAACCCACAGGACTCCATGCTCCCTCCTCCGGCTGGTAGTGGCGATGTGAAATACTTCACTCTTCCCTGAGTTCAGCCAGTGTTTTTAATACTGTTAGGACTTCTTGTGAATGTAAAGAGCCACATTATTACAGCACCACCGAAACCACTGGGAAGAACCACAGTACAGGTTAAGTTTCTAAAAGAGAACAGTGACATTGAATGGGAGGGTAGAAACCTTACGGATGAATAAATTCTGGTTTGATGAGCAAAAAGGAAAACAAATATATTTTGCAGCTTTATGCTACATATAGGGAGCAGCTAATGAATCAGGAAGTGGTGCTTTTGTATAAGGCTGCAGAGGTGAGAGGGGACTGGAACGTCACCCTAGGGCTCAGGAATTTTTCCCCTGTATCTATTTAAATATTTACCAGCAGAGGGCACTGGGTCTTACTGACTATATTCTTCCTGATTTGGCTATAATCTCCTAATAGAGATATACATTAAAACGACTGGGATCACTGTTCATTTTCTGCTGCTGTGTCCAAAAGGTAGGAAAACAGACATATGGATTGTCACTATTACCCAAGATCAGAAAACCAGCACTACATGTTTTCATTTTTAAAACAATCTCAGTGTTTGTATCATGGGAAAGTGCCACCTGCATAATTCAGATTTACTTAAGAAGCAGGCTAGTGGCCTCAAAGGGCAGCTCAGAAACATGATCCCAGTTTAAGGTCACTGCTGCAAAATAAATACAGCAATATACACATCATGAGGGAAGCAAACAAACAAGTTCAAGTACCGAGTGAAAAACTATATAAACAAACAGCTATATTTTCCTTTTCCGGGCATTATGTGCTTGTTTGGACAGCATCTAACACAGTGATCGCAGCTGGAGCCTTAGCACCATCCGCAGCACCACAGAGATGGCTGGGAAGGTCGCAGATGACCTTGCCTGGTGTAGGACCACATACGTTACCTGTAATTGAAGTGCATTATGGCCTGCAGCGCGTTCCCACCTCCAGTCGAAATATCTCCTTCAAATCCAGGCAACAGTGGGATCACCACATATACTCGGAAACGTTTGTTTTCCCTAAAACAATAGTTTTGGGGGAATATTAGCCTGCAAATTCTATTTCTTTGTATAAGGTCTAAAGAAATCGAAACCAATGCAATTTTACCAACTGGCTTGGTTTCTGGCTACTACACAAATTTTACGGGAGCAAAGTATGGAAGGTACTTCCAGTTTCAGGTCTTCATCACTTGTAATCAGTACTTCAGCAAGTGTTTAGATGATCATGGAGAGAAGAAATAATTTACTATCAACAGAGGACAACCAAAGAAGCGAAAGGAAAATAAACACATTTTTCCTAAGTGCAAGGACAGGCTAATCATCTTGCATACTGCATCTGCCATCATAAAAGGTCATTTGAACTCCTTAATAGCACAGCCTTACTGATGCTGACGCATACTGACGTGTAACACTGTCTTACAGACTACGGCTAAAATCAGAGTTGCTACAGGCAGAAAAACAGAATCTAATCTGAAGTTCCTACTACGCTCTGGTTTTTAGAGATCAGAAACATCAGTCAAGACAGAAAAAAAATCGAAGGTATAAGCAAAACATTGGCCATTCAGAAAGGTAAATATTTGACTTATATGTTACAACCTGGAAAAACTCAGTTTCATCTTTATTCCCCCAAACTAAACAGTACCATAACCGTGAGCCAATTCTGGGTTACAATAGCTAAGATCACTGTGCTGTTTGGGCCTTTTGTTAAAGCACATTTTCCTATTTCCTTTGGTGACTGAAATGCCAGACCACTTCTTCTCTTCTTCAGTTCTCAGGATGCCTCCAGGTGTCAGCAATCCCCATTACTGTGTCCTGGTGGATGAAACTCCATTTAATGGTCCTGCCACTAGATGGCAAACACAGTTTAGTAAGGACAAAACCATTTAACAATCAGTCTGAAGACGAGCCAGTTTGCAGTTTTTGTTAAAACGTACGCCTTCCTTGTAAAATTTGGGCCTTTGATGAAGAGCACAGGATTCGTGGAGAAGGGGGTCTCATCTGATCTGCGAGTCACTCGCTCTGAATTAGCGCTTACTCATAGCTGCGTTATTCACTGTCACAAAGCGGTAATTTGACAGCAGACTTCAGAAGCAGTCAACCAAGCCTTACCCACACACGGCAGCAGAGGTACGCGGGAAAGACTCGGAAGGGAAGACTACTTGTATTATGAAAAAGAACCACCAGTCCTGCAAAAACCAGCTTGTTTGTCTAAGCTCAGTGTTTATTAAACTAATTAAAGATAGGTATTAAATAATAAATATTTTTCTATTAAAGATGGAAAGTGTTTAGTCTAGAAGAGGGAGAAGTGTATAAACTTAACTAAAGAACTCTATTCACACAATTGAACACCTGTGCCTCACCTGCTCTCTTTTCCCACGACAACTTAGGTGTACGTTTCATACAAAACGATTAGGTCTGAATTTACTTCTAATCTTTGGCAATGCCAAGCGCCCTGGAGCATGCAGACTGGGTTGAATCCCATATTTAATGGGGACTCACCAATACGATGCTGGCATAAAACTGGAATAACACAGAAATGAATCAAGCACCAGATGCTAAAATGGGTCACTGCAGAATTTGTACGACTCCTTCAGTTTTTTTTTTTATTGGACTTTCTGTTTCCCAGACACGTTTGATGCCCCTGCACATAAGCTTTGTATAAGAGGAATATCTTAAATGATTACTCGAGAATACGATGCTACCTTATCAGCGTTGCTAAAAGGAGGTAAGTCCATGAAAACCACCTATGACAATCAGTCCTAAGGGCAAGGAATCTGAAAGGGCTCTCCAGAGGAGCACTGACCTGCACAGAGCCACCACATCCGGCTGCCTGTGAGCCACGAGGTTGCAATGCAAATACCAGCAGGGCCACTTCCAACTGCTCGGCTTCTGCACCTCACCCCGGAAGAGGGCAGTTCTGCTCAGGCAGACATCCCTGTTCCTGATGCATGCCCATATTATGGCCACATATTATGTAATTCATATTACACTGCTTTTATTTTGCTTAACACCTTTTGCAGCCTTGGAGCGACTCCTGCTTTACCCTGGGTGAGAAAGTCCATCCCAGTTTTTCATAGCATATTTCAACTATTTGTGCTATGCACTGCTGCTCACAGATCACAAGACAGAGTAACTCCACCCTGTTAATCTGCCCTGCTGTTAAGTGTATAGCAGATAACACACCCACGCTCTCCCAGTTTCACAAGAGCTTATCTTTCCACAGTGCCTCTGAATAAAGCCCGTCTCAAAGCAGTTTGTGTGGCTTTCCAGATAGTGACTGTCCCGTGGTGTTTGAAAGTCGAGTTACTGTCTGTCTCAGGCTGGTCTTTTACATAAGCTGGAATTTCCAAGCTCAAGTGCCAAAGAGAATGAAATCGGTGCAACTCAAGAGAGCCCTACCTTCTTGACACCTCTGAGGAAGTAGTCCCTGCATAGCTCTGGACAACTACAATATGGAAAAACTAATCATTGCAAGAAACTTATTCAAGCATAGTGAAAAAGCACAAGAGAAATGAAAGAAAGAAGTTTAGAACGTTTTCTGTACGTTAGCCCAGCAAGACTAGGATAGAGCTTTAAAACATGGCACATGTGTATCTTAAGGACTGACTCCAGAAGAGCAACCTTAAGTAAAGTTGTCCAGGATCAAAGTGAAGACGAGCCACTGCTTGCGATACTAACATTAACATGGGGTTAGGCATACTCAAGTAAAAGAAGCATCTGAAACAGTTCCTAGATGGATCGAATCCAAATAACTACAATCCCCTTGCACTGTCTGGAGGTTGTAAACATCCTCCTGCACTTATTAGGAAAAGTTGTTCAAACAGTAACTGCTGAACTCTGCAGCCAAATCCTCAAAATGCGTTTGCTTCACCTATTGACAGCAATCCTCTGTACAGAGCATTTAAATAATCCACATATTCCAGTTCAATCATTTCAGCCATTAACTTCCTTTACCATTCAGTTCCAGAGCGGCTGGCTGTGGAACAATGGGGTGTTTCACTCAAGGTATAGACTGCTCGCTTTTCAAACAATTGACATAGCTAAAAGTTACAGTTGCATCAGGGTGCCTCCAGAACACCGCTTTCTGGTTGCAAAGAACTGCTGCAAGAGAAAGCATAATTTAGACCATACAGGTGCTGTGTTGGAAAAAACAATTGTACAATTGTGTCGATTAAGATGCTATTTTAAGCCACATTCTATAAATGCATCTGGAAGTCTTTCGTTGCCTTGTTAACAATAGGTTACCTGTGAGCTTTAAGAATCCTCTGAGCGATTGCATCTCCTATCTTGTTCCAGACAACTTTGTCATCAGCACAGCTAATAAAAAACTGGTTCTGCAGGAAAAGCAAGCAAAGCTACTGTCAGACATTGCCAGTAACGAACAGAAAATATTTCCCTACTATATTTCAAGCCAAGAACAACTAAAAGATAGTTGTTCTTTGTGTTCTTTGTCATTTGAATGGATGTTAATTTCTTTTTTAATTAAGTGATATATGTGCTTGTGTTTCATTCAGGGAATAAAATATTCTTTATTAAATAACCACACTCTTTGAACAGTTCACATAAACAGCATCCAAACAAGATGCTGGAAAAAAAGCAGGTTAAATGTCTCTGGTCAGGCAACGTTGAGAGTTGCTCTGACACAGGAGAATCCTGCAGGCTCAAAGGCTGCATGGATGCGAGACCAATACCCTGCACGTGTGCCGTGGGTTGCGGCATGCACCAGGCACACAGCAAAGCCATTAAGTGGATTGGAAGACTATTGCACAAGCCATGGAAGTTGCTGGCAATTCTGGCAAGAAGATCATAAAGGAGAGGCCAACTTTTTTCCACCTCATGGTCAGAAGACTGCCATTGTACACCCCTATCAGCCTGCTCTAAAGGCCACTGAAGTCAGTGGAAGCAACCCCCAAGATTCACAGTAGACTCTGTATTAATATCCACATCTCACAATTCACAGAAAGGTAACACCAAGCCTTGAGAGAAAGAACTACACTCCTGATGGCTGCAAGCCGTGCTCAGAGCGTCAGTGCTTTCTCTCATGTCTACTCACCTCTATATATATGTAGTGCTTGCTGTTTTCTATCACTCTGACGTAAGCGCTATGGATGGATTCTTCATGGTATTTAATGCCAGCCGACCAGTCAGCAGCAGAACGGATCACCTGAAAAGCAAGAAAAATTAACCCTTTCAATTCTAGCCCCATCCAGGATGGCACTGCATTGCAAGTAAATCATTTAAAAAGAAATGCTCTTGACCGGCAGTGCTTATTTGTTAGGATTTCATTAAATAAGGTAATATATGCAGCACTTACCACTTATACTGCATTTATAATAAGGAAAAAAGACAGCCTAAAAATAATATTCATGGTGTTAATACTGATTTGATAAAAACACATAATGGCCCTCTCCCATTGCTGCATTACTTCCCTCTTCCACCTGAACAGCTCTACACAAGGAGGACCTTGCTTAAAGTCTTACAATAAACTAATTTAAAAATGATTTAAGTTTCCAAGTTGCCCCTTACTTTAAGAGGGCACATCCACTTAGTCATGTCCTCTTTAGCAATTTTTAAAGCTGAAATCTTCAGCTGAATTAATGATTTTTTCCCCCACAGGCAGACAATACATTCCTATACGCACAGTCCAATAACATAGGCCATGTCTCTGTCCTGAACACTTAAGGTCATTTATTTCTTCTGCCAAATTCTTGCAAAAGCCATCAGCTTTGTGATTATTTGACTTCTTAATTCACAGGAGTTCATCTACCCAGACTTATTAATTTATTTACTTTTACCATAAATCCCCTTTTAAAGTAAATATTGCAAGATCCCTAGGGTACATTTTCCCCCTGCCTCCTGCAGTTTTTATGTGAGAGTGCCAAACTAATATGAGAAATAACCTTTGGTCGTATTCTCATCCATGCTTAGCAATGTCCGCTGCAGACCGTTTCCTGTCTCTGTTGCAGTCAGCTCCTACTCAAGAGCTTTCCCTGCTATGGCATCTCCCATTCCTGCACTTTGAATCAAGAAGCAACTGATGGTACATCCTGAGTGACATTTTCCTAGATGGAAATGTAATTTTAACTTAAGTGCTGCCTGGGTATGCGCTCAGGGGAAATAATTACTCTTCCTTAGCCTCTGTCTTTAAACACTGTCAACATAAAACATTGAAATCATAGTCTCAAAGTATCTTGATTCAGCCACTCCACCAGCATGCAGGTCTATTATACACAGGACAAGATCCAGATGCTAAGAATCTGTGAAAATCCTGTTTTCTTCTAGGGCTCAGCCATATTTTTCCCTGGAAAACCCTCCAATGGATTTCTTTTCTTTTTCAATATGCAGTTCTGGCTTCTGGTTTGCTGCTTGTTGTTCTGCACCTGTCCTGTTACCCCCTGCTCCTCCTAGCCCTGAACGCTGCTCACGCTCTGCTGGCCAAACTCTCGTCTTCATTCACATTACACCCGTGACTAAAGCAGACTGTTGACACAGAGACAGCTAATGACCTTCTAGAGCTCATCAGTGAACTTAACAGCAAGACAATAGATTAAGTAAGGATTTGGCCCTTTGGTTCAGATGCTGGATGCTGTAACCAAACCAGTCTTATGATCTACACAGCATCTCCGGCCTGACCTTCTTTGGAACATGTACTGAGGGGATATTACTATTAAGTAACATGCGATTCCTGTGCCGTATCCTTCATCTGGACAAAAGCAGACCCCTCCCACAGATCACAAAATCAGACCCTGTGAAGCCTCATGTTAGGCTGTTGCTGCTTTCTTGGCCAACACGAGGGAGCACTCTGCAGGTCTCCAGCACCGGAAGCACGAGCCGCAGCCGCCTGAGCTAAGGGGCAGTCTGTACAGCCTCGTGTCCTCTCTGGATTAGAAGCAGCTGCTGAAGCATTGCCGCTCGCTGACCATCGCTTGTGTAAACCTCTGCTAAGCTTGCATAAACCCACTGCCAGGGGGTGGGATTACAGCAATTCCCAGCAGCAGCCTCCTGCCCAAAGGCCTGTGCGCTACTCAGGTCCACACGGTATTAATCAACCATTTGGCCGGCAAAGCTTAACACTCACTTGGTACTTTTCATTTTGGAAGAGCTGTACACAGTCCTACATCCACAGAGATGAGCACCGCCGAAACCCTGCTGAAGGCCAGGGGAGACAGTCACCGAGCACCGTGTGTGGCTCAGCTCCCTGAATGAAGTTTCACAATTCGTAACCCACTGTTTTAATAAGGACAGAGAAAGAGCTTCTCTGGGTAGAAAGCTGGCTAATTTTCTTCCATGTTTACAGCGTAGGCTGCACACAGGTTTTGCTGTTTCTTCCCCTCAGCATGCTTGCCTGTGCAGACTGCTGCTCTGCGGGCTTTAGCACTCAAGTGAAGAGCCACAATTCCCTTCAGCAAGTCCCTGACAGCTGTAGGAGCCGGTTGCTCTGTCTGGGAAACAGTTCGGCAGTGACAGGCTTCTCAGTTTGTGGTGTCTGGCCCTCTCACAGCTCTGTATCTGGCCACTTGGCTGACCCTGCTTACCAACGCCTGCGTACTGCAGCAGGTGTGAAATAAGTTGACAGAGAGCAAGATCAGCTCTCAGAAAGAATACTTTGCCTGACTGGACATCTAATTCTGGGATTTATCTTTCACAGTAATTGCTTGCACCATTTTCTCTTAAGGCTGGAAACAGCAATGTATAAATGGTCCACAATTGCATTCATTCAAACATGATCACAAAGGAAGTGCCGGACACTGTAATGTGTCTTCAGGAATATGAGGACTGAGAAGCAAGGACTCAGCGGTCAGCACATGCTCCCAGGAGCAGCCTGGCTGCAATAGCTATGGTCCTGAGCCCTCCCTACGCAAGCAAGGTGGCCACAACATGGCAGGTTCAACGGTGCTGTGCAGCAGCCAATGGATGATCAGTTTAGACTCCAAGGCTGTCTTCATCATGGCATGAACTCCTGAGAATCAGGTCTGCAGACAGTGCAAGATTAACATGGAAATCAATGATGCGCTGATTTACACTAGATAGAGCACCAACCCTGATTATATCTATTTCAGCTGTGTTTTCCTGCATTTTGGGCTGGTAGAAGTAAGAGCAGGAAGCTGAAGAGGAAGCTACATGACCTGGAGAAATTCAAAGTCCACTCTGAAGCCACACGTGCTCAGTGCAACAGATAGCGGTGCAGAGAGTTCTCAAGAAGAGCAGAGTGATGGCTCAGGTGCTGCCTCATATGACCACACAGCTTCAAGATCTGAGCCCTAATGTCCACTGGGCACTGGAAGCATTCTCCTCTGGGCTGGTGCCAGCATCGAGACTCATCCTTCAGGTACAGGTGGGTTCACAGAGCCCAGATCCCATAAATGCTTTATAGGCAAGAGGAAGAGGAATTAGATCAGACAAAACTACTTAAAGGCAAAAGCAAACCTTTGTTCACTTCAAAAATGCAGGAAGTGACCTTCCTCTAATCCCACCTTACACACAACCACCCCGCAGCTCAAGTGTTGCGACCCAGACCACGGGGCCAGTAGCAAGGCAACAAGATTTGAAAAATAAGGATCTTATTTTTACGTTCAAGAATACTCTTGAAGTGAAAATAAGCTGCTACTCCTAATATCACCAGGAATCATACTGGAGAATGCAGGTCAAGCCACTAATACTTAGTGCAGTTTTACTGCCTGGTCTCTTGGGAAAATCTGATCGCTACAGTGCCCATGCCAGAAGAACGACGGCAGGGGGGGCTGCTGGACCAACACCTGCGTGGGAAGGCGGTAAAATACACAGGCTGTTCAGACAGACTCTGCTGCCTCAGCACTTCTGATGGACATCACCACAGACAGCTCTCCATTCCCTGCCCTGGTACCCCACAGACCACAGGCCAGCGGCCAGGAAGCCACAGTCATACCGGTGTGGCAGCATCTCCCAACCCATACAGGGAACCGCGCAGCTCTGCTTCTCTGCCCAGTCAGTGGTAAGCAGCCCTGCAGTGCTTTCTCTGCTTCTTCATTCTGCTGTGGTGAAAGCCTACAGACACAAAGCATGCCAGCAGCAGGCCAGAGACATCCTCACCTCAGCATGGCACCGGCAGCAGCAGTTCAGGGGATCCCCCTGCCCCCCAACCAAACACAATCTAGAATTGCACCCTTGAAAAATCTGCAGATTGTAGTTTTGCAGCATATGATCCACCGATACTTAACAACTTTTAGTTGGTTATCTTCGTCTACACTCCCAAGGAGTCATTTCTGTTCTGGAGACAAGCTGCAGAGTCCTGCTCCACACCTTCATTTACAGCAGCAATAGTTGAAACTCTGCTTGGCACAAGGAATAAATCAATACCTTTTTTCTTAATTGTGAGCTTGATAGTACGGAAGCTCCTCACTTTGAGGAATAGCTTTACTGCTGAGATAAGTCTGTTCCAAGCTGAAGAAGTCATCAGACAAGACAGCAATCACAATGGGACAATTCCTTTTCAATCCCCTGGCTGCACGACTCAGTCCTTGTGCCCTTCCTTTTTTCAGTTCCTTTTTATCCTCTCAATAAAACTGTCACTCCAGCGCTCTCAGCACATGAGACGGCCTGCTATTAAAGGAACATCTTCCCTCTCCCCTGGCACCCAGAGCAAAGCGTCAAGGCAGGTCCTAAAAGGCTGGCTCAGCATCACCCAAGAAGCTTACGCCAGGGTGCGGCCTCGAACCCAGCTCTTCCAAATCCTAAAATTGTGTCCCAGTCACTGGGGCCCTCTTCTTCTATCCCAACAATGTTGATATGCACATTTCCCTTACTAGGCATAATCACAAATCCTCTGCTGCATCTCTGGTGATACAGGACTACAAGAAAATTCAAGTTTGCTTCAGCCTCTTAAGCAAGACCAAGAATTGGATGCGTACAGTGAAGAAGTGGTTTTAGAAAATTCTGGTTTTGGCAGCAAAACTGTTGTAAGGTGTTCCACCTTGGACCTCCTCAAAATAAAGTTATTTTTAATCTGTCATTTCAGCAACCAGCACCGATCACAGTGCAGCTCCACAGCCATGCTGACAATGAGGAAGCGGCAGATTGGTATCTTGGGGTAGGACAAGACCTCTGCAGCCACCAAAGCCAGCATCTTGAAGCTGCTGGTTGCAGCCCCTAGAAAATGAAGCTGCAACTGCAACATTCAAAGACAAAAAAACCCCCCACACTTTGAAGATTCTTACATTGAACTTTTCTCATCACTGGTATTTTGTCTATCGCTCCTGGAAATCTCTCCTTTCCTATTGGAGTACTCTAAGTGAACTGGTTTAAACCCAAACTGTTTTCATGTCAGGGAGAAAAGGTCACAAGCTACTTTGGCACAGCCTCTACAATTAAGAGTGTTGTCTTGACTCTTCTCTCGTTGAAGTCTCACAGCAGCATTGCTAAGCGCTACACTGGGTCTGTCTTCTCTTCAACTTCTTTAACTGATATAACAGTCATAAAATTTGTTTGCTGTAGGCTAGTCCATAAATTCCGAACAATGCAAGCTCTCAAACAGACTTCAAAGTAGTAAGGTCTTTAGCCATTGACAAAGCATTAAATTTTCATTGCATTTACATCATGAACTATTAGATATTGCCTTACCACGTCACATCCTTTATTATGCTTTCTTTGGCTGAAAACTGCAAACTGTGGAATGGAAAAAGCTGGAAAAAACTGGCACTGCCTTCGGCAGATCACCATTTGACTCTTGCAAAATAATAATAATAAAAAAAAACCCAACGTGCAATTGCACTGCTATTGTAAGCAAAGCCCAAAGTTCAAGTGAAAGAGGATGACAGCATGTCTGACTAACCCTTCAAGCTGACTCTCTCTTTTCCTCCTTTCTAGCTTGTACCTCCACATGCACACTATAGCTGTTTTATCTACTGTTTTGTCTACGCACATGGGATCCCATTTCAGGCCGCTCCTGCTTTCCCCCGTCTTCTTTCAAAACCTCCTTAACTCAGGCTTTTTCTGGTGTTCTCCTCTAACAAAGGAGAGCAAAACCAGATGGCACAATAAGGCCAAAATCTGTTGATGACAGGTCAGTTGCTTGAGCTTGCAGTAATATTGCAACTCCCATAAATCCTTTGTGTTTTCTCTTCCTCTGATCTGCCACAACGGAAGAGAGATTTGCAAACAAGTTCAGAAACAAGAAAATCAGCAGCCAGATTTTCTAGAACCACCCCACAGTCAGGAATGTTCACTGTGTCTGGATACTGGATTTTACCTGGGGGCAGTAACTTCTGGTCTGAGAGTCATGTATAAAGCCTCAACGCAGCACTAAAACAGAGATGCCAAATGCTTACGGTGTCCAAATAAAAGACTCTGTATGAGTAAGGAGAAAAACATTCCTATGGTTTTTCCTGAACAAGAGTCTGTGAAAGACTCTAGGACATCTGCTTATTTCTGCACTGGACTGTACCACTGAAAGATGATGTGGGAACCTACAGCCCTTTGGTCCTAAACTAGTATATCGGACAGGAAGAAGCTTGATACTGCTGTTTGTGTGCCTTGCCCAGGGGAGCTTATAAGAGAGAGAAATGTAATTCTCATGGCAAACCCAGCTGCCTCACTAATGATCAGGAACACTACAAAGAACAGTAAACTGTGATAAGGAAGGAACGGAGGGAAAAAAAAAAAAAAAGTAGAAGAAACTTATTTCTGGAAAGCCAGCAGGAGTATTAGTGCTCCACCACTTTGGATAACCCTGCAAGGAAGGGGGAAAGCATGCACAGCTCACGCAATGCTCGAGGCCAGACTTCAGCACTGCTCCAGGAGGTCTGGGCGACGTCCCATCGCATTGGCTGTGGCAGCATGAGGAGTCACCACAGCACCTTGCACGCCACTTCTGGGAAGATGGCGGGCTTTGGTCCTGCCTAAAAATGAGGCTGTCAGTGGTCTGCCCATGGAAAAGCGTCCTTAAAGGAGCACTTGAGGGCTTGCTCTGTGCACAGCCTGGCCAACTGTGCTCGCATGCAACCTGGGAGCCCCAGAAAAGAGGAACCTAGGGTAGTGTGTCCTCTTCTCTCCCCGTCTTGGCCCTGTTTGCAGGAGTCAGATCTGAAGTCTTCATCAGGAGGAAAGACCGAGACAGTCAACCTGCAGCAGGGACTTCAGGGATGTCTAGAGCATTTTTGGTGGCTCAGGAAAGCTATGCTACTCTCCCCGCATGAGCTTGCCCTCCTCAGGTTCCCACACAGTTTCCTAGAAACCAGGCTTCCTATTGTATGCGTTGCTGCGCCGATGAATGAATGAAAACCAGGACAACGAGAACGTTACAGAGGAGGCAGCCAAAATTACAGTATGTGCAGGCAAAATGATGCCTCAGAGCTTTAGGAGATCCTCTTAAGAATAAAAGGAGACTCAACACATGTCAACGCCCCACAAGAGACATCCCACTCTAGGTCCAACAAATGGAGCTTTAAAGCAGGAATTGACACAGCTGCACAAAACTAAGCCCTTCTCAGAGGCAGAGTTAATGAATCTGAACGTAGCACTGGGCAGATGCAGCTTTTGGGACCCCCCAGCTCCTTAGCCAAGCACTCATGGCATGAACATACCAGCCTCAGCAGCATTATCTCGGGCGTTTCTAGTGGAGCAGCACAGCGTACTGCGCACAGCACCCCTCGCCCGCTTCTGCTACATTCAGCGGTGTGAAATACTGCTCTGCCCTGCAGCTGCACTGAAAGGGAGGGGGACCGAAGGCCAGCACATCACACGACAACAACATTTTTTCAAGTCTAACGTGACTTGTTTTAATTTATCTAGCCATATGCTGTGTAGGGCTGGGCTGCCCTGACCGGTCTCTAAGGGGCTGCAACTGGACATAAATTAGAAATGAGCAAGTTAGTTTCAAATGAATAATTTACAAGACAAACCTGCACTCTTTTTCTGTTTATGGCATCACTGAGAACAGACTAGAATTTCCTGGAATGCATTAGCTATTTGCAGTTCCCCAATAATGTCATCATGAGGCTATCTTTTAAACAGCTCACCATCAGTCAGCATTAATGTATATCGTTTTCACCAGTCACCATTTCAGCTCTGCTAAGGTGGGACATATTTGTATTCATCCTCCTTCCTGAGTCAGCAGCTCCGTGGTAACGGAGCCTAAGAAAAGTTTGGTCTAGGACTGCGTTCAGCTTAATTTCTCCTCTGGTAACTTTCTAATTCCGTAACAAGGAGAACTTAATCTCTTTTTGTGCTACAAAAAAAACCCCTTGATTTAAAATTGCAGTCTTGCAGTTAGAGTGAACTTAGGTGACACAAGCCCCTTTGCTTCCATGGAAGCAAAGTTTCCAAATAAACTGGTGTCACAGACAGCCTGGTGAGGTACTTACAACTGAAGAGAAGCATGATGGTGCCCAAGGTTCAAGTGTATTTCTCAACAAGCTGCAAGCACTGTTCTGGGGGTTGATGTAAGATACACACAATCCTTTTCTACAGTATAAAGATGATACAAGATCCCCATGCTGGCCATCATTCACACCATGTGGCAAGGAGCAGACAACACCCTGACAACCCACAAGCTCTGAATGAACACATCTTGCTACGCTAAGCTTCCTCGAGCGTTGCTGTCATCTGGGTGGACCACTCATCACAAAAAGAAGAGGCACGCGTTTTCCTTGCTTTGATCTAGTCACTGTTGGTCCATATATATCTTTCTTCCACAGACACGCACAGTTGTCTTGCTGTTTAGATATAACTATTTTTGTTTTGCCATAACTATTTTAACTTTATGTTCCTCAGCAAGTCCATGTATATACCTGCTAACACTAATATTCAATACATGCACACAATATCTATATTTAAAACCCTATTAGCTATATCATTGCAATTCTGACTGCGTGGATGATTATCACGAATGAGACTGCGGGTTGACTCTGAAGAACTATAAAGGACCCACATGCCTGGGTGGCTGCTGAATAAAATGCAAATAAGTTCAACAGAGAAATCAGCACGGGGCCTGGTAGATTGTTCTAGGATCTTGCATAAATACTCAGTGGCCAACACCAACCCACCAGCCTTCCCAAAGCAGAAAAACAGACGTTAGGCATCAGCAGAAGAGAAGAAAGCAAAACAGAAAATTACACAGGTATGGTGCGCCCACAGCTTGAATACTGTATTTATTTAAACTGAGGATCTGACCCTCTATGTTACAAGCTAAAATAAGAGTTCCTCATTTCGTATTTTTAAGTTTCAGCTGGAAAGATGCAAAAAGAGCTCGCTTCACGAGTCTGAACAGAAGACCATCAATACCCACCTGGACTGTGGCATGAACAGCCTCGGGCACCTGGTACTTCAGCTCGTTAGCAGTTTCCTGAGATTTTGGCAACAGGAATGGGTAGGACAGGGATCGGTATTTGGGCTTCATGATCTGCCCCAGCATAAAAAAGAAAAGAAAAAGAAACACAAGAGACTAAAACATAGCAGATTGAGAAACTAAATGTTGCTAAGTAGTGCTGTGGGCACCGGGGTAGGAGGGCACCCAGGGCCACGTCCCACCTCCGCCACCCCTACCTTGGTGAAGTTCCAGCGCTGAATGAAGTGACGTGCAACGTCGCGTGCAGCTTTGCCGTGCACCACGGAGGAGATATCATGCCACGGCATTCTCGGTGTGGTGTGTCGGTCAATGAAATCTAGGCGGACAGGAGAGCACATGTGGACTTCAGACAAAGAACAGGTATTCACAGGAATGCAGTGGGGTCCCTTTCATTAAACTGAAGCTTTCTGAGGCATGACATCAAGGGCTGTGCAGATTACTTCAGGCTTACTGTGCAATGAACCATCCCTGCCACCTCCCCACCCCAGTCCAAATCCACAGACCGTAGCAGGACAATTGGCTCTAGAATCTTTTGAAGAGTTTTTCCTGCTTCCTTCTGGGCAACCAAATCCAAAAGGTCTCATCACCTCTAGTTCAGAAGGTAAAAATCGAAGGAGTCTCTTAAGGCCGGAAGAGCTATGGATCGAGACTGAGAAGAAGTGGAACAGGGTTTGGGGGAAAGTAATGAACTCCAGTGCAAAGGCACTTACCGGCAAAAGGTTTGTCAAGCTGAACCCAGTCTTTAAAGACAAAGTTGCAATAGTCTTTTCCATGCCAGAATCTGGTTTCCCCAAGCAGCTCGCCAACACCTGTCTTCAGACTGCGGATTGACCCTTTATCTGTCATAGGTAAATGAGATGACACAAACACGCTCCCAAGTTATACAACATTGGTGAGAAACTTGCTTTAGCAAGAAAGCACTGGCATGACTTGGCAGTCTGAGTAAGCTGAAGCTGTTTTCTACCTAGTCTTTCTGCTGCTTTCAAAGGACTTATTAAAATATTTTTCCTCCCTAGTTTAACAATTCTGGTATACAATGAGGGCAGATGATATTTGCATGAATCCATTACAGAAACAAAAAGCAGATGCTGCAGAGAATGCCCTCTTCCCTGCACTGGACTAGAAGATCACTCTATTTGTCTTTCCACAATCCTGTGACACCTAAATAATACCAGGTGGGAACGTACTCCCAGCTAATCACTGATCTTAGTGGAAATATGTACAGGAATACTACATGTTTCATCTACTTAACATATTTTACAGTATAAATGTACTAAACCCTCTACAAGAGAAGTTGAAATTATGATATTGACTCTATAATAGGGTGTATCTCCTGTAAGATAAGCTAGCCTTTATTAACTACAATGAAACAATTAAAAAGCTCCGATCCCCTGGTTAGGTGTTAAAGATTCCCCCCCCCCCCAACCCCAAATAACACCACCTTTTGAAGTTTACATTTGAACAAACAGATCCTGAATTCCAAATTTATGGTGCTAACAATAGTTCAAAATGCTGTCTGCAGGGATATTCCTCTTCTAAGAGGACCTGTCTTCTAGAGCCTGTACGCTGGGTGCAGGAACTCTTTCCTCCCTCCTAAAAACCAGAAGATGTCAGTCTGAAACATGTAACTAGTGTTATTTCCTGTCCTTGAGAGCAGCCTTCATCTAATGTATCAAATACTACTGTAATAATTAAGTAATAAAAAGCCAATAGCAAAAGTCCTCTCCTAACCCAGTCACACCGCTGGGTACCAGGAAAATGTTTTAGCACCAACAAAAAGAAAACAAACAAAAAAACCCAAAACTTTTTAATAGTCAACAAAATACACACCAGCAACAGTGCAGTAAGAACAGTTTACATGAAGCCAGCCCTGCCAGCACTGTTACAACACCCCAATGAGCCAAGCCAAGCCATGCCAAAAACGCCATGCAGCAGGTATGCACCATAGCTGCCCTAGAAAAGCATGAGTTTCTAGTGAGAGTCCAGGTGGAGCTGGGGAATCACTGACCCTGCATGCGTGAATGTGAACATATGGGACACACCGCTGAGTCAAAACACACTTCATGGACCAAGCTCCTATGACTGTACGCTGACTGACGAACGAGCACGAAGTGACCATAGTGGGGACAGTACTTCATTTCCATGTGGAGCAAATGCATCTTTTTCTTGTTACACACCAATACTTTGCAACTAGTATTTCATAATTGGCTACTAACATCTTAGAGGAAGATGTTAAAAAGGGAAAGATGTGGAAGAACTACTCCTTTACTCCATACCTGAAATCAAAGTTATCTATATGATCTACCTATAGATAGACAGGCATTTTCAACACCTTTTATCATTGGTCCAGAGACCAGAACGGCTCAGTGTTCATAAGCACCTAACTCCTTTTTCAATCAAGTATGCTTTCGTTAACCGTAATAAGGGCCAAAAGAGGGGCCCAAACCTTCATCCAAACGTGGGTCTGGCAGTTGCCACTTTGCCGTTTCTTCTGTCTGTCTTCTGCACTAGATGTTTTAAAGTAAGCCTGATGCATAATGTTCCCAGTTCCAGTGATAAGCCCCTTCCTTTGCAGGAAGGGAGCTGTTGGAATAATTCAGGTACTAAACTCTGAATTAATTTCTCAGCTGTACCTACTGTCATTACTACAAATTTGTATTCTTTTACTTATGCTGAAGGTTTTGAAGCTTCCGCAGAAGGTGTTGCTCTAAGAATGTCTTCAGATGGCGTGATAAGGCTACTGAGAGTGCAACACAAACAGGAGATGGTTGATCCCGGAACCCAACCTAACTCTCACCAAAGCTAGAGTGCAAAGAACACTAACGGCTAAAGCCTAAAGGGGTCTGCACTTCTGCCTTCCTCCACTTACCCTCCCGAGGCTCAGCGAGCCCCTGTTTGGATTCAGTGTGGTGATGAAACATTTTCAGATGGGGTTTTAAACTCTGGATTATATTCGGTTGACTTCTATTGGTGTTACAATAACCTGCAGAAAGTCAAGATGCTCCATTTACAGCAAAAACATACATCTACTTCTACTATACTGGTTACTGATCCTATCTGAAAACAACCTGCACAACAGTAGTTCAAACTGACATCTCATTTGCTGACACTACAAGCAACCACCAGATTCAAGACCTAGGTTTTTTTTGACCAAACAGATAAAAGCAATGGCTTGCTACTTCAATATGTCCTGAACTGACTACGACCAACGCCCACTGTGCTCCTGCAAGGCTTCCTCTTGCCAGAGGAATAAATAATCATTGTGGAGCCTGTCTAGGCAGGGAATAATGGAAACTCGGAAGTCTCCATCTCAAGCAATTCACAGCTTCAGGAACGGAGGATTTCATAAATAGATTTCAAAGTAAAAAAATCCATGCTGCAATGAACCGCAAGCTGTCCCTTGTAATTTTAGCTTTGAAGTTGTTTTTAGTGTGTGGAATTAAAAGCTGCATTCAAATAATCAACTGCTGAATAGTCCTTCCACTCTAGGAAGCGGGTAAATCGGGAATATTTCCATTTAAGTGAACCGAATTAAACCTAGGTAACACTCATGCCTGACAGGGGGTAATCACATTCAGAAATTGTTCCACTTGTTACACTAAATACAAGTTGAAAAACTGAAGATTCAATTCTCCATTGCAGGAACAACAGTACAAATACTAGCTCTCACACGTACACCACATCACATCATCTGATGACTCATGACGATTGCTAACTAAATCTAAATCTACTTAAAACTTTTCTTGTATGTTTTGCAGTGACACAAATTTACATGTTAACTAAACATAGTTATTATCCTGATAGTTAAGGAATTCATCAACTTACTTTCTTTACAAGAACACACTACCCTAGAAATTACGTGAATGTGCATGTATACCCACCCGCCTCCACACACACTCCATATATGTCATTTATGTAAAGCTAAGTTGAAAAACATTACTTACTTGATTCACTGTCTATGCTGCTGACGCTATCAGCATGGTGCATGCCATGTTTCTGGAGATGCTTGTAAATAGTGAACCTTGAAAACTTTTTGGGTTTTCCTATCCCTTTCATTTTTGAAACGTCTGAGGCATCTTCATCATTTCTCTGGAGCAGATGGTTTTCTGGGGACATAGCGTGAGACTCCAGGGAGATATGTTCCGATGACTCAGCTGCAGACTTAAACACAGGACATTGCTGCAGATGAAGCATGGGCAAGCTCCCCTTTAACTATAGGTGATCATTCACATCAGTGCTCAGAAACACCAGGAGCCAAAGTTTGCTACATGACAAAGATGCAACTCGCACCAGTTTCAGTGGGAATTATTAATGCTTTTGAGAGAGAATCTGTACCTAGGATGCACTTAACAGAATCTCCCACTAATGCTAACAATATGTTCTCCAATAAATTATCCATAAATTTACTCTGGACTATTACTCCTCCCAAAATTCCCATATACTCAGGCCCCTTTAAAGTTTTTAGGGATATCCGGTTGTCTATAAGCCCAGGTTATCAAAACAGCTGGACAAATAAGGCACCTGCTTAGGGCCTGAGGATTCAGACATTTGGAGCACTCCACAGATGCCTACTGCACGCTCACAGCAAAGAATTTTATTAAGAACACAACCTCCAAATTGTGACTGCTACTCCAAGCTCTGGAGGAAACCTAGCCGCTTATCCCTTTGCCCTAGCAGAGGCTGACCTTTTCAGGATCTAGACTGAAAGAGCCATTCAGTATAGAGATACTTCCTTCTTCCCATTACTACTTCTCTTTAACCTCTCTAAACCCAATGCTAGGCGTAAAAGCTGCTACGGCTTATTCCTCCCCCCACACCATAAGCCTGCCACGTTTTCCTCTGCAGAGCACATACGTGAACACAGGCAGCCAACCGGAACAAGCTCACTTACTGCCAGATTGATTGTCGACACTGACTTTCCTGCCGCCACGCGTTTAACACTGCCAACATCAGTCAGGCGATGTTCGTCATCATCCCACCTGCCGTAGGCCAAGTCAATGCCACCAACAAATGCTACGGACTGGTCGATGATGACAAGCTTCTCATGGTGGGCCCAGAGGTACACGGAGGAGGACACGTGGTCCGGGTGTCTCATCACCTGGGGAGAGAACCACTGCTCAGCTCAGCTGTTGTGCAAACCTCCTCGATCAATTTAAACTTCCAGCCAGAAAGCTGCCGAGCTTTTGTTTGGCTGTTCAGGATGACAGGGATAACACAGGAGTTTTTAGAAGATGCATCCACAGAAATGGTCAGATTGCTATAGTTACTGAAGTAACGTGACTCCCCTCTAGTTCTGACACAGCAGCCGCTTCCCAGTGACGGGAATATTCCTGTGCAGCAACAGTTACAGATGTGACCTGGCCCAATAACAGCAGCATCATAATGGCATTCATAAAAAGATTACAGTCAAGGAATCTTGACTATAGATATACAGTCTACCATTTTGTTCTTTAGCGTTAAAGGAGAACCATTAGACCAACTTGCTGTAGGAAAAGCTAAAGATTTTCACCTGGCTACTCCCCAAGTCTGTTACATAGCTTCCACAAACACCTTGCAATCGTGCTGTGAAGATGACAGTGAATGAATACTTTCCTTCACAGTGACAACTGATCAAGTGACAATACATCTACTATTTCTTTTAGTAGTTTACTAATCAGCATAATGCTTAATATACATTAATATAATAAATAAATATATATGTTATATTATTTCTTTTAGTAGTTTACTAATCAGCATAATGCTTAATATACATTAATATAATAAATAAATATATATGTTATATCTCATTAAAATTCACGTGTCTCTAATTTCAAGAGATTGTATGATAAGCTACTGGTTTATGCCCCACACTTCTTTTTCTGTTTTGTGTCAGAGCAGCTGTGTAACGGCAGAGATAGCACAATGCTCTTCATTTATGATGGGAATGTAAACATCCAGGATTGACTCTCTTCATTTGTGTATGAACAGAAATACTGATATGAGGTAACATTTTCAAACCGTAATTTTCCATTTGATGCAACTCCATTAACTTGTCATATGAAATACGTTTCCTGTGAATCAGATGAACAGGTGGTTTGGCAAGTCTAAGCTAAATAAATTCATGTTCAATTTATAACCAAAAGAAATGAAGTGGCCATGCTCAAATGCTGGTAAGCACTGTATGGGTATACCTTCAAAGACTATTCCCACTGTATTAGTGACAAAACTGACTTCCAATTCAAATCATGAAATTCCTTGCTAAATATGGAGAGCAAATGAATGCTAGTGTCATAGGACTGTGCAGTGCACAATTACCTTAATGTTTGGATGAAGATGCATGAGCGTCCGCTTGCTATATTCACTGTTGATTCCTAGGGCAAGCTCCACTTCTTTATACAGCATAACAAAAATTCTCACTCCTTGTTGCTGTCAGATATTAGAAGAAATATATGGTATGCAGATATTTCAGTGGACATAGTCTATTTAAAAAGCAATGAAAAGCTAAGGGGGCAGTATGCAGGTTGTTCTTGTAGACAAAAATACAGACTGAGATTTCTGAGACTCATTCTTGATCACATTCTGCCAGATCCAGCAATTTGATCCTACAGCATGCAACAAGCCCTCGTCTCTCCTGAAAGCTCTTTAGCCTCCAAAAAAGGGCTCAGTACCCGGCCTCTTGGGTAAAGAGCTGAGGTAAGCAGAAGCCTAACAAAAGGTCATTCTTAGAGTTCCCAATTTTCAAACAGCCTTTGAGGTAGAATTTTGCAAATCTGATTCACTCCACATACGATCATGTTCCACATAGCCACTAAAGTTTAGTTTTCCACTGGTTTATGTTCTCCCAAGTTTTGCCTACGGTTAAAAGCATCTGCAGGACAACGTTACCAGTGGAGTCATACTGTCACCCTTCTCCCAAAGGAGATGCAACTGAGCCAGTGCCAGCAAATAAGTTGTTTGCCGTAAGAAGTTATCATAGATGAAGCAAGCTCCTGGAACAGAATGAGCAGTACTCACGTGATGGTGCTTTCTGTTACTGTAATGATAGCCACATGATAGTTTTTATGGACAAAGCTGTGTTAAAGCACTGGCCAGACTGTCAGCTGCTTCCCTGCTGAGGTTGGTAATACACTGGCCTAACTTTCCACTGCCCTAAGTCAGCTTCACATCTTGCAGTGGAGTATGCCAGCTTAAACTAAGGACCTAACCTTTCCACAGCATTGTAAATCTCTGTTCCCATAAAGCTGCTACTGAGAGCTTAGACAGTCTCCAAATTACAGATGATAGTCTGCTTTCTCTCCAGTGCACTAATCAGAAAAGGCCAAGGAAGCACCATACATACAGAGAGGTCAGCTGTTCTCCTACCTAGGTACCAGGACGGCCCTGCTGAACCGAAGAAACACCACAAACGAGAGAGCAGGCAAGTATTTCCATGGACTAACCTCAAAACATTCCTCAGTCTTTTACAAAATATTTATAGCCACAGGAAAATCTACGTCGACACAACAGACAAAGCCGAATTCTTCCAAGTGAGCATGCCCTATGGATACGATCCATTTGCCAGAAAATAAGACTATTTTCAAGTCAACAAACTCAGACACAAAAAAAAAAAAATTATTTTTTCCCCCCTAGAAGTGTGGAGGGGGTGAGGACTGTCAAGACGACCAATTTGGAAGGGAGGGAGACAAAGTTTATTTTAGCACTGCTGCCTAGATTCCTGCCTTTTTATCACATCAATATTCAACAGCTGCCACCTGGCTGCACTTCTCTTAATGAGTCGCTGCTCATGTCAGGCAAACTACTAGTCCTAACACCAGTACTTTCACTGGTTTGATTAGCAACTGAAATACGGTCCAGTTTCATAAAAAACCCAAACTCAACATCTTTTCTGTCTGGCTCATTCAGGTCCTTGAAACATGCTTTCTTTAGTCTGGATCCAGACCGGTTATTTGAAAGCAGAGTATAACCAACGACAAAATAAACTGTTTTCTGAGAAGATGGAAATGTAAAAACAAAACCACCCACCCACTCAGCAGGGTCACTGATGCTGTTCCTTGAAACTCAGAACTAACAGATGTTGTGGCACGCACATATCTTAGATCATTGCACAAAAAAGGAGAGTCCACAACAGCACAGAGCTTCCCAAGGGAATTCTTACACGGACTACTAGGAAAGGCACCAGGTCAACAGCAGATCAGAACTTGTGAGTTCAGGAAGAATGGCAGAGAAGTAGAAATCAAAATAGAAGGCAAAAAGCCTTATCAAGAATCCCAGTTTCTGTAAGCATTTGCTTACTGTACACAAGCATTTATTAACCCAGGCAACATGGGAGTCCAAGTCTGAGTCACATTCATCACTACGTTGTTTACAAGTTCCATACCAGATTCCAGCTCAGAGGAAGGCGATGCCATTTGAGTTTATCCACCGAATTTCTACCTTTTCAAAAAGCCGTTCATCCTCATCAAGCCACATGCTCTGCTAGAAGCCCCTTCCCTCATGTCCCTTTTCTACAGCAACACACCAGGACCCTCATGACCAGAGCCACTGTCTAAGATGGGACCGGCCATGAGGACGGGACTAGTCTTCCTCCTCAGAGTGGCCATGCAAAGGCTGTGAGAATATAAAAAGGGGTAGGTGGGAACAAAGAAACCCAAGAGAGACACAGGAAATAAGAGCCATCTACCAAAAAAATAAAGCCTCTTCGAATCACATAAGTCATGCTTGGAAATGGAAAAAAGCATTTTGGACCTAGGCCTTTTTTATGCTCCACTAAAATTCAAAATTAAAATTATCAATGATATCAGCCGTAAAAGAACTATGGTAAGAAGAGTATTGGGCAGCCAGGTCTGGGCAGGATGAGTGCAGGACAGGGACTCATCCTGTCTCTTCTTGTAGAAGAGACAGCAAGACTGGGAGAGACTAGGATGAAGTTTAATGTAAACAGGCACTTCATTAGAGTAAGTAATGATGGTTGAACAGTAAGAGTTTCAGCACTTCAGTGTTCAGTTGTAGCATGGACCTACACAATATATCATTAGGTACGGAATACGAGAAGGCTCTAGTAAGTTAGCATTAACTTCTGGGTGATCCAGTGACTTCTTGCTAATGATACCTTGATTTTCTTGGAAGACTGATCATATCTTTCACAGCTTCAGCTCTGAAAGCAGAAGCACAGATATGCGGCAATGACATAACAGTATGTGCATAACACAGTGTACAAACTGTTTACCAAGAACAACCATGAGTGCTTAGTCCCTTAAGTACCTCTAATTTCCATATGCCACAGTGAAAGAGGCAGGCAGCAACAGCTCTTGGACCACACCAGGAGCTGGAGCAGTCGCAACGCAAGGCTGAAAAAACCTGAGCCCAAGGAATGGAAGAAGCAATCAGAGGTCTAGCACTCTGCCTCTGAACTCTTCCAAATCCAAACAGGGGGAAGCAAGTCAAAACACGTGGCTTCAAAGGTCAGTGGCAGGCAATGAGGCTTGCTCTGTGATATCTCCAACTCTCATTCCTATGAAAATAAACACTGCAAACACTCCAGTCCATACATGACCCTGTAACTGGGCGGATGCACGGGAATTTACTGCAGAGCAAAGGTTGAAGTTGGAGCTCACTTACTGCCTTCCGCTTGAGGATACAGTCCAGTCTCCAGTGATTTCCTTCTACAACAGGTCGTTTCATGAAGATTTCTGGGCTCAACCTAAGAAAATAAAGGGGTGGAAAAAACACAGTACACGTAGTCTGCAAACAAAGCACCAGCCTAAATAATCAACACAGCAAGCAGAGAAAAGGAATTTATGTCAGTGGATGTGAAGTCTCATGTCCTAAAATGATACAACCTCCTCCAATGTCATGCTCTTTGTTTTTAATAATAAAGCATTACAGAGGACAGGTCCAGTACTTTCATTTTAGTATCCAGCAACCCATAAGACCAAATTTAACAGTCACGTAGAAACAAGGAAACTTGGACTCTCTATTTGAGAGATGCAAAGAAAGAAAATTCCAAAACAGATTTGAAACAAGTAGGTAGATACAAAAAAAAAACCAAAACAACATTGGGATTTCAGTTCTCCTGATACTTAAGCTAAACGAACAACACAGATTTGGGCTGAATTTTCCTCCCTGCTCTCACAACAGGACGTTTTATTGATTCACAGCTTTAAGGATTACAAGGAATAATTAGGAAATCTTGAGCAACTCCTGCAGAGCAAGGTCACAGAATTTCATTTCTTTACTTTTGCACAGAGCACAGGAACCTGTGCTTGATTAAAGCATATTGCCACATCCTAAAAACACGCCTCCAACAGCAGCATTTTTATCTTAAGCTCCAAATTTCAGATAAGTTTTACAATTCCAAGGCATGTTAAGAACTGACTGTTGTCTGAATAAAACGCTGAGGTAAGTAAGAGGCAACGCACCTGAAGTGTGATGCTCTTGCGTTACTACCTCATGTTGCACATACGCCTCCAGGAGCACTGGGTTCATTTGTGGTCATCGTAAGAAACACCTCCCTCAGTGAGGACTAACATCCCATTTTGTTTTCTCAAACTAATTCCCACCTAAGACCATGAATTAAACCTGCCAGTGCTTCCAGGAAGTAGAACGAGTCCCAAGAGGTTTGTTTCACAGATGGAGAAAGGAAGTGCAGAGATTTGCTCAAGGTTAAAGAGGAAGTCCAAGACCTAGCTCTAGAGTCTACCCTGTCGCTCTGTCTCCAAGCTCCAGCCTGGCCTCAGGTTACCTTCACAAAGGCAGGATACAGGCAGCAACGACAAGCATCCAGCCAAGTAACTGTATCCTAAGGACCATAAGAGCACATTTTTTCCGCCTCTAACAGGAACTACCTTAGTAATGCATAAACGTATTAATTTATTAGTTAAGAGGAGGGCAGAGGAAAGCTCTTAAGCAGCCACATAGCTTAGAAAAGGGAGTACAAAACTCCCTCTCCATTGTCTGGCCTGTTTAAGAGTAGAGCAAAATTACATCCACCCCCAAGTGCTCCTCTCGGTGGCACGAGGCTCCCCAAGACAGCGAGGAGGAGCAGAAAGGATAACACGGGAAGTGCACTGCACCAGTAAAGAGATATTTGAGTGTCCATGTTCCCCTACACACTGAAAGACATTCTTGTCCCTTGGGCTTACAATGGTTTACGCTCCTGATGAAGCAATGCAAGCCATAACATTTTCAATTCAGGTGGTGCCTTCATGCAATTTTCAGCCCTTTCCTTGGAAGTGGACAACCAAGCTGTTGATTTCAAGCATGCGCTTTTGCTGCCAAGCCTCCTGAAAAGGCCTTTGAATACAACACAACGAGATGCTTGGGTGTGCTGCCAAACCATCTGGCCGCACAGCTAGTTTCCATACTGTAAGACCTTTGAACACTGCAGCATTGTTGGGAATGTCCTAAGACAGCTGGTCAAAATCCAAACAAGTAAGTACGAACCACCAATCTGTGATGAAAATTTCTTCTTTAGCTGCTTCCATGGCATTTGCAACATCTTCAAAGTACCACTTAGCATTTACATACCTGTAAAAGCAAACAAAGTGCAGAGGCTTATTTTCCCTTACCCTTAATCAAACAGAAAGTTCACAGTTGCAGACCGACAGGGTTCTATGTTAACGTTGTTTACATTCTCTTCTCAAAAGCAAAAACAAACCTCATTTCATGAATCAGGACAACATACATGGAGCCGCATACATACATGGTCATACTGCCGTTGGTACCCTAATGGAATAGGGTTATAACAATAAGGGATTGTTATGTGCCACTTGGAACTCCTGCCAGCCACACACAATACTCCACGGGCCTTTGCTTAACGTGTGAGCTAGTTTTGGCTCTCAGAAAAGGATGGTGTGGTATTGTTAGCTTTATGGAAACTTTCTGAGCAGTGGAAGGCTGCAGGACAGAAGCTGCAACGACAGCATCAGTATTGCTAGTGTTTAACTCTAATCAGAATCAATTTTTTTGAGGTGCTCCTGGGAACGGCATTGTGCAATCGGGTTACACTATAGAAGGGAGGGTTGCTTGCACAAAGCCAAGTTACCTTTAGACTACGCCCAAATTTGCATTTGCTGATTCTTTTCCATTGCAAAGCCAATCTGCAAGGCCTGAATCTGATGTTGCTGTTCAACCAGATGAGTGACATTTGCATCTGAACACATCTGTGGTGCCTGGAAGGGCAGTACTAAGTTACAGAATGAGAATCAGCCTTGCAAATGTGTGCTGGACATATTTTGAATTTTAAGACAGGAACGATGTTACTAGGCCATTGGTCACAGACGAGCAAAGGCAGGAGAGACTGCAGCACAGCTCCTCTATGAGGAAGCTACAGAGAAGGAAGCAGCGAAAGAGGCAGACGTTTTCAATAGCCCCACATAACCACGGGTTTATAACCCAGAGCCCAAAGACCTAAACCTTTAGGTCTTTGGGAAATACCTTTAGGAAATAATCATAATCCATAATCACAATCCATAATCAGAAACTATGAGAAAACTGAAGCCAGGAATATCTTAATGAAAGAGCAGTTCTGTCTTTAATTCATAAGCATCCTGCCCATTGCATGTGCATCGAGATACAATTTTTACCCTTAAAATAATAAACATCAGATGTGTTTAAATTCATACCATATTCAACCTTTCAAAATTCTATTAGCTGTGATGCAAAGTCATCATAGGATCAAAACAGTCCTCTCAAGTATTGCTATTATGTTGCCAGTCAAGAAAGCTACAGTTTTTTCAGCTTTTCTCAGTATCATCACTACCTATAATTACTGAATGAAAACAGACTTATCCATCAGACTTCAGGGCTAAATTAGGAAGGCCTGTGCCTTTCCTGCTGCACATAGCAGCACCTTTTTCCACCAAAAGCAGTGTGACATGGGTGACAGTCTCGCTCCAGTACTCCTCATCTTACCACTTTGTCAATGTGTTTTCTTGCACCGCTGCGTAAGATCCAAATCTGTGCTCTGTTAGGAAGTCCTTGCCATTTTTCCGAATGAACTCGTCTATTCCTTGCCTCCACCACTGGGCATGCCTGTAGCTGTTACACTTCAAAATCAGTGACCTGTAAAATAAATGATGTATTGGGAAAGAGTGCGGAGGCCATATACATTTAATTGGCTTACTTCTCGCTGTCTACCCATGTTGATAAATGCGCCTATATCAGTCATGTTTTATTTAAGTAAAAGATAAGGAGTAGCAAGAGACCAGGCTTTGTTGTTTTGTTTCCAAAAGAATGTATCAGCACCTAGCCAGTCTGTGTGACTGCTATACAATATTGCAGACTGCCAAGCATAAAACATACCCCAGATTTAAACGAATAGAACCAGTGTGAGTGCGAGGAGAATAGGACACAGCTAATGCTATATTTTAAAAAGTTTATACATTCTTTTACCTTGAAAACGTTATGTATGTCTTTATCCCAAGCAGCGCATCTTTTGTGTAATGCTCCAGTTGTGACTTAGAGCAATATGTTCCTGTTTGCAGCATAAAAGAACAAAGGGGCTTGAAAATTACTGCAACTAATCGCCGCAAAAAACGAACTGTGCAACTGAACGGGCACCATGCCTCCCACTCCTGAGGAATACTATCCAGATGAACCAGCAGTGGCTGAGATGCCAAACGTCACTTCAAGACACCTGAAAAGAACAACGGTCCAAGCAAAATCCCTGCAAGTGTAGTGCTCCAGTGGCTGCACACCGGCACAAGGGTTGGACGGGTGCTGAACCCCGCTGGGAAACTCGACTGAACTTTGCTCACTTGCTCAGACAGGCGTACCTTGGTCACACCTCCTGGCTATAAGCAATCCTTTTTTTTTTTTTTTTTAAAAAGAAATTAAAAAAGGGGTAGAATAAAAAAAAAAAGAGTCTAAAAGTCTGTATTTCTTACCTACAGAGATTGTCAATCTGCAGTCCATATTTAGTTTCTGTTTCTTTCTGGCCTATCTTAATGTTGAATTCTTTATCCACCAGCAAGACAAAGGCGATGGCCCCAGTATCTGGCTTCATGTACAGCAGGAAAGAGTCTTTCACTACCAGCCACCTGTAAGGGGAAAGGAATGCACAACTGTTTTCTTCATGCCATTCTTCAAAATGTAAGTGAAGGAAGACCTGCAAACCATTTACCACTAGGATCTGTGCTAGGGAAAGGAAAGTGTTTAACTACAATGTAAGGTGACTATGTTTGGAGTACAGTATAAAAGACCAACAATTACACCTAATTATTACCTCGAAAAGAAGTAAAGAAACAGCTTCACTGATGTAAATGATGAATTTACTGCAGCATAGAAATAAGGGACATCTGATTATCCAAGAGAAACAGAAATGCACACTTGCCCATTTTGCACATTTGAGTAATGATAAGTTTGAATTCAATAAAAGATCTCTGAAGGGACTTGCATGACTATTTCTTATGAAAGCCTTTGCAAATAAGGGCTCTAGAGTCCCATGAAATAAATGCGAATCATCCCATTCATAGGCTAACTCACCAGCCAAGTGGCTGCATAATGAACAAGGTTAAACAACGATTCCTTTATCCCAAATTATTATTTAGGTTATATGCTACACCTAGAGGCAACATGGGAATTACCTGACATCTCTAATGTTAGTTTTGAAACTAGGATCACTTACTCCAACAAGACTATACGAACAAGTTATTTTGGAAAGCTGTTACTGCCAAGCAACAGGCATCCTGCTAGAAACACATGATGAGAGATGACCAGCGGGTTTTACGTAAATATCACAGCCTCAAGGCAACTCTGGGAGCAATTCATTTTTAGTGTGAATGGTCTTTGTAATTTTTTCTCTCTTGAGTAGCTGAGGTAAAACCTGCTCCCACTGTCCCACGCTGCTCTCAACCCTGTGACCTTAGCCTAGTTCTTGTGCATACTCAGCAAGATGCAAAGCAAGAGAAAAGACTATAAAAACATATTCATTCTTGTTATCTTTCATACTGATCCAGCTTCTCATTTATTTCCAGATCCTAGTTATTTTTCTTTCCTTCCAAGGGCCCCTTCTGAGTTATGCCAGCTTCATCGCTCATTTGGTGCCAAAACGCTCAGCCCTCCCCGACCCGCCTAGGATTTCAACCCCAAACATCCCCATTTCCAAACACTCACTCTTCTGTCTCTCCCAAACCCAAGCTCAAGCTCTCTGTGCTTGAGCAGACCTCCCTGTGCACATTCACAGCACCACCTCACCGTCCTCCTCGAAATCTCTTTTTAGCAGCTCTCCTCTGCCCCGCTGCCAAGGTCAGAGTCAGCCTGGCCGGCTGCTGCCACGCTGCCCAGCGCGGCAACTAACGCTGTCACCCTGTTTCGCTCTTCTCCGTAACCCCGCCAGCTCTCCGTGGCAAACGGCTGCTCGACGCTCCGAGTTTGCACCACTGCATAGCGGGGCTCAGCTCCATGAAGGAGCCTCTGAACACTGCAGCAACAAGTACATTAGATCCATGGCCTAAAACTAGCTAGCTAGCCGTGAAAATAATTATGCACCACAGCCCAACACCAAGTACAGCTCTCCCCTGCAAATTTTAGGGCTCCCCACGAAAATAAGCATCCGGTCATGGGATTTTGGAGGTTCACATTTTTATTGACGTGAGGGACAGTTGACAGATCTACCTTTCCATGAAAAAGACTGCTCTTTTCACACGAGCAAGCGTTTGATCAGTTAGCTCATAACGAGGAGCAATTCACAACCTTCACCACCACCGCAGGTCCAGCCACACGGCCCTGCAACACATACAGCGCACTTGTTCACTTGACTTTCAATATCATTTCAGCTACATATCTGACATACTGTAATAAGTGAAATGAATTTGGGGTAGAGAAAATCCAACACTTTTGGCAAAGCTGTTCTGGGAGAACAGCAGCCTCACTGTCACAGCAGTGCTCTGCGCTCAGGGCAGGAGCTCTGCATCGAGCTCTTGCTCCCTGCTAAATCAGGGCTCTGTGACGCATTCAAGGCCAGTCTGGTGCTTGATAACGACACCAAGAAAATCTACGGATCACAAAGCATTTAGCACAGACCTTTGAATGACTTGGCACTGCAGAGTTTGAGGCATGCACTGTGCTGGCAAAGATTACCGAGCGCAGAAAAATCTGGGCCAGGGCAGTTTTTGTTCCAAAGAGACAAAAGAGAGACTGATATGAGAAGAGGGGAGGCTGAGGATGGGAAACGCAGACTGGAGATGAAGCATGTGCAAAGCAAAGAGTTTGCACATTAGGTCTTACAGTGCTCCCACCGCATTTTGAAAAGTGATTCCCAAACAGACAACTTTCTGATTTAGCAAGTTGCACATAGATAGCATCACGTTTGGCACTAAATTACATGGGTAAGCCTTTACTGTTGAGCCAGGGCAGGTACAAGATGGTGAACTGCTGTTCTTCCTGTGCAGCAACAGTGTATTAAAAACGGATCGCACTAGAGCCCACGGAGTTCTCAGGCAGAGCCTCTATCAGAGGGGCTGGGCTGTCATGGGATTTTCAGACTGCTGAATTTACAGGTCTAGCATTTAAGGGAAACAACAACCAAAACTACACTTGCACACTAATCAGAAAATTATTTTAGAATGTAACCACTGTGCCCCCTAATATATTTTCCCCTATAAAAACACTACTCGATGTTTTTGGATTTTTCTCTCTTACCCAGAAAAATTGAGCGGCTGTATAGTTTGAGAATGTGTGAAGTTATTTGTAAAAATTATAAAATTAATTTTTTTTCCTGAAGTCCTTCAGAATTTCAAGAATCTTCTCTTGGTGGTATTACTGTCATTTGTTTACTTATTGATGCGTATGATCTATTGGTCCCTGCAGACTGTGGCTGGGGATTCAGTGCCCTCTTGTGTTACTCACTCTACCCACATAGCTAAGAGAGAATCTCACTCCAAAGACTTCTCTCATCCTATTTTTATGCTCTAGGAGAAACAAAATCCAACACAGACCAGAACATGCTACTGTCCTCCAAAAAGCTTGATTTCTGCATAAAATAATGAAGAGTTAACTGTGGGATATGGAGAGAAAAAGGCAAACTTTTTCTGTAAAGAAGAAAAAAAAATTGGACTGCTTCCTGGTTAAATCTTCATTTCTCTGTGCAATCACTCCAAATAACCTCTGTACAATTCTATTCAGAAATGGTGGAAAAAGTAAGAAAAAAGAGGAACCTTTCTTCACACAAACGCAGTAAAATTTTGTGGGAAAGCAGCAATTTTTGAAACAAAGTTAAGCTAACCATAGCTCCTCATGGCTCTACAATGCTGGAATCAAAAGGTGGTTAATGACTTGGCAAGCTCGCTCAGACAAAGAAATTATTACTAAAAGGCAGATATGTGCTGCCTGGGTTTTGAAAAGGAAAGATTTGTCCATTAACTAGTAGCACGGAGAAATAAAGCACAGAAATCCTTTCAAAGAAAGAAAGGGGAGCTCACCTAGGACCACATAGTTTTTCTAACAAATCATTATCCGTTTTGGAGTTGGAACAAAATAAAACGTAAAGATAATGAAAAGCAGTTAGCAAATGCACAGACCTTTGAAAGGTAACAAATACCAGGTTCGTTAAGGCATGCAAAGTTCTGTCATGCTCCTAATGAGAAAAAGATTCAATGGGAAGAGCACAGCACACAGACAATGTGAAGTTAAGCAGAGCTGAGACACAGGCTAAGGCTTTACAGTTGTGGCAGTGCTTGTTCCCCCAGGCCAGGCGAGCGCCCATCCGTGCGTCCTGCCCCACCGCTGTGCCGAGCTGCACAGCTCCTCGTGCTGCAGAGCAATGCATGCGACCAGGGAACCAACCCCACTGCTAACATCCTTTAAACGACATTTAGTTATTTTTGCAGGAGGCAGGAGTGAGTGGCTGGGGAAAGGGATAACGCAACTCCTCTTATCAGCTTTGCTCCCAGAAGAAATATTTGCGGAAGAGAACAAGGGACTTTCCAGTACACACAGAGATTGGGAAATGGCAGAAAAATACACTGGTCCTAAACGATCTTCAGCTTTGTTGCTGTTGCAGCAGCGGATAAGAACCACTCTTCGGATGGGGCAGAAACTTTCTCCCTAGACACAGTCTGTCTGAGAGGACAGTGTTAAGCACCCTGCGGGCTGGACTGACTCACAGCAGCACACACCCGTCTGCATCTCAGACTTCCCTCTGCTGCTGCTCAGCCCTGCTACTCTTGGCAGCGGGTTGCACTTCAGAGGCGGCCAAACCAGGCTGAAGCAATCGGTTCTACTGCTTGAGAATACGAGGACTAAATAACATCAGTCTGCAATGGGGAGGGACACAAGAACGAGGTGGCTTGTGAAAACTTCCATGAAAACAAGGGCATTTAAGGCACATGTGGCAATCAGGAAGAGGTGACATATTTAACTCAATTTCAAGGTTAATTATACCAAGCAGAGCTCCTTACTGCTGTGGTTCACGTCTGATTTAATCCAGCTCTGAAGCAGCCCAGATTGTGCTTCAATTAACTCATTTTCTTTTTGCAGATCAAGGATGTGAAGCTCAGAAAACTGAGCTGAAATCTGGCTAGGAATCTCTGCGTCCCCTCCCAAAGGCACAGATTCCCTTGGCACACCGACAGCAGAGAAAGCTGAGAACAAATCAGGTGATTATTTCAGTTTCTGTCAGCTTGGGGCTATAAGAAGTCCCATTTCTCAGGAATAGTATGTCCATTCTGCTATGAATTCTAATGCAAAAGAAAAAAGTCCAACATCCTCTACACGGAAGGGGCAGATGGGAATAATTTATGGTCTCTTTTGACCTGATGGTCTGTAGCTTTTTGTAATAGAGCAAGAATTTTACTTGCAGACTTCCTGGGGAGAAAACAGTAAATGAGGTTTTTAATACTGTGTGCCTGGGGAACACACAACAACACCCACCCCTCTTCCCAGCCTCGTCCCCAGCCCACAGCAGTACCTTTTGGACCATCGATAGCACATCCTTCCTTGGCCGCAGCAGTTCAGGCCAGGTATTCTGTGGCCCCCGGACCGTTTCATGATCAAGCCTTCTCTGAAACAAAGAGAAATCTGGTAAAGACGGGGTGAAATGGTTCGTGTGGCCGTACGGCTACTGCCTGCGCTGGGATGGCTCCCTGGGGACAGAGCACATCCATAGTTGAGGCTGTTCACAGGGTCTCTCTGACCTCTGCCAACAGGTCGCTTCTCCAGCCCTAGGACACTGCTTCCCCCACGAAACCAGCCTCCCAGTCGCAGCACCCCAATCCTCGTTCTCACCCCTACACCACCAGTCACCACCCTCCAGCTGGGCCACAGCAACGCTCTGTGGGGCTGCCTTAAAAAACCAGATCACTGACCTGAGCAGGGTTAAAAATACCCCCCTCCCCTCCCCCACTAAGGTAAATCATGCAAGTTTTAAAAAATGCAGGGGCCTCACTTTATAGCACAGCTATGCAAACAAGCAGGTCAACATAACTGAGACCAGTTGTGCGAAGGGGAAGGAGAGAAACCCTTGACCTAGGTAGTGAGCTGAAGTCTCTATCTTGCAAAACTACAGGCCGTTCTCCCATACCTCTTGCTTTTTGCCCCCTTCCTTCTCCCAAGAAATACCTGGTCTTAATATAACCTTTGAGCGATTCCAGCCATGAAAACAAACACATAAAAAGCAAAGCAGTGAGATTTTACTGACACTGTTGGCCACAGAGAGCATAAGGGAAAAGCTCTGCTTGCGATTCAGCTGGGAAAGGCTGTGCCTGGCAGAGCATTCGATGGGGCTAGGACACCTTTGGAGCAATATCTAGTAGGTAAACAAGGAAGGAGCGGTATCAGAGAGAGGTTATGGCACGGAGCTGGCTGCTGAGCCTTTGCCTGCAAGCACAGCTGCAATCAGCTCCCCCTGCCCCAGGGCTGAACAACATGGAGAGGCTGGGCAAAAGGGAAAGGTATTCACATCTCTGCATTCAGTGCACTGAAATTATCATGAGACACCCCTGTGGCTACAACCTTGCCACTGCTCCAACTGTGACCCCAAGGCGCCTCCAAACGCGTTAGGACAAAAATCACACACTGCCCCAGCTCCCACAGACCAAATTTATCCTTCATGCAGCTCCATGGTGCCAGCAAAGGATTAACTCCATGATGAATTTGGTCTTGTGAAAGCTCTGCCTTTCATGCTCATGACTACTTCCCAAAGTTGTAGCACTTGTATCTACACATTAATACATTTTGATATCAGGGTGAGAACATATACCCTAGTCAATTACTAGTAAGAAAGGAAAAGCTATCAGTTTGAACAATATTTACTTACAAAACCATGTTCTTGGTTAACCTTAACTCACAAGGAAACAAATTACAACTTACATGCCCTTTGGTCCTAGGTCATGGATGAACGACAGCTGACTTACTCCAATGAATTCCATCTGGGTGGGGGGGAGGGGGAAAAAGAAACCACATAAGGATTTCTCCCATCTTTCATACTTAGAAATTCACAAAATACTTTGCTTCATGAAAGTGGCACACCACAAAGACACAGAAGTCTCAGCAGAAGTTATCCAGTAAAGCTGAAGCCTCTATAATAAGAAAAATATGTATATGCTTTGGGGAAGGCATTCAAGACAACCGGGACAATCAAGATCAAACGTGCAGTAAGGACCCATTGGTATCTTCCTTCTTGGGTCACTGGCTCAAACTAGGAATCAGAATTTACATCGCTTAGTGATCTATATGAACTTAGCTGGCTGCCTGAATCTGCTTTTTCCTCCAGGCATTATTGAACCTCTCATGGAGCTGGAAGTCTGGGTGAAAGTGCTAACGGCTCATTAAAAGTAGATGTACCTCCTACACTGTCAAGCTGACACATTCCCTGCTTCCTTCCATGCCCAAACAACCAGCCACCACTGCTGCAGGCGTCCTTCTACAGCGAGCCCTGGAGCACTGCATCTCCTTCCAAGTCTCCTGCCCCCAAGGGACACCACAGATACCTTCTATATGGAGGTACTCAGGTACTACAACGCAGCCACCATCTGGCACTCTGAACCAAAAAACTACTGCAAAGTCGCAACGTCACATTGGGCAGGAGGAGAGCAAGGCTGACCACTAGGGACAGAGCGGGTCCAACACAGAGCGTGCTCATCATGACTTCCACGTGTCTGCATCAGGCAGCATGAGAGAGTGCCCCGGATGCAGCCATAGGACAGGCACACCTTGATGAACCCACCTACGGTACACAGGTTTAATCAATAAATCTCCAAGTAAGTAGACTCCTTACAGTTTCACTTATCAGTAGAGATTACAGAGGAATCTAAAGATAAGCAAAGTCAGCGACAAGGCACAACATAATTGCATTTGAATCTAAAAATAAGATGCCATGCAATTTTGACCAAGCAGGCTTTTCTTGGCACAACGGGACGTTCCTGATAGTCCGCTGCTTATTAGTCTTGGGCCCAGCTGGCCGAGAGAAATGCCTTCCCTACATGTCCTGCCAGAGACACGAGTTGAAACAAGAGCAGCCCACCAGAAGGCAGTGCTGAAGAGGAGGCTGACTCATGTGGCAAAGGGTTGCCTGCACTCAGGCACTGTTTGTTTAACTTACTATCACATAAAAATGCCACAGTACGAACATACTCCAGAGGGGACAGGGTGAGCACAGGCAGGCATTTTCCTTTTTGATCAAGCTACAGGCAGGAAAGCTAAAGTGAACCGTCCAATTAAGTAATTTTCCAGCCATGGATGCCAGGACTGAAGTCCAGGACTCGATCCACCTTCGTGATGGTAACTGAGCTCCTCGAGGAACGGGCCAGAGCAGCAGGCTCCTTGGTGAGGCTTTTGTCCGTACCGGCCCCGGGGGCTCAGCCCAGGCACCAAGCCCCACAGGCTCTTCAATGCCAACAGCCTCTTCTATCCCAAGGAAGGCTTTTCTTCTCAAGTGACTGCTCTCACCTGCTTTTTGACAAACCAAACTCAAAGGCATCTTTGGCAAATCCCAATTTTGCTTGGGAATTACAGAGGTGGACCCACAGCCTCAGAGAGATTTTCAACAACTAAAAATAAAAAAAGAATATAGGCAATTCTGAGACAGCAACCCTGCAGTTACCGTGAGGCTGGCTCAGGCTTCCTTCCCAAGGCATAGCATTCTTCCTCTGTTTCTGCAAGGGAAAAAAGATCCTTCTTTCTCCTCATGCCCTGCTAGTTCTGGGACCTTCTCAAACTTCTCACCACATCAATAAAGTCACAGAGAAGAACAAAGGATCTGTTGTTTTCCTGCAAGTAGCTCAAGGATATGAAGTAACCTCTATTTAGTAGAAACGAATTTATGCCCTCGTTCTTTGGCAATTTCAGCATGCTTTCAGAAATTGGCTAGAACAAATTATTTCATACTAACTGTCTTGCTATCACCATTCCTCACTACGTGTTCTGGAAAAGCACCAGTCCTGACCTACAAATGTTTCATCTGTTTCTGCAGATGACACTCAGAATCAGATAGGGAGTATAAGAAAATCCAGTGTACCATGTAAGCTCTTAACAGAGATCCTAAGTGAAATTTCTGGCCAGTTCTTTGTCTGGATTTTATTTCCATTTCTTCAGAAAATGGCTGGCATTCCCCTTCAGAGAAAAATCAGAAAATTGGACATACCTCTCACACTGGGCAAAAAAACAAAACAAAACAAAAACCAATAAAACAAAAAAAACCCAGTGCACACAAACGTCAAAAACCTTTGAAAACGTTTGCTGTGAACAGAAACAGAGCAGCAATTTGAGGAGCACTGCACGCAGAGAAATAACTGCCTCTGAAGAAGAAGAAAATCCAGAAGGGGAAAGGGAGAATTACTCACAGAAACAGAACTACTACTGCATTAGAAAAAAGAAAAGTTGTCTGGCAGTACAGTAACCTGTTCTTCAGCCAATGAGTCTTTAAAATGCCAACTACGGTGACAGACACTATCCAACACACGTCCTATCTACTGAGTTGACCGAGAGAAGCCAGTTAGGCATGCTATTCCAGGCTCCTCTTACGTCCAGAGCCTTGGCGGTGGGCACAGCTCCTGGGTATTCCCACCTCCCACATCACGTGCTTCTGTGGCTCTACTGCAAAAGAAAAGAACCTTGCTTCTGTGCTTCTGTTCACTCATGCAAATGATCACTCATACTTCAAGGAGATTATTTATATGCAAAGCAGTAAGCATGTTCGGGGTTTGGTTTGTAACAAGTTCTATCAGTTACAAGGAAAATTCCTCAGTGCGATGGCAAATACTTGATTAGGTGATTTATTATTATTATTACCGCATTAGCCATTTTTACTGTTACAGTGCCTGTCATCTGAGGTGCTTACAACTCACAGAAAATCTGAGAGAGGAATGCAGAATAGCGATGCACTTTCATCTCTTTCACATCTGAATTCTTATGCTGCCCAGCTGCCTCCCTGGTGAGCAGGCATCCCACTCTGGTTTCAAAGTGAGCTGCAGCAGAATATTTCGAGTATGAGATATGGGACTAGCGAATGCAGTTTCAATGACATTGTTGTAGCAATAAAAAAAAAAGATAGACATGAATGATCAGCTGAAGAAAGATAAGCTGTGAGAGGTGGAGAACCAGCTGCAAGGTGGATGAGCTGCAATTTTAAGCCATCATATTCTGCCAGCAATGTCAAGCATGCATGATTTATTTAAGCAAAATTCTCATAAAGCAGCTGCATTTCAGGGGAAAAAAGAAAAAAAAAAAGCAGCTCCACACTTTTTTTTTTTTGCTTCTGTTCTTACTTTGAACTCAATAGTTAAAAACCAAAAAACAAACATACAAAAAAATCCCATCTTGCTTGGGCAAGCACTTGAATAGCAGCTGTGGTCAGGAATAAAATAAAACTGCATCACCGTTCAGAATATTGTTCAGTGACAAGTTGTCAGCTATTTCTTACAAATGAAAGTGGCTATACTAAACCCAAATTTATAAGTGTTCAGTGTGCTTGAGTTAAAATCCGATAATCAAAAATATGGAACAGTTGGGTGGGGGCCTCTGCAATGGTCTGCAGATCCAACTGCAGCATCACAAGCAAAACAGCAGCTACGTGTATGTATCCGAGTATTTCTTGCATTGTCGTGCTTTTACTTAAGATGCAGTTTTTGGATTCCTTTAGTAAAGCTCATACAAAGTGTTATAAAGGTACACATACTGCACTCCAACCAGAACCTATTTTTGATTTTGCTTAGGCATCTTTCAGCTACTGCAGCTCATACACAAACCGATGCAAAGGCACAATTAATACAGTACTTGTACTGAATTCAATCAAGCCCGTGGGCATGGTTTCCTAATGTATTTGGACTATACTCCTCCAATTTCCAATTCCCAGAAGTAAGTGTGGACAATTAACACATTTAGATTCCCACAACATTCATTTGAATGGTAATTGTCTTGAATCACTTTAGCACAAAAGTACTATAAACATGGTTTGGACTAGAAGATGTGAGATTTAATCACAATTCACATAGCCAGAAGGGAGGAAAAAAAAAAAAAAAAAAGACAGGTTATAAAGTCTAGGTTCTGATAACAAAAATATAACGCATCTATAATCCCATTTTGTGAACTCTGTATGAAATAATATGTAATAATAATATTCATAATAATATGAATGATGACAAATTAAGGGAAACATGAGTAGTAAATGTTACCATTCACAGCTAACCAGTCAAAGCAGAGGATACTTGTTACATCCTTAGAGGATGACGCTTAGGTACGCTCTATTTTCACAGTCTGCAGGAGAGTCATCTAGACAGGCTAGATGTATAATCTCTGAAATGCTACATAGCTATCTAAATGCTACACAGCTACCTTAACTGATTCGTAACCCACGAAGGATTTCAGGTCTGCAGAACAGCTACAAGCTAGACTCACAGGCCAAAACTCTTCCAGAGTATGTCATGTCTTTGAAGAGACAGTATATAACGTCATGATCCCCTCCTAACTGAAAAAAAAAATTAACTAATCACAAATACAAAATAAAAGAAGTAAAGACAGAATTAAATATCACGGGTCAACTTTAAAAATGTCCCTGAAGGACAAAGAGTTATACATCAGGTGGGTCAGCTTGCCATAGTAGCTCCGTTGGGGTACATGTCTGAATTTCCAAAGAATTTAGGGTTTAACAAAAATCTCGGCGCATGGATTTGATGAGAGAAACAGGCAGGAGTCAAAACGGGCTCCAAGATTAAAACAGTTAAAGCATTCGTCAGCACTCAGGCAACAGACTTCCCACCACAAGAGCAGCAACATGCTCATTTTCATCTAAGGAGAACCAATACGGTTCCAAGGGAAAAGCCAGAAATCTTCAATTCACCAATTTAGCCTACAGTCTGAGAATGTGGTCCCTCCTTCCCCCCCCGAAAGGAAATATTTTGCTCCCTGTACTTTCTTTCAGAATCAACTGCAGGACCAGCTGCACTTGGCAGTACAGCTGACATTAGCAGCAAAGTTCTCACTAAACACATCGCTATGGCCAACTCGAAGACAACAATACATGCAGAATTTATGTGCAACGTGACATCTGGCTCTGAGGGCCGGGGACAGAAGGGCAATTGAGCGCAGGGGAGGCGAGAGGCCCACAGCTGCTCTGGAGCCAGGGCCCAGAGAACGCAGGTTTGCTTGTCGCCCCCGATGGCCAGCGGTCTGCTTCCAACCATAACCCAAAGATCGATGATGTTTTTGATATTAGCAGAAGTTGCCAGAAAAATCTGAAAAAGCAATGCCTGCCTCAAAGTGACAAGATGGATCCACACTGTAAATTGAATCTCTCCTGTTTTGCATGTGCTGCTGATCAAAATTGCCAAGTTATCGCTATCTTGCCTTAAGAACAAAAGATGATTATTTTGCACACGCAGATTAACACAGCTCTTGACTGTATTGTACTAAAAGTCAGAAGAGCTGCTTTGTAGCCAGTCCCCAAAAGAACCACTCTTAAGAAAAAACAGTTCCTCTCAGTCTGAGTCTGAAGGCTTTTTCTTTGCAGCATAAAGCACATTGGCCAATACTGGGTGCGCACATTACCCCATTTAATTAACAATGCTCAACACTCTGAGCTTTAAAACAAGAGTACACACAGAACTTGAGCATAACATCCAGCTAAAAGCTGTCCAAGGTCTCTGCACAACAGAAGTCTTGCATAAGGCTTAAAGCACAGAATTTCTACCAAAAAAAAAAAAAATCCAAAGAACTGGCTGCTTTAGCTATCCTAACTATACTCCATATTTCTGACTTGTTTTTAAACAGAGTGTTTCCAGCTATCACTTCTGGCTCAGAAGCTTCACTAAGTTCTGCAGCTATCCAAGGTACACATCAGTTTCTGCTGATGATATAAAAAAAAGACAAGTAATACAGTCATTATGTAGCCAAGGAAAGGGGAAATAAGTTACCATCCCAGGGAAACGTTACAGCTTCAGTTAACAGGTGGACTATTGAAGAAACATTCAAGGATGGCTTTCAAAATAAATATTTTTGCTTAAAATAGGCCAGAAGTTGGATTTGACACCTCTTCACCTCAAAAAGACTATACGCTTAGGAGAACAAACCAATTACTTTCACTCTTTGGAAATGATAAGATACCCACAAAGGTAAGAAGATACCATTCACACAAACTCAGTATCAGTTACGTTCAGTGAAATCAGATTTGCCCCAGGATGACACGGGAATCCCAAACTGAAGGAAAGGTTACATGTATGGTCTGGACTCCAATTATTCTAGTACTTAAAAGATCAACCTATCAATTTAAACAGTACCAGAACCGCACAGATAGCTGTAACATTGCATGTTCAGTCAGCTTTTTTCACTGAAATACTTTGTGCAGGTTTGCATAGTGTTGTAATAGGGACCTCCAAAAGGTTCAAGATGAAGCCAGTCACTCTCTTCCTCTAATTTTAAACCATATTATATCCACGCTGGAGAAATCCATTGAGCCAAAACACTTGCAAAACGTCTGTGAAATGTTTCTGATATGTTAGAGAATAAGCTGCAGGACTTCTTTCAGTCAGTTCAACACTGTAAAGAGAATATTCTTTTGCCATTTAAACCATTCTAATTTGTACTTACTGTTCCATGGTAGTTCCTGTACATTGGCATCTTTAATATCTTTGCCAAGTAGTCTTCCAGCTGTTTCTACAATTAAAACATGGAAAACTTCAGCTGGAATGCATGAATTTTGAAGGAAAAAAAAAAAAAAAACCAACTGTCTAGCATTAGAAGGTTATCAGGAAATCAAACACTTTTCAGCTTGAATGGATAAACATAATAATATGTGCTTACTGAAGATTATTGCTCAATAGCATAAACAGTTGGATTATACATTGCTTACTATTCACAGATTTACGTTTGTGCCTTCCATCAGCTGAGCTGTTGTTTTGCACTGTAATTTTAGAAGTCAATTATCTTGACCGAGTCCAACCTTCAGAGCAACTTTAAATACAAAATCAGGCCCTACTGTTTCTGGCCCACACAGGTTAGCTTTGTGAGAAAACAGCCTCAGACACAACTCAGTCTATCCAACCAGAATGGCAGATTCCCGGGGTGACGTGGGGAGCGCAGTTACTGCACCCCTGTCCTAAAGCCACAGAGAACACACATGCCAGGCGCTGGAGGACCTGCCACCCCTCTTTGAAGGGGGAAAGAAAAGAAACTATTACAGGAAGGAGATTCCTCCTCATCCTCACAGTAACTAGGCAAGGAAGAGATTAAAACTCTTTGGATCTGGGGAACAGGACAGAGTCCTACAGGCTCAGCTCAGGAAAGAAAAAGCAAGGTTTAACCCACAGGGATGGCAAAGAGAAGCCACTTCCATCCCAAAAAGCAATTGGCTGTCACACAAAATGAAGCAAGAAGAAAAACAAATGGAATTGGGACTTCGCTTTTGAGTGTTAGCATCACAACACTTCACCTATCCAGGTGTGTAGCGGTGATTTATATCCCCATGGATAAAAGCAGCGCGCGTGTGTTGGGGGGAGCAGAGCAAGAAAAAGGAAACCAAGGAGAAAAGAATCTAGAAAGCTCTTTTTCCCCCTCTTTTAAACTCTCCTAAAATTCTTGCACAATTGCCAAGCTTTGCTCAGATGGGAAGGTTATCCTGCACTGTACAACTAGGAGACACAACCTTTCAGGACCTGAAATTTCAGCAGAACAAAGGCCAGGAAGGGAGTTAACAACAGTAAAGTCTTTTTCTGGAAATGGCAATCATAGGATCAAAGAACTTTTTTTTTTTTTTTTTTTTTTTTTTTTTTTTTACAGACTCATTTTTGCAAATAGTAAAGCTGCAATGATGAAGTAGGGAGATCCCTACCCTTTTCATACAAGGACCCATCTGTTAACAACTGATACAGTTATATGTAACATGTGTGCCTCATCTAGAATTACTCATTTCAGAATTAAGAGCCTGACTGTCATCTCCTCTTTCAGAGGAGGACAGGACTGAAATCACTCAGATTTTGATGGCCACTGCGCTGCCTCCATCACGCAACTCGACTCTGTGAACTATATCTTCTAAGTTTAAACTAGAGCAGGTGGGAGCAGAGAAACTGCCCTTCTGTGCATCTTTGCTTTCCTCAACTGCAGGGGGAGTCTTTGCCCATATTAACCCTGGGAGCAGTGTCTTCCTCTTTGCATGCAGCAGAACTTGGCTTCAGACCTGGACTTTCAGAGTCCTTAAGTTTGTCCAGCAAAAGAATTTAATGGTAATAAAGCAAGGACTTTGACAGAGGGAGGCTTTGCAAACAACTTGCCCAGTAACTGAAAGTCAGAAACCCCCCAGCACCATCTCTCTAATCCCTGCATGCTCCGAGCAGCACACTGGACGCTTACCCTCCTGCTAGAGAAGTGCTCTTCTCGGACTGTACTCTCTGAGGTATGCGGCAGACTTGGCATCTGCCTCGGCTCTCCCCTTTTGATAGATTGTCTTCTCACTGTGTGACTGGAAGAAAAAACAAAACCAAAAGCCAAGTCTAACCACTGAGAGTGAGTACATTCCTTGATATGCAGCTCCTTGCATTTGATCTTTTATTTTTTTCCATCCAAACTCCTAAAAACTAAAAGAGATGAGCGGGCAGGAAGCGTTAAGAAATCAGTCTTCCAACTGGCTTACAAACAAAAACACAATGCACAAGAATCAGAGGATAGGGGTCCCCTTTCGCCCTTTTAAGAAAAGGGGAATCTAAGCCCTATTCTTAGAACATTATGCTCCACTAGTTCTTAACCCTTCATAATTTTACCTTTCTCTATGTTCTCTCCCTACATTTCCCCCAGCAAGAGTGGGAGTCTCCCCAGGCCTCTTTCCACATGTGATCGCTTCCCACAGCCCCCCCCCCCCCCCCCTTACACTTCAAACCATCCCAGAGCATCAAGGCCAGCTGCACACCAAAGAGGTCTGCCTCTCCCACACCTGGCCCATCCTGGCAGAAAGCCACGTTACGCTAACAATTTGTGTTAGTGATGGCACAACTCCTCCCTGATTTCAAGAAAAATTCTGCTCAAAAGCTGATGAACCAGGGACCCTAAATACTTTCTGAGTCAGCAGAGAGATTCTTGGACTATTTAGATTATAGCTGTTATAGCAGTCTCTACAGAGACTGAAATAAATTATTCTCCTTTATGCTCCTCCATTCGCCTCATATTTACATGAGAATAAATAGGTTCAGTGGAGCTACACCAGATACTATTAAAAGAAAAAGTCGCATCTTTCCAAAAGGCATCCCAGCTGCAAGGCTGCATACGTACCTCCGCGTAGGGATCGGGATTCGTACAAAGGCCTTGTACCTCAGCAATTCCCTGTGAAATTCCTGAAAATGCTTGAACTTCCTTTTCACTTGCCATGTGAATTCTCCATGTGTTAACTCAATAGTGTAAACATTTGGAATTGGTACCTGCACAAAAAGAGTAACACGAGCGTTCCAGCTTTGAAATAAGCAATTTTCCAGCAGCAGCTCATCTAAAGAGTCCTTGTTATATTTTAGTTATGGATCACTATTCTTTCAATTTCTTGTTCTATTTCATTAAATTTTTAAAAGGACAGGAAACAGTCTCTCAGTGCTTTTCTGAGACACAGGCATTCTTACTTCCTGAACTCATGAACAGACATGCACAAAATTAACACACAAATAGCACTTTTAGTATAGTTCTATGGACGTTAAATGAGATTTCTTTGAGGGTAGGTTCTGACCTTCTTTGTTGAAGTAAAACGTTCAACTTCCAAAACACGCACTCTGATAGGACAGCCCTTGAGATACGCCTGTATATCCGGCTCTTTGAATCCACGTGTGTGATAAATTGCAGAGAATGGAATGATCACTAAAAAGATCATAAAATCCCAGTTAGCTTAATAGCATTTTAAAAATCAGTGAAGGCAAAAAAGCCAGAAGAGAGTGGAATACTCTAACACAGTTTAGAGCATTCTGCAATTTATTTTTACTAAAACATACCAGGTTTTATTTAAACCTGCATAAGGGAGCTTAAAGACATTTTTACAGAGGTGATTCGACTCGAAGAATTCAAGCACAAAGAATAGCACCTCCTGGTCCTAAAATAAGGTCAATGACTGGGCAGAAACCATTGAGGTTTTACTATATCTTTCAACAGGAGAAAAATCACGCACCAGACCAACAGTCTCCGCCTCAACACAGATGTATAAAGGAAGTGTTGAAGCACAGTCCCTCAGAACGGCAAGAGAAAGGCACCACGTTGCCAGCAAGGCAGAGGGGGTTAAGCCTCCCTCCTCTTTAGCCTGCTGGGACTTTCGGACCACTAACACCCCAGTCCAGCTCGGATGTGGTGGCACATCCGGGAGCCCAATGTCCCTCCTGTGCAGGCACTGTGCAGAGAGGCCATGCGTGCCAGCACAGCACAGCAACCCTGCCTGCATGGGAAAACGTGCCTGCGCTTGCCTGCATCCAGCTGGCTGCTGCCCTGCTGTGCCTCCGCAGAGCAAAACCCACAGGATTTTGGCTGGTACATTTTCAGAACTTGTTCAGTCATAGACCTCTGCAGCTTACAGATTTAGGTCTCTTACGCAGTAGTGGAAATTCAAGAGAAGGGGTGATGGCATGTTTTTTTTCAGAATTTTTAAAAAGGCCCTGAAAATGACATGTGGTAGAAATATTGTGTAATTTTGGGGGGGGGGGGGGGGGGGGGGGGGAGAAAAGAAACAAGAAACAGAAAAACAGACTATTAAGTTTCCAGAAACTAGATAATACAATAGCATAAAGCAGCAGCAATAAATCAGAATTAAAGGCCAAAATGTAAAAGACATCCACCAGACACCTAAGTGAGAAAATCCGTGGATACTGCTCCACTGATCATCTTAGATTGCTTAGTAACAGAGTCTCCTTGGAAGCCAGCAAAGTTATTCTATCAACAGCATTACACTGGGTGTTTAAAACTCAGAGTTCAACGCTGCAAGGCTTCAGCAGGGGACCCCAGTCCTTGCAGGGTTCACTTCCTGATCCCACACTCTTTGGAGTGCCCGTGCCCTGGAGAACCGTGCCAGTCTCACCAGTGTTATGGGCCATCACACACCCCCCTTCACCCAGACTGCTGGACAACCATCACACAAAGCCTTGTCTTCACCTTGGAGGGGCTCTGTTACTAAAGCTAAGTGGGATGTACGGTGAAGACACCGGGGTGTTAACTCACCGGCAGTTTTTGGATCACTTAGCACCTCCGAATCCACTTCTTCCCCCTCGAAGTGGAGCTCCCTCGTGTCCAGGCTCTCTATTATATTGCTCATGTCTGCAGCAACCCTCTTCAGCGTCGATGTATCTACATGCCTTTCATTTCTCAGTGACATCTCAAAGACCAGCACTCTAAAACCACGGGGGGCTGTTGAAGAGGAAGGAATAGGACCGTTATTACTATTTCTATAGTATCTTAGATTGAAGGGCTGGCAGAGTGTAGGGAATCTACCAGCAGCATGGGGACCAGCCTTCCCTCCAAGCTCTCATTCAGCTGAGCTATCCCCATCCTACACATCCATTAGGAGATACTTAGCCCTGTGGCTGTACTAAATCATTGCCCAGAGCAAGAAGGGAACAACCAAAAGGTAAAGGCAACCTCTGGCTACAACACAAAAACTTTCTCTGATTCAAGTGACCACAGGACTCATATACTCTGGTACTAATTTAAATGGAAAATACCTAACATTTCATGTTTCCGCTACAAGAACCTTCAGCAAGTTTGCTTAGGGCTTAAGAGTACTTTCACATATTGATTTCAAATGGAAAGCAAGCAAACTTCTGCATCAACTTGCCTAGTCATTTCAGCTAGCTCTGTAATAACAATGATGCATAATAAAGATAAAAAGCACAGATCATTTGACTGTCTAGCCAAATTCTAGACCTAATGCACATAAAGCTACGTCTCCAAGTTTAGACTGTAGAAAGGAAAAGCTCCCTCAAAAATCGATAGGCATTTTTAATCAATATTTGCCCTTTTATGATTAAAAGGTTGATACAAAGATTTTGTATTAAGATTTTCTCTATTTTTATTCATCTTAGATGATGGGCCATGGTATCTGCACGTCTTACACTCTCTAATGGCTTTATCCTCTCAGCAAGCTCAAAAGACAGAGCCGTTAGGGCTCCCGTCTGCAGTTTAGAGAGGGGAACTGAGGCATGCAGATGCCGTATGACTTGTTTTCAGTCCCACAGAAAGCCTGGGAACGACACAGACTGGAAGCACAGCTCATGCCAGCTCTCGCCCAGCAAGAGCCCCCTCAAGGAGCATTACCCCACGTATGCAGGGCCTGGGTCCCCGTCAGGGATGATGCCTACCACCCTGCCGGCGCCAGGGGGAATAGGGACCGAGCAAAAGTCAGTTACACAGCAGGGCTTAGAGATATTTGGGCAGTTATAAAGCACGTTCCACCTTTACCACATTGCTAGGAGCCTGAGTCAGGAGAAAAAGGGGGAAGAGGGAGAAGAAAAAAAAAAAAAAAAGAAAAAAAAAGACACAAAATATATCCATTAACAGTGATGCAAGCTTTCACCACTTATGACCGTTTGCAGAATTTCCCCATCCTCCTCCTCAGCCCAGATCTGCAGCCCAGGTAAGAGGCCCCGATGCGCATGAACCACCATATAGCTCCCGTGGGAGCACGGCTCGGCTCACTGCAGGGCTATAGGCCCTGGCTGCTGGTTTCTGAACACAGTCACGCTCCATCGCCTGGGCATCTATGCGGTAAAACACCTCTTCGGTCTTTACACTGCTCTGTAATAACTGTGACAGCTTGACAGCTACACTGAAAAAAATACAGATGCGACAAATTGGCAACCCTTCACCAAAGCCAACGTAAGGAAACCCAAACTCTCACATTGTGTGAAAGAATGATTAAAAAAAAAAAAATCCATCCACAAACAAAATTACAAGAAAAAGTCCCCCAAACTGTATAACATTTCTGATGTTAAATCCTTCAGAGAACACACTGCAATTACTCTTAATGAGCTGCTCCGAAAGAGCTGTAATTTGGAAATAATTCAACGTTTTAATAATTCACGTGTTTAGCTGCTTTTGAAAGAACATTCGTTTTCATCATTTTGTCTTGAAAGTAGCACATAAGTTTATTGCTACAGAAGGCGAATATCGTGCAAGTCTAAAAAACAAAAATCAGCTGCCTTCAAAAAAACCCAAACAACAACAAAAAAACCCAACCCAAACATTTCCACACCAACTTGAGTGAAGAAAAATTGGGCCAAGTTCTTCTCCTATGCCAAAGGAAGCCCAGCATCCACAGGGTTTCATCTGTGGAAGAAGGCCAGCCCTCCTCGAGTGAGAGCGCCGAGGGGGTTAGAGGCCCTGCCACCTCCCGACGGTGGCTGCTAACGTCATGGCAGCATACAACTCTTTAGGGCTGGAAGCGGCAACTGGCGAGCCGGAGGCTCGTTGGACCCGCACGGCATTTCATGCGATCTGTCAGAGCAGCTCAAACACAAACGCGCGTACATGCACCCCACAGACTTCCTTGCTCCCCTAGTGTGCAGTGGGGCAAAAAAAAAAAAAAAAAAAAAAAAAGACACATTTGCACTAACCTTTCCCGGTGGAAATACACTAAAATGTAAAATGATAAAGCCACTAACTTTATCCACTGCTCTGTCAAGTTTGTGGAGCCTCCCTTTAACGCGAGCCCTACATTAGCACTATTCTGTATCTTCTTTACCATGATTAGATAGAAAACCGATCCGCACTGTTAGAAGCTTTAAACTTCACCTATGACCACCAACGCACTGCAGGGAACTCCAAAACGTATCATTACTCCCAGAGCGTAAGGTTCTGCTTTATCTTTTCCCAGCAGTGAAGTCATTTCACCAGCTATAGATCGGCTTCGGATGGCTGATGATTTTCTCCATAGAAGCGGACATATATAAATAACTTTCCAATCAGAGCCATTGGGGAATACAGACCATACCACCAGACTAACGGCAGACTTTCCGAAATAACTGGGGGTCACGGGGAGCGGGAGCGCGCAGTGAACATAATACAGCACTACCCCACTCCAGGCAACAGGTGCTTCGACACCGTGCACGGATGTGACCTTCGGTTACAGCAGTCCTGTTTTATTTCCCCCCTCAGCACTCTGCGCAACAAATTTTTTGTTTGGGGGGGGACATCTGTGCTTGCAGTATTAGAGGCTACTGCAGGAAATAAAGCAGCTATCTTGCTTTATATTTTTTGTTTGTGCTCACATCGGGAAACCAATCGTAGTTTTCTTCAGCCTGAGGAGATGCTCACGCTTCGAGGAAATACAACGCACTTCTCAAAAGAAGAGGTTTGCTTGATCAAAGCCAAGACAGGCCTGAACACACCTTGAATTTGTACTTGGCATGCTGGCAATTGCAACTGATGATGAAAACAAGCAGACAAATACCATCTAGATAACGCTGGAAGAAGCACGCGCAGACAGGAGCCAACGAGGAAAGGATGTCCTCCCTCCTCCTTTGCCCCGCGCGGTGCCAGGTACAACAGGGTTCTACTTGCTTGATCAATTGACATAGTAAGTTAATGGATAAACAATTAACCAGCACATGTAATGATTATTTGCTAAGAACCACAGTAGAGCTGTATAACAGGATTTTTTTTTTTTTTTTAAAGCTAAAGCTCTTTTCACAGCTACAGATACAGACAAGTCCTAGAAGAAAGCCAAGTCCACATGCAGTTGGATCCGAGTCAGTCTCGGCAGCAGGATTCCCCCTATCTAGATTACAGCCAGATTACGAGCTTGAGAGACTAAGGACTGGGCTAAAGCCCTGTGAACTAGGGCATCGGCTGAGCTCCCACCGTTACAGCAGGCTGCTGAAGAGCTGCAAGGCACAGTCAGAGGCCCACTAAGCCTGTGACACAAGCACAGAGGGGTGCAAATCACCTCTCCCGCAGGCCAGCTGGAAAGCGAGGTGGAGAACTGGGCACCACTGAAAGCCAGGCCTCATTAGCACCTCTGCAAATTTTTATCGAGCTCTGCTCAGTAGGAGCTATTTAACTTCTTGCTAGAGCTTGTGATGCTGTCACTTTTTACACTCCTATAAGCAAGCTAAGGAATGCGCCCCGGGTTAATCTGAGCAGGCTGGGCGCAACGCTGCCTGGAAAGAAACATTCTCCAAGAGCAGTTATCCATGTGATTCAATGTCAAAATAGAAGGGCTACAGCCAAGCCTAAACACAGGCCCTGACTATCCAGTGCCACTCACTATTTGCACTAATGACACAAACGATGGACAAGAGAACGTGCTTTTAAAATTTGCTGATAATGCCAGCTTTGGAGGCATCGCAATTACGTGACGGACAGAAAGAGAACTGAAACAGTCCTGGCAATTTGCAGAAACTATCTGGAAAAACGGGATGAAATTCACTCACTGAAGTGCTACACTTCACTATTGGACTGCTGCAACCCAGGACGGAGGAGTTAAAAAACACGCACACACCAAAAACCTAAGGGGAAAAAAGAAACACAACTTTTTAATGACGGAGAGAGCAAGCGTAGCACCGGACTGTTTGAGGTGGGGAGGTTGCAGAGTCTCCAGGGTTTAAAGGTCTGTAAGAACAGGCTGTACCAGCCTCTGTCAGGACTCAGAGTGGGGTAATCGATCTTCCCCGGGCAGAGGAGAAGAAACAACGCCTCAGTTCCCTCCTGAAACGCCCCCAGTACAGCGAGTACACAAAAACGCCTCCTAGGGAACCAGGAGCTGGCCCAATGACACGATGGCACCCAAATATTCAGAGTGAGACTGCTGCTCTGGTATTACCAGGCTCAAATTCTACCAGGGCAAAAGAAACAGAGGAGGGGAGGAAACACAAAAACAAAACAATAAAGCAAAACTGTGGGAAGACTGAACAAATAAGGAAAAAGGGAGATGTCTAAAAACTGAAAAAGAAGGGAAAAAGAAACATACTTAAAAAAAAAAAAAAAAAAGAACACTGCTGACAACGCTTTCTGCCAGCCTAGCAATTAGACGAATTTTCTTCTTCATAACAAACTCTGTCTCCCTTTGCCTGACTGTCACCACAGCGCACAAGGCCCAAACCTTCCCTTACCTACGAGTACAATATACACTGGAAACAGTGACTAGACTGGGAATCAGGATCCCAACTGCAGGAAAAGTGACTATAAAACAAATTAATTATATTAATCCCCAAGCCTTTTTGAATGTGTTGTGAAATCCCAAAGTAAGTACTGCCAATTTTGCACCTTTTCAAGTCTGATAACTTAAAAAAAAAAAGTTAAAAAAAAAATAGCAATTAACAAAAAAGGCTATTACTGAGATGTTCATGAGAATCTCAGCTGCCACTAAAGAAATAACAGTTTAATTCTAATCATTGCATAGGAAAACAAAAGTATGACTTTAAAGGTATGGCCATCAGAAGACTACAAAAACTACATATTTTAATAAATTCGCAGGATTTTGAAATACTTCTGTATTTTGAAGGCATGCAAGTCCTGATTTCAAAATGCATGCACCTGGTAACAGCACAGACTACCTAAAATTTGCTCAGCCCCAGTTTATTCTTTTACACATATCACGTTGGCAGATCTGTAACAAAGTCAGACAATCATTGCTTCTTAATGAAGTTATGATGCTGGCAAGCACCACGTAGAGCTAGGAAAACGAGAAAGCCCACATATGGGAAGGAAGGAACAGAACACCAGGCCAGTAAAACCCAAACATTTCCTACTAACGTCTCCCAGGGTTTGATGCTATGCACAAACTCTCATCTCCACAGAGACAAACATTCCTGTAATTGCCCAAAATTACCCGTTTTTCAGTTCTCATGACATCTCTCTCAGAAAAATGACCTTTTGACAAAGGCTATTAAAAATGACCTCTACTCCCATATTTGGCTTAGCCCTACAGGCACAACGAGCGCCTGGCAGCACTCTGCAAAACAGACTGGGCTCGGGCCTCAAGCTAAAACAGAGTAATGAGGAAGGGGGAGGGGGGAAGACTCGAGCTGTGAATTTCCTTTTTTCTTCCACTCCCGCTGCTAGGAGCCTGGACTCCATAAAGGCCATTGAGAACCAAGATGAGATGCCAAGGAAATCCCATGCACAGTGCTCTCAGCAATTATTTGCCCTGCCTGGTGATGAAGCTGTTCCACATACGTATTTCCCAATTCCACATACTCTAATCCTGGAATCAGCTTTGGACCACTCCTTTATGGAGAGATACCCTCAGCTCACAGGAATCCTTTTTGAAGGGTTATCTGCATCTCACAGCAGGAGCAAGGCTTGTCACCACCCTGGATTTACGCGCTGGCACACCACCACACGGCTTCCTTCCAAATTCTTGAGCAGGTGTCAGACCTCCTTGCAGAGCGCAGCGCTGTCACCAGGCTCGCAGTCCTGTGCCTGTCTGCTGCGGGACCAGCACGCTCACGGCAGCCCGGAGCTGGAACTTGCCCCGCAGGAAAACCACATACTGGTATGGAGCAAAACAAAAATGCGCTCTGACCTTATTTTTCAGTATACCTCCACACATTATTTAGTAAAATCCAAGGGCTCTTACAGAGTGTAACAAATGTTACCTGTCATCTACAAGTAGGGAACTAAAAGCCAGGGTTTTTCAAAAATGCTCAGCAATGACTTAACCCTGCTTTTAATTTCTGCACACAGAAGACAGTTAGCCAGATGAGCCAGCAGAGCACACGGAGACAGTCTCGGGAAAATCAGCCCTCCTGGGGGCTCGAACTACAGGGACACAGCAGTAGGGTTAGGGTATTTTTAAAAAAACGAAACAAACATAACCCCCCTAGGACAGTCTATTTGCTGAAGCAGACAAGATATTTAGAGACTGGATTTAAGTAACAGGTAAATCTACAGAAATACCTCCTGCATTACCTGTACTGCAGCAGGGTCTGTGAGCCATTGCTGCTGCTGTACTGGTGGAGCCCGTACAAACAGGACAAACGGAAAGCGTCTGTCCCACACTGTTTGCAATAAAGATTACAGAAAAATAGGTAGGTTAAGAGAAACAATGAGGTAAGGCACTGGTCGTCATGACAGGCAACAGTATCATTATACAAGGTGACTAACCTACCCCTGCAGTCAGAAAACCCCTCTCTGCTGCATTTTTTCCCCACACCCAGCATAAGCTGAAGCGTCAGGCCCTTCCCAAGGGCTCGTTTTATTTGCTTTACAAAACACAGACGTGAAAAGAAATCTTAAACGTTCACAAAAGAGCATCACCTTCTGATGTCACAAGACGACGTGATGGTATTGCTCTGGCTGCTATCAGTGCCCTGCTTGAAATCATTACTCCACTTTTCCACTGACGTTAGACCAGAATCAGGCCCTGAACTACTGAACAGGTATGAAATTATGTTCTTAAGCCTACCATTTGCAACTGAACAGCTGATGTCAGTCGTCACCTCCTCTGCTCACTATGCCAGTCTTGCTTGGAAAACTGAGCCTACAGCTCAGATAGTCTGAAAACATATCTAAAAATCTGAACATATCTGAAAATTGAACATCGATTGGTCTGTGAACCTACAGCCTCTACCGAGTTTCATATCTCCGAGGATGCTCTGAGCAATAGATTTTGCATTTGGGTTTTTCCTTTAGCCAAAAGATGAGCACAGCTCAGTCACCCTTTCCTGGTGGCTGCAGACCTGATCACATCCATGAGAACAAACTACTCCCTTCCCATCCGCTCTCAGAGCTTGTCAAACTGGCTCCGGAGCCACGTACTGCACACAGCAGCCCAGGAAGAAGAGCCTCCGCTCAGAGCTCCCAGTGCAAAGCACGCAGCCCAGGCCGACCTCGGACTGCAAGCTGATCGCTAGGTGTTTTTCAGTGACTAACGCTCGTCCTTCACATACGTACTTTACACTGCATTTTGGTATCCTAGGGCGGGTATACATAGCTGTAGGCAGGCAAAGAAACTGGCGGATGACACCTTGCATATCAATACCATCTCAGCTTTAGCAAAACCCTCAGGAGTCCTTAAAAATAATGAAAAAATAAAAAAATCCTACTGACATAAATTACTTATTTAACTCTTTCTACCCGGTAGAGGAGAAAGATGGAAAAGAAAGAGAACCTGTCATAGAGGAAAGCACTGATGAAAGCAGTAGAGAGAAGGGAGAGTGCAGGGTTGAGGGAAGAAGGCTGCAAAAAGCATGAGGCAGAGTTAGGGGGGCTGCAATGGGATGGGAAAGGGCTGAGGGAAAAGAAGGGCTAGAAAAAGCATCTGCTTCCAAGAGTGAAAACAGTAAGACCACCAAAAGATGCAACACTTCAGAGTGGTGGCAGACAGAAAGTTCTTGGCATGAGGCCAGAAACCATAAACATTTTAGGGAAATCCTGAAGATTTTGCAGGGGCAATATGACAACGCAAAGGACTCTTGAAGAGGCTGTCAGAGGTGGCAAAGACCACCATGCTGCATATGGAATGGTAAGGATTTCTGCTACACTTTATATATAGTTGAACATGTCATATAAATGGACAGGACATATTTTCATTATCTAGATGTATATGTCTACATGGCTGATGTACTGTACGTCACTCAATGCTATTCTGGGATATCTATATGCCATGTGCGCTCTCAGAGATCACCACCTGCCAAATCATATTTCTGCATGGAATTTCACTAACTATGGGCTGAGCAAGAGCACTGGAATGCAATCTGGCACTTTAAACCGACTGTGTTAGATGGGTTTAGGTCATAGCTGATAAATGAGAACATTTACAGAACTTTAACTCTCACGGGACAAGATAAACCCAAGCATGAGAGCAGGCAACGCTGTGGACTTCAGAAAGGCTGTGTCAGCTTGTGCTTGGGGCAGGATTTAGGACCAGGTATCATCCCGAGGTGCAAGGGTTGCAGGAAACTGTATGATTTATACACAGGCTAACGCAACACGATATCTCAGCCATCGTTTCCCAACCCTGCCTGCTCATTCCTACCTCCCTACAGAGAGGGGCTTGCTCATTCGCTCTCAGCAGTTGTTTCTCTGTAGAAAGGCAGACAATGCAGGAACACTGCTAAGAGGTTACAGCCCTCTGGCTGGCTGCATTATTCACTTTTAGCTCCAACTGTTCTGGTTACTGTCAAGTTTCCATTAAGTGGGGACATTGTTCTTCTTTTCCCATACTGCTGTTAAAAAAAAAAAGTCACAAACACACAAATACATGAAGGGACAAACGTTTTTTTTCAGCCCTTAAATAATTTGCTCAAAGTAATCAGATGAGAAATTTCTGTGGCCATCATGGAAACAAATAGTAGCAGGAGATCAAGACTATGTATTTTTACTAATGATTATTACTTTAAAAGCATTGCCGTTTTCTGTGGTCTTGAAATTTTTTTTCTTCACTTTTAACTGAATCCCTCAAATAATTTTCATTGGAAAAAAAAGAGTCACTAGGAGCAGCATGCATGCGCAGAAGGTCAAGACGCAGAAGAAAGATACTACTGCAGCAAATGCAGGTTTTGGAGTGCTTCCCATACAAGCAGCCAAGTTCAGCTCCCTTCTCCGCCTGATGAACTAATGCACAAGTTCAGTTCCCAGGAGTGCGTCCCAGCGCTGTACTGCCAGCCCAGGGTACTGCTGACAACCATCGCAGCTCCCAGCTTCAGGGACAACCACCCTAAGGTTACCACCCACCCTATTTTGTCCATCACAGTGTTTGTTGCTGCTTTTGTCTCTCTTCAAGAAAGTCCCTGAGCACCTGACAGTGCAGGTGGGATCCCCGCACAGCACCTACAGATGCAACATGTTGTCTGGGGCAGTCCCAAGAGGTTCGTGCAGAACAAGTACATGGCGGCTTCAGATACTTCAAGGCAGCGTGAAGCAACCTTGCCACGTCACGTACTTAAAAGTTAACCTCCATGTGCGCTGCACGTCTTTGCATACGGTAAACCCAGGGCATGCCACGAACATCAAGTTTACGACACCAGTGGAGTTCCCCAGAGGAGAAACAGCACCTTTAGGAGAAAGGCACCTCTCCCCTCACGGCTCCTCTGCCTTGCCTCTCGCCCCATTGCCCCCCTGCGCAAAGGCGGATTCCACGACAAGCCCTGTGAGCACCAACCAGGTTCACAGGACAGGCTGGAGCGACCAGCCCAGCACCCTGCACCCTGCGGCACGGGACACCACAGCAGCGCCGTGTCACCGAGGAACGCTTCCTGTACTCCTGGCTCCAAGGGCTGACTTAGCACCTTTCCATACCAAAATTCCCATCAGTGGCTTTTTTGAGTAATGCTTTTAAATAAGCTTCACACATTCTGGATAATAAATTCCACAATAATTTGAGGTCTCTAATCTCAGCTGACTTTCGTTCTTCAGTTTCTCCCCAAAGCTATACAGCTCCATAGTCTCGGCATGGACTTTGAGCCCCAGGACACCTAGGGCCACGTGCATGTATTACACTAAGGCATCTTACTCAACCTGCAGCAATAGGTGTCAGAGGAAACAATAGGTGGATGTATGCCTGTTCCTGTTTTGCATTTTCAAAACCAGCTGCTTATCCTCAATTAGGGCTAACAGCAATCACTGACAAAGCCAAACGCAAATCCTGGGCCTCCCTTTTCCACCCAGAAATCCTACTGTTTCATTAAGTTCCATACATGGATCCAGAGTCACATGAAGGGCTGTGAATAACTGCATTTTCCCTCTCCCTAAACTACTACAGTTTAGGCAATATGTTATCCCTAGCCAGCTGAAACAAAATGTTTGAAAACTGCTAGTTTACAAGAAAAACAGAATGGGCTTGGGAAAATCCCAGAAGGTGAGCGTAAGACTGAGTTCAGAGGGCAAAAGACTTGCAAAGCCACCTGAAGTCCTTTGTAATCAAACCTTTCTAAGAAGATTTCTAGATCCTCCACAGGATTAGAATAGCATTCAGGACACAGGGTGCTTAATTTTTCCATCCCAAGAAGTGTGTGATTGCTCATTCTTAATTGAGAAAAATCAAATAATTACAGAAGTTAAGCTCCAATTTCAAGAATAAACCTGGAGTGCTTACTTAGGCTTTAGAGTGGTACCCGTTGAACTAAGATCAGAAACAGATGAATTCAACAGAAATTTGCTTATTATAATGAAATATGCAGAAACAGAATAGCCCTCTGTTTCTTGTTCAAATATAACTCAATACCTGCAAATTTATGCAAAATAGCCCACTTATACACATTAACAATGCTGAGCTTCCTTTGAACAAAACTGAGGCCTCTGATTTCTTTCGCCTTCTTTCCTGAAGGGGTTAAAAAACAAAAAAACAAAACAAAAACCAAAAAACACTCACAACACACCAAACCAAACCACTTCTCCATCAAGACCGTACAGAACCGTGCTGATGGCAGGCAGTAAATGAAGACGTTCACACTTGAACTTTAATCCACCGTCAGCTGTCTCCCCATTTCTTTCTTGCACAGGTACCTAGACCTCCAGCAAGTTACCAGCAATGAGGATGCCTGGACAAACCAGAGATACCTTGCAGCTTATTATTAATTTGTGAAAACTCCATTACATATTTCTCCACAAGTTCCTAGAGGAAATCAGAGCGTTAAGGTTACAACTTACACGCTCACAAGCCTAACCCTTCACAGCACAAAAGCTATGGCTACACACAGCAGTCTTCACTCTTTGAGCAGTTTTTAAAGATTAAATATTACTTTTCCTCATCTGTCACACCTTTCCGGAGCAATACTGCTCAGAAGGGTTTTTGCACACAAAAAGACTGTTCAGCAGGAAGAAAAGCTACAGCTTCGGAAAGAGAAAAATCTGAGAGCACTCAGACACAGCAGTTTGCATCTTGGTTGTTTCTCCCAGTGAAAAAAATGGCCAAATTGCCATAAACGCTGCCAGAATTCAGTGAGATCAGGGCTAACCACAGATATTTCAAACTGGCCATGACTCATCTATTATTCTTACTGGTAAGACCTAAAGCTGGGTGGGACCTTTGGTCAACTCCTGACTTCCATACTGTCATACACTGAATTTTAGGGAGGAAAAAAAAGTTCACAGGAAACCTCTGTAATGGAAAAATACATGTCAGAACACAGGAACTACAAAAATAGACATTTAAAAGAAAATAGGTAGGAGACCAAAATATTTCTGTCCAAAAAGAACGCATGATGCATTCCTTTCTCTCCAGACTGCTTCAACAGTCCTTTAACCATGGCAGGGTAAAGGACGGTTGAATGTACTGAGAGACTGATGGGGTGTTTCTCACTGCAGACTCAAGAAAACACCAAACAAGGCATATTTTGCATTCTTCATGAGAACACGCCAACTGCATCATGTAACTGCATTTTGCTTCAATTCTGAATAACAAGAGACAACACAGGCTCAAGATACCCATTTATTTTGCCTCTCCTGCGTCACATTTAGACAAGGTTTGTTGAAAGTGAACTTTGCCCTAAGACAGTTATTATATAGCACAGTTACAAGGTACTGCTATGGACATAATATCACAGGTGACTTAGTGTTGGAGCTTTATAATTAATTACTACTGTGGGTTTATTTCTACTGTGGGAATCTGTGGCGGCTGTAATCAAGAGGAAGCCCAAAACACTGAAAAGAGTTTCTGCTGCAAGGTGCATGTAATTTGAAAGAAGATGCAACCAATGACATGCACGCAAAATTGGACTTGATTCTGGATGGGGGACAAAGATGAGGGCTAAAAAGACACAAGGAAAAAAAAAAAAAAGCAGCAAGCACTTCCAATTAGAAACGACAAATCTATTCCACCAGCCCAACACTCAGGAGACGTTTCTGGGAAGCCACTTTGTGATGTATCATCCATTATACATTAGTAACACTCCTAGCCAGAGGTGCTGGGAAGTCCTGGGGCACATCACTCACATGGTCTTCAACATGAAAACTGCAAAAAAGCAAGCTGCTACATGGTAAGATAACCAGAAACAACAACTGCATATGAATCACCCACTTGCACAGACTTGGACAAAGGACGTCATAGGGCTGATCTGTGGGATATTGTCTTTCTGATACTGTCTTTTGTTTCTTTGGACTGTAATGCTTGTCTGAAAGAAGAGCAGCCCCACTGTGTCCAGAGCACCTTCTCCCTTGATGCTGGGAATCAAGCTGTAAACAGCAATGCAGCAGCCTCCCCGTTGTGAATACCATCAGGCTGGATCCCTTGCCTGCACCTGGAACAGTCATTTGGGGGATGCCAGAGAAAGCATGAGAGAAGATTTATCCTCAGGTTTATCTTAATTAACCAAGAAGCACTCACACTCACTTTGCACTAGCATAAATGAAAACGTTAACAGACAGGACTTAGGTCTGCTCACAAATCGAGCTGGGAAAAGGCAACCAAGGAAATTACAGTTCCATTCTTCCACCAAGAGAGGTATAGAACCAGAAACGTAACTCCCGATTTCCATGAATATTCGCTGTTGTCTATTTCCAGAGAAAATGTCTTTTTCTGTTAAGTGAACTGCAAGTAGTGGAGAGGTTTTTTCCAATCTCCTCCAGCTGTCAGGTCTGCTCTCAGATCTGCAGCTCCTCTTTTAGATACTGTCCACATCAAAACCTGGCTTGCCCAGAACGTAAAATGGAAGGATGCTCCTTCTCTTCTGCAAAAGATCTATCCCACCATATTGCCTTTCTCTTACATCCTCTCTCTCCAAAACCGTCTATTTAGACAGCAAATTCCTCAGGGCAGAGGACTATTTCTTATTTTATGTCTATGCCTTCTCTGCCCAGAAGAAGGGGTAGAGAAGGAAGAGACAATATTATCACATTAAGACGACTAATGAAAGTCAGCTACTTTGCTGTAAAACCCTTGGAGAGGCAAAGCACAGCTTCTGTTTGATGTAGCTCAACACTGTGTCCCCAGAGCAAGAACGAGCCGTGCTTTGCCTCCGTTAGGCACGTACATCAACCGTACATCAACTCAAGGGGAAATGGCTGCAGAAACACGACGGACAGAGCAGCAGAAAGGTGCGAATGGTGCACCTCCCAGCACTGCTAAGGCGCTGGCTGGGGAACACACGCCAAAGAGATGAGCTGCTGGGTTGATGGACGCCGCTGCCGACGATCGGATCGTGAACCTCAATAACCACGTTCAGCCCCGCTCTCAAACTCAAGTTTTCTTGGCAACAGGGTAGGCATACTCGTACGATCAGATCACTGACCTGAGGTGGTTATCTCAACGCTAAAATCCCGCATTTCCTTTTGGCAATAAAGCCTAGCAGCCTTCTGTGGTCTCACATCGACTGCCGTAATGGCCCGTGTCGTGTTAAGTTAGTCCTTTTCCTCTCTTAACATCTTTTTTAAGAAGCTTTGCCTCACGCTGGATTCTGTTTGGACTTGTACAAACAGGCAGAGTCGTTTTCACATAAAAAGTTTTTGTTCTCAGAGGCGAGACCCATCTTCTTCCTGAGAAGCGTAGGCTTTTCTCCTGCCTTTCAGGGAGCAAAGTACTTAAAAACTAGGCTGCACTTGCATGTTCACAGATTGTTTTGGGGCTTTCTGTTCTCCCACATGGAAACAGAAACACGCACGACGCCTCGGTCGCCAGCGCGCTTCTCCCCGCTCCGCCGCCGCCAGATGGCTTCCCCGGCGATTAGACAACCTCCCAGCAACGCGCGGGTGGGCGAGTTGTCTGACAAACGACAAAACCGAGTCGGGGCCGTGATTATACAATCTTCAGTTTGTGTTGTTTATCTGCTTTAATGATCTAGCAAGCACTAAACGCCGCAACAAAGCGCGGGCGGCGGGTACGCGGCCGAGGCGGACGCGCACTGACGCGAGATCACCCCAAACGGTCACCGGCCCCTCCACAAACCCGCCCGCCGGCTCGCTCAGGACATGGCTGGCCTGTGCACGGGGGTGCTGCTCCCCCCCCACCACCCCCCGGCACGAGGGACGGGAGAAGGACGTGTGCCATCTCCCCCTCACTCAGGCCAGCTGCCGCACGAGGCGGGAAGGGGAGCGCACAGAGAACCTTCCGGAAGGAGAAGCTGGACGCGCCGCTTTGCTCCCCCACCCCTGGCACGAGGGGCCAGCAGGCACACCCAGCAGAAGCCTAGGAAACCCTGAAGGCGAGCAGCAGGTTAAGTCTCTATAAAAAAATAAAAGTAAATAAATAAAGGAGAAGGCAACGGTGACTCACGCAGCTCGACAGTTATTTCTCTCGGCCGGCTGGGGAGGTGGGAAGGTCTCGCAGCGGGGCGCGAGCCACGCCGGGGCCAACGCGCCCGCTCTCAAGGAGCCCGTGTCCGCCAGAGCCACACGGCAGACACGGCACCGGATCGGGGCCAAAATGGCCTCCTCTGTGGTAAAAAGAAAGCCTGGCCAACGTTTTGTAGCAGGGAGGAAGGAATAAAGAAGCACTGAACGGCGATTTTCATCTAATAAATCATTTTCGTTTCCTCCAGGAGAGTTTCCACGCTCCAGGACATGTGAGAGCAAGTTAAAAATAGTTTCCAGCAAAACAAAAGGAGGAAAAGGTGTGAAATAGTCACTCTTCCCCTCCTCCCACCACAGAAGCATAGCCAAGACCAGTCAGTCACTTACTGACACTAGAGAGCCCAGCAAATAAACACCCCAAAGGAAACATATTTCTTGCTTAGTTGCCTTATATACAGATTTAGATCCACTACACAACGCTCATTCCCACTCACAAACTGTTTGTGTTTTAAAAGACTAAATGTCACATTGGAACAGCTATTTTGAAGCAAAAACCCCACCTGTTTGCAACAAAGACATGCAGGAGAACTTTTATTAACGGAGCATATGAAGTTGCTGCTAGACTCTGGGGCTTTCATTATTTCTGAAAATGAGTTTCTTCTATATGCCTACCCAATGGACACACCAAAGAAGATACATTTAGCAACCTGTACGAACATTAATGACTGATATCTATTTTATGATTTTATTTCACAGGAACAAGAATTGTGGCAATACCGGCAGCGTATTGCCATGACCTTTCTTTTCCTGAAGATTTGATAACTTGCTTTAAATCAGTTGCTAGAGAAGGAATAATTCTTAAAAAAAAAGTCAGTTCAGTTCATAACTGATAAAAGGGTAACAACTGCACATATTTGCTTGGTTCATCAGGGAAGACATTTTTCAAACCACCACCTGAGGAGAACAGACACACTGTAAAATACAAGATCTTTTCTTTGATGTAGACACGTCTGACGTCTAAAGAGCACTTCATAAATTATATTGGTTAACAGAGTCAAGTTGACACAAGCCTTTTCACTCTGCTGCTATTAAGAGAACCCGTGAAAACTTCTAGTTGAGTAATGTGATTTTCAGGCTGCTTCAGGAAGCAATAATTTCACAAGATCACCTACTGCTTACAATTTTATATTTATGTAAGTAAGCAGTTAAAAGAATTCACTGCTCTGATCCTAGGAACCTCTTCCTTTGCTCTGCAAAGCTTCCTGCTTTCCTTGTCACAGCAAGAGTGATGTTTGTGGTAGGAAACAGAAAGAGCCCCACAGCCTCAAAAGAAGTTGATCTGTTGAGTCTTCTCTAAGAACAGCAGTGCCACAACACCAATTTCTAAGGATCTTGAAAACGAGGAACTTAAGTATCTGGACAAAAATCAAATGCTCAAACAGGTATTTAAGCAAGACCCTATGATCTTCTGCAAGTAGAAAAACTAATTCCTGGCAAAAATTTAAACAGGTGTGCCTCTCCTGATAAACTTCAATTAATATTAATACCTAGCTATTGATGGATTCTGTCCAGATTTTCAAAGGCCGAGCTAAAGTCCGTGGGAATCTCCATATATTTTGCATCAAGTCTTTTCAGATTTTTTCCTCCCCAGAGAGTTTTTTTCCTAGATCAGTTTTCATAAGTTTTGACCCATTCAGCCATGCAGCCAGGAGTCTTTGGCCCAGGTTTGGAGCTGCTTCAGCTCGGGACTTGCTTTCCTAGCTGGAGGGAGGGCAGAGCTCAGGTGCAGCCCTACCTCCTGCACAAGCCTTGGGCACAGATGAGCGATGATGAAAATGTTGTGACAGTTCAGACAAATTACAGAGTGCCAGTGGTTCTCCCATGGTTCGCTCCCCACACTACCACTGAAGGACAGGCATGCTTCCTCACCACAAGCAATAAATTTTAAAGGCTTTGTGGTGTCTTAGGACAAGAGGACTACAGGAAGTGTCCCTTTTAATCAGGCGGGCAAGTGTGGAAAGGGTCAGAATAACTGCACAGGCAGGGCTGGCTGTGTGAACACTCCCCTGTGGCCTTCCCCACACAGGTGCTCAGGCGCCTGTCCCCTGGGACAACGCTGCAGCGAGGGCACGCTCTGAACAGGGGTAGGGATCCTGTCCTATCCTTCGGCAGCTCTGAGCATCTCACAGGTAACCCTTACCCTTAGCGGAAGGGGCTTTCCGTAAATTCAGAATAAATACGCTAAAGACTGACAACAAACTGAAGTGGGGGAGCGGTAACCTCGTGCCCAAGATCCTCAGTTCTGTCTGAGTGCTTCAACAGGGAGCTTCTTAACTTTTGGCCAAATCCTAGCCAAATTTGCCACAAGATCATACTCACAAGCCTTACATTCCTGTAAGCATCATGAAAAGAGAGAGTCAGTTGGGAAAAATTAAGTTCCCTGATTACCTGAGAAGGTACAGCATGAGCTCACACCATCGAGTACCAGAGACAGCATGGAAAGGAAAACACGAATTCTTGAGCATTTAAAGAAGCTTAAAACAGAGTTCAAACCCACCCCCAAAGGGCAAAAAGCAAACCGCTAAGAAACATAAAGCCATATGAAAACAGAGTTCATTATTTCCAGGGGTCTGGAAACACTAGCTTTGCTGTTACATCCCATTGTTATTTTTATTCTTCAAAGCTACCAATCAAATGAACAGAGCTTCACCCACCCAATTAGACTATCATAAGACAAGGAAAAGTGGTCTCCCCAAAACATCCATATAATCCTAATTACTTCAGAGGCATTGCACAGACTTACTAAAGGGCAGAATTTGGAGACCATGTAGTCCCAAATGTATAATACATACTGTCCTTACTGCATAGAGAGTCCATTTCAATCCCAGTCAAACAAACAGATGAAACACTCCCAAAGTCAACAGAACTGCACTAGCTTGAATGATGGCCCACTTTGGACCTAGGTATACCTAGCGCTTCTGAAAGCAAGATTTTCAGAGACCAGGCTCCCATACTGAGAAAGAGCATCATAGCAAATAAAGAAAAATAAGAACAGGCAGAAGAGGCTTTCACTCCAAGAAATCAAGCTTGCAGCACAGCAGAACTGGTTGTGGGAGCGTGTGCTGGGAAATTCTCAGGTTTTTCCACTGTTCTGAAGCAGCAGCTGCTAAAAGACACAGGGCAGAGATGCCAGTTTCATCATCTTTGTAGGCATACTAGCTGCATGCAATGCAGTGAACAAGAAATGCTGAAGTTCGCAGCAAAATGCAGAACTACCATGTCCAAATTTCCAGACCCAGAACCCTCACAGACCCCTTTTTAATTTCAGCATGAGGCAAGGCCGATCAGCATTACTGAAGACAAACTTACAGATTTCAAAGTGTGAAAAATTCACATGCCGTTCTAAGTATGTGCTATCAGCCTGCTAAAACATCTTCCATCAGCAAAGTTCGCTTCCCAGCCTTAACACAAGAACCCAGCCAGTAAATAAAATATCATATGTTTAAATAACATCCCCTCCTTCTGAACCTATTACAAAATCAGCTGCTCCCTTTCCCTGTCCTCTTCCCTGCAGACAAAAATCAGTGATCTGACAGCCTTACTGAATCAGCTGCCCCACGTTCGCTTGACAAACGCACCGAAACAAAACAAACAGCAAATAACTTCACATCTTTCTTTACTTACCTTCTGCCCCCGTGGAAGTGGATGCTTCATGGTGCTTTTAAAATAAGAAATCTATCTTCCTATGAAGTCACTATCCAGAACTCTGCTACTATGAGGAAAACAACCACACAAACAATCTGTACTAGAAAAGCTGAGTCTTGCTAAGCGCTTCGGCTCAAGTATTCAGCCTGGCTCCCTAAAGGCAAAATGAAGCATGACCCAACCCACAGTGGCACTTCAGCCTATGAGCATTGCTAATTAAGTGGAAACCCCTCCCCATATGTTAAGCAGAATAGTAGGATACTGGCAGAAAGGATGGGGAAAAAAAGACCGGGTAAACTAATGATTTCTGCTACGTTTTTATGATGGGCGCTTCTTATTACAGCAAAACCAAAAGAAATTAACAATTAACAGGGAGGACAAAGTCTGCTTTTTTATTTCAACTTCACTTCGACTGCAAATGCAGGGACTCAAACTGATTTGCTCCACACCCTTAAAAGCAAATGCAGCTCTCACAAAGAGAACAATTTTCCCCCTTTTGTACTCTTCTCACAGAAGCCCAATTACTTTAAATGGGAGAAGTCAGTCTTCCCTTACCACAGCCACGAAACAATTACATTTGCTTAGGGAAACAAATGAAAAGTCAGTGCAAATTAACAATGAATTATATATACACGTGCAATGTTATTTTTAGCATAAGACAACCTAATAATTATGGGCACATAGCGTTTGTATCTGGGTAGTGCTCATCTGCAAATAATATATTTTTTAACGTTACTTCCAATACACTCTCTCAGAGACCTTTTTAATATGCAAAGAAGCAGATTTCTTACTAAGAGAGAGAATTTTTGTGCTTTTGGAAGCACCCAACTGACAAGCAGAGAAGCAAAAAATCTTCCATACATTAAACAGCTACAACATAGTCTGTACGTTGGCACGCTGGTAAAGTGCCCGAAACCTGCCTACTATGCTACAGCTTCCATCACTGCAGTTGTACAGGGGACGTTGCGGTGTTTTTTCTCAGGGACTTCAGTATTCACATTTCTGCCTCTGTGGCAAGATTTCAATATGGTTGTAATGGTATTTTTTTTCCTTAAAGGAAGATTTTTTTTCTTTTTTTTTTTTTTTATTTTAGCAAGGAGCTGAATTTTAGTCCTCAAACCTACATGAGTTAAATAATCCAACCATGGTAACTACTGCCAGAGACAGACTCTACCTCTGTTTTGGCAATGCAATGTTAAAGCATCTCCATATTTTGTACCAGAATGTCAGTCTGGGCCACCAGTATCTGCTCCATTTATAGGCACACCGATACCACATTAGTTCAGCTCATTTAAAGTTGGTTTACTCTGACTTGATTTATCAATGGCTCACTAAAAACAGTGAGGGTGATTTGCTTCACAGTAATAAAATAAATAAATAAATAAATAAATAAATATAAAAATTCAGAAATCTCAGCTGGGTTCCCAATTTACCTCAATCATAAACTCAGCATCTATGGAAAGCTATGAATCAAGGTGGCTCACCAGTGATCTCCATATTAAACTAGGAAAAAAACAGCAGGGACATTTCTAACAATATGCAGCAAAAAAGAAAACAAAGCAGGGAGGAAAACTTTGCAGCAAAGAACAGGGGATATATGTAAAGTCCAAAGAGCCAGCAAAGCCATACTTAAAGAAAGATACATCACCCCATACTGCAAAGCTCTGGGCACAGGGTCAAGGGACTTCACGCTACTGCTGACACACTGCCTTTGGAGGGGAAACAGCAGAAGGACAGCTCAGGGACCTTCAGGAACCCACCGGCCCGGGATTCCCTGGCTGCCCTGTCCCCAGCAATTTCCCATGCATAACCCAGCGGCTTCCTTGGATGTGAGCACAGGAGCTCCCCGCTTACAAAGGCCTTTCCCGTTGCAGCTGACCTCTCCATGCACATGGGTGTGGAGAGGGGGCATCCTAAACACAAACAATTCTCACACAAGGCCCCTGCCTGCTCAGGTCTCTTCACCTATTTTGGTGTTTTTAATGTATACAAATTGCTAGCTGAATTCTAGCAGATCTTTACAAATGCATAAACCTTAGTTCAGTTAATGCACATTTAATTTCTCTCCTATTACATTAGGTTTATTTTGGCAGCCACTGTGCGTAGGGCTAGACCAGCAGCAGCAGAAAACAAAGATTTTCAGTATGTATTTTGGCATCTATGTATCACACTTCCCTTCTACCAAGCATTAGAACAAAGCATATTCTCCACCCATAATTATCATGCGGTTCTTACAGAAGATAGAAGGGGAGTATCCATACCCATTAGGGATCTGTTACCTTTCCATAACCTTCCCTGTCTCAGATGGAATTCATCAAGCGGACACTTGGCACATGCCTTTCAAAATATCTTAAGCTCTGAAAAAAACAGTGTTGCCTAGTGACAATAGAACCAGCAAGGTCAGACTTTTTTTGTTCTCTGTTCCCACCTTTTGAGACTTTTGATCTCAGAAGCTTTTTCCGCATGGGGAAGACCTTTCCGGAGACACTTACCTTTGTCACAGGAGAGTGCGAAGTTTACTTATTTAATGTGAGATCCTGCTGGAAGGAACGCGCTGCATGGCAGTCACGTTTGGATCAACGGCGTTGTATTCTGTAAAACCAAGGTATGAATATGAGGAATCATTTTTTGGCTGCATATTTTTTTCTCTTTTCCTTCTTTTCCTTAAAATTTGTCAGAGTCATGTCTAAAGAGTCAGCCAAAAGTCCCCACTTGATGCATATACAAGGCATCTAGAGATATTTGGCAGAAGGGCTTTTTAAGGCCAGCTAAGAGCTTGTACTGGCTGCACAATAAATGCAGTTACCCAGCTGAGGGGGAAAAAAACATTTTTTTTCTTTCTTTTTTAAAATAAGGATCTCATACTTAAAGGTGCTCACCGCTTGGCATCACAAAAAACGGTGGGTCAGGAGAGGGTCCAATATGAACAGCTGAGGGGCAAACAATGGCTGTTTAAGCCAGAGCCAACACTGGAAAAATGCAAACCAAACTACGGCCTCAGAGAGAGCATGAGAGCATGCAAGAGCCAGCCTTGAATTTCAGGCCTCTCAAACCATTTCTTGCTCCTGGAAACAAAGTTTGTCCTTCCACTTTAGGGCAAAATCAGTTTTGCCCAAGGATCAGAGCCCAGGAGGGAATGCTTTTCAGACTAGGCAGTATCTTTTCCTGCAAATTATCTGCTACGATGGAGCCCTGGTTTGAGCGGAGGCTCTGGGAACCCAAAGGAGGAGGGACCTAGTCCTGGTTCTGGTATCGATTAGTTGGAAAATTTTTTAAACTCAGTCTCCACATGTGAAACAGTAGCTCCCTCACAAGGAATGGCATGAAGCTGATCAACTGATGCTTAAGAAGAGCTTCTGAGATGTTATTTAAACTTGATATTTCTACTCAAACACAGAGTATTCACTATCATCACCTATGACTCAGGGACCTGTTTACAAACTTACATCTAGAAACTATCAAGCGTATCAAGATGTAAGGTCTTGCACTTTTCTAATCGAATCTCTGGAGAGAAGTGAGCAAGGGAGGATTTTGCAGAGGACTGTCACTGGGCAAAGACAGCTAAAGCAGAAAAAACAAAGGACCAAATTCATCAGCGATCTCAGTGGAGTCATAACTGGGATCAGTCTGACTCAGTGAACATAGATGTGATCTAAATGCACTTTAGTTGAAACTGTTTACAGCAACAGACTCATCCTTGTTTACATCAAGTATCAAAGACAGTAAAAAATACCTCAATTACTTGTGTCGAACATGTTTTCTGCTTGTCCTTCGCTTTTGAAAACAACCTGAAAGACCTTTTTCCTCCTTATATTTCACCTTTAGATGCACAGATGCTTTTTGGCACCAAGCACAGGCCCGTGGGAGAGACACTGGGTGCCTCCTCTGCAAAGCAACTGAGGCTGCAGGGAAAAATCTGAGGAGAGGCAGAGTTCACTTGTATACACGAAGGACTTCTGGTTTATCCTTGCTTGGGTGAAGTCTGGAGCCCAGAGAAAGGTCAGGCTGGGGAAGTCTTTGGAGGTCTCACCAGGCAGCTCATGGGTTAATGACTCTCCTAACACACATGACTTCTTTGGAGCCTCAGCCTTGATTAAACACGCATTAAGCAGAAAGGACCCCACAGCTCCATTTAAAAATCCAGCCTAATTGCTCAACCTTCCTGATCAGCAAGATCTGCACATTATTAGTGTCTCTGTGTACACTGAAATATACAGTTTGACTTCTGATGTGAAAATAGTGAAACGAGGAAGAAGGCAGCTGTACATCATAAGGAAACCAGAAAGTATATTTTTTTCCATCCATCTGGCTGCCTTTTGCGGAAGGAGTCTGCTGAGCACCAGAGGAGGGAGGAACGGGCTGCAGCGCCTGGCGGCGAGACAAGCGCTGTCACCGCCACCACGCAACACCACGTGGCGCGAGGCCAACCTCCGGTGCAGCCCAGGACGCCCCACCTCACCTCCTGCTTCTGCACCCCATCCCAACCTCTATTTAAGCCATACTGCTCATAGAGAGATCCAGTCCTGCCTGTAAGCAGGAGTGTATCCACCACTTCTTTGCTAGGTTTTCAAATGATTATTTACCTTCACCGTTTAAAATAGGCTTACAATGGTTTTGCAGCTCTTCAGGACGGCAGGGCTCTACCCTGTATACCTGGACATATACCTCACTAGGAACTGCGCTAGGAGCTAAAAAATGTGGTTTTTTTGTGGCTATTTCAAAACACTGCAAAGCGAAAGTGCCTGAACCCGCGCCAATGAGGTGCGCAGAGGAAAAGCTGAAACCACCGCGACGTCCAAGGAGAGCGGGACGGGATCCCCGTTGTGCTGTGCACATGGTGACCCCAGCGAAAGCCAGCGGTGCCCCGCACTGGGTGCTCGTCGAGGGGCTCGGAGGGCAAAGAGCAGCTGAGGAGAGCCACGAGGGATGCTTCCAAGGCTGGGGCAGCCCATCCTAACTAGGGGCAACCAACCGTCCTCGAGCCATCCTAAAAAAGTAGAGCTGATTTTTATTGGTTTTCCTCATAAGAATGATAGTGCAAAAGGAAAAAAAAAAAAAAGGAAAAGAAAAGCAAGAAAACAGACCGTTAACTAATTCCCCCACCCTTCAAGAAGAAAAGCAATTTTCCTCCTAACTTTGGAGGAAGGGGTGGGGAAGGAAGTTTTGGCTAAAAGCTCTGAAACATGACAGTCTGATTTGACCACTGTGCCTTATGGGATTTGTAGTCCTGTGCTCTCAGCGCCGATTTGCCGTTTCTGGCACTGTTGTGCAGCGGAGTAAGGCTCTCCGTGACACAGGCTGAAAGACGCAGCCCGGCCACGGGGCCTCCTCCAGGACAGGGAGGGGAGAAGGAGATCCCTGGCCTGCAGCTCCTATGAGACAGCCTGGTGGCTTTTCAGAGTTCAAACAACATTGGTTTGGGCCAGAATATTTAATTTTTTTCCCCCACCCTCCCCCTCTCACAGAATTCCCATGGAAACAAAAATAAAGCTCTCGCTGGTTTTTTAGGGGGTGGGGGCGGGGGGTGGAATGAAATTGGGGGGAGGGGAAGCACGGAAGAAAATATCAGATGCCATTTCTAGCTTAATCTTTCCTGCAGCAGCACATCTCTGCTCTGTGCCACCCCTTAAGAGGCCCAAGGGACGGAAATTGTATTCATCGCCGAGGGCTTATTTCTGGTGGCGTTCTTGAATCGCTACCTCGCTTTTGGGGCGGGCAGAAGACATTCTGCCAGTTTTCTCCTTTGCACATCAGTCTTCAAATACCTGGATGCCACCGTGTGGCTGCTGCCCGACACCTGCACGGCAGCTGTGGGGCAGAGGCAGCCCATCTGGACAGACGTGGCGGGGCAGAGGCAGAGCTATACGGCAACGCGCAGGACAGACATAGAGAGGCAGAGGCAATGCTATATGACAATGCACAGAGGGAAAAAAAAGAGAGAGAGGAAACAGGAGCTTTTTTGCAGGAATTCACAAAACTTAAAAGAATGACAATCGCCTCAAGCTGTATGAAGCATAGTATTGGGAAACTACTTACACTGTCTCCTTCCTCCCTGTGGTATTAAGCTAACAGACACGCATTGTTTTTCTTTTTAAAGTCATATAGCAATACGAACGCTAGGTTTGATTGAGCTTAACAAGTTCATCTTAAAACAATTTACCTTGGGTCCTCTCTGCCTCAGAATCTGGCATGCAACAACATCTAATGCCTTGCCATTTCTGTGTAGTGGGATATGACCTGCCTTTAGCTGCTGGAGAACTGAAGCCCGGATCTGGAAAGGGATTTAGTTATCCAGAGGGTCCAGCACGAGTTGCCTGGGGTCCTAAGCAGCTTTGGGCCTGGGGCCTCAGCCCTGCAGGGAGGCTGGCAGCTCCAGTCCCCCGCAGCCCTGCTGCGAACTCGAACCATGCCAGGAGCTGGACGAACTAAGGATGGGGTCTCTGCTAGCAATGTGGGACAGCGCTGCAGGGCAAGGAAGGAGAGGTCTCTTCCTCCCCCACCACAGCACCCCCAGCTCTTTCCTGCCAGGAGGGAGACAGAGGAAAACAGGGATGGACCGGTGGCAACGCGAGGGGCCAGGGTTTGGCATTTGCCCAGTTTCTCCCTTGTCCACTTCAACAGCATTGCTTTTCAATGCGTTCTTAGGTGCCATTCGTTAAATAGGTGAATTACGCATTGTATCATCAGGCCATAACAGCTTGTCAGCTAGGGACGTTATTACTGTTAACGAGAAAGGAACTAACTAAAATATTTTTAAGCACGTAATGAGCACTTGAGTAAGAGTTAAGTAATGAGTGTTTCTTCAACGATGAATCCAAGCGAGATATGTGCCACCCATTTTGTTAACAGACAAAGGCTTATATAAGCTGGGAGTTACATAAAATCCTAAAATAGGGAGCCTGAAAACTCCCCCACCTTTGGATCATAGCTTGACTGCAACACACATACCTGAGTTCACATTAAATAGCTCTCGGCTGCTACAGCTAGCATGGAACTGATAGCCAGGCCTTTAGCTGGCTAAAGCCAGCAGCAGAAATTGCAGTATAGACATGTACTTCATGAGCTTACACTAGCCTTAAGCGTAGCTTAATCTACAGGTCTGGATTTGCCTGCAAGCTGCTCTGGAAACAGCCTTTACAGTAACACCCTCCAGGCAGTTTTATCATAGCTATAGTGACCTAAGAGCGTATGCAGGAGACTGTAAGAGTAGATACATCACGTTAGACTGAACATCTATCTGCTCCCAGTGTGCCATCCCAAGAACTGGTTTATAACAGCTGCTTAGCAAAGCGTGTATAAACAAGGCATGGCTATGGTGAAACCTCTTTGGTACTCTCTCTGTCTCTGGCAATTTGCAGATAAGGGACTTTCCAAGCCAGAAGCGTTATCTTTGCCCCTGACAGCTATTTCGTTCATTAATTCGTCCAGTCAGGTTTTGAGGTCACATGAACTGTCATCATCTGTAACATCATGCAGCAAGAAATTCCACCGTTTAACATACCTCTGAGGAGAAGGAGGAAGCTGTATTTCATAAGATCAACTAGTACAGCTGAAAAAAAGACAGGCTGCCAGGGGGTGCCGCCTCTTCTTCAGGTCTTGTATGTCTGAAAACTTATCTATTTGCCTCTAGACAAATCACCTGCCTTGGGGGCGAGGAGGAGGGGGAAACCTCTTGCTCCCTAGACGCCTTGCATCCCACTTTTAAAATGCACTATTTAAAAAATCAGGCAACAGATTCAGCCCATACCAATGGTTCCTCCCTAGACCTGAGGTCAAAAAAAGTCCCAGAGAAGAGGATTTCAGGTCCTCTTCACAACCCAGACACCCAATCCTCCTTTTAAAGCAGATATTTTAAGAGAAGTCAGGGCTGCTTATCTAGTTGGGGAAAAAGGAGAAGAGAAAAATTCACAGACATGGGATTATTGGCCAGGCACAGCAGTGCGTATCAGGAGTTATTCTAGTGACTACAAGCGTGCTATTCATTACAGCAATCGGTTTGCTCTGCAGTACTTGCAGAAACATGCCAAGGCTGCTGTGATTCTGTCCGACTTGCTTCGCGTTTGCGATTTGCCTAACCTTTGCTCTAAATAAATGGGATCTGCACAGAGGGAATTTTGAGGCAACGACCCTGCTTCTACAGCATCCCCTGGGCTGCATCCTACAGAAATTGATATGGTCTGCTTTAAGGGAGAGACAGAGAACAGGCAGGCAGGCAGGGAAAAAAAATAAAAGCAAAAAAGAAGAATGGAAATGCAAGCTATCTAGCCCACAAAAATTGAGAGTAGCCTACCTTTGGCTTCTATCATGTTATTTATCCTACTTTAGAATTAAATCCAGATGACATAGATAAGGCGGTGGTGACCCCTAGTGCCCTCTCCAGCTGCAGCTTCCACCGTAATTCCCCATATTGATACCTGAGCATAAAGAGAGGCAAGAAGCAGCACCTTTCAGATTTGCTCTTCATTCACAAAGCCTCCCTCCCTCTCCCCTTTCCAAAACAGGATCTAATTTCGTCGCTCTATTCAATCTCTATTGCCGCGAGGCATTCACTGCAGCATCCCTTTGTCACTGCTGTCTGAGACCAAAATTAAACAAGTCTACTCATGTAACAAATGATTATATTCCTTTGACTCTTTACCATAGTACATTTATATCTATTATGCTTACAGAAAAGAAAGAAGAGTCCATTTTGCCAACTCCGAGCTTGTCAACAACTAAGGACGGCCATTCAAAACCCTGAGAGAGGAGCGACGTCTTGTATAAACTCCTAACGGGCATCTTCCGGCAGCGGGGCGCTGAAAGGGCTGAGTCGACCCTGCGGCAGGCATCGCTATGCAGCATTTTTTTCTGACAATGTCAATAATCTGTTCCTGTGAGTCAACCTGCACCATAACTGTCCCACAGCGCAGGATGGACTTCAGAGGCCTGGGCCTATTGCTGCCTCGTGGGAATAACATCTATTTAAAAAAAAAAAAATCTTAAACCACCTCTGTGCAGCTTACTTGGCGATGCAGGAGTTTCCTCAAGGAAACAGATGACCTTACATAGTTCTGAAAAGTCTTTAGCCGCTGACAGCGGAGGGCTTTGTGCCCCTGCCCCTTCGCAGGGGCCATGTGCTGGGCCGGGTACCGGGCCGCGTGGCCACCCCTCGGCGCGTGGCACCGCCACCGCACGCCTCTCGGGAACAGGGTTGCGTCCACGTTCCTCTGGCACCTCAGATGTATCTGATAGGAGCTTGCAAACATCTCCTAAGGCGGGGAAACACCCGCTGATTTGGTCTCCAGCTGCGGGCATCACGATGCTCTCACCCTGGGAGCCGAGGCCCACCAGAGAGCAGCAGATGCCCCCATGCAGCTCTACAGCCTGTCTCAACTTCATCTGATGCCTTCTACATTTGTCGTCTTCCCCTTCCAGAAGCACGTTAGCCGGCTGCGGCTATCGCGCTCGTCCCAGAGCGTCTGCTCAGCGCGTCCCGCCACCGGCACCGAGCCTCTCCCGGCAGAGCTGAGATCCCAGGCGGGATCCCAAACAGGCCGAGCGCCGGGCAGCTGCGTGCCTCTCTCGCAAGAACCTGCCCCCGCTGGGCAAGCCCTGACGCCGCTTTAGCGTTTCTCAAACCCAGACTAACTCCCCAGCGCGAGCCGGCTTGGGAGCCCCTCCCAGGGCTGCGTTTAAACTCCCCAGCTCGGCAGGAGCCCACGACGCAGCTCCCACCCCGCTCGGTCAGGCCCAAGGGCGGAAGCAACCGCGCTTTCTTTTCCCTTGGCTTTGCAGCTCTTTTTTCCCCCTGCTCGAGGAGTACTTACTGCGCTAAGTCAGACCGCTCCTACCCCTCGCGCCCCAGCAGCGCTGTCGCTGCCCGCGCTGCTGTTCCTGTTTCTCTGGTCACCGGTTTTATTTCTTCGCAACAAACAGCTTCCACGTATCAACTAGCCCTTCCGCCTCTACATCTTCTCGTGGCGTCTTGCTTTCTTACGGCTGGCTCCCTTTGGCGCTGGTCTTGGGACTTACTTCCCGCCGAGGGCTGCCGTGGGAGCCAAGCTGCTTGCTTCCTGCTACTCCCCGCTCCTTCCTCCCCTCTTTGGTCAAAAAATTGCCAGCACCCTTCTCGCTAAATGAGCCGCTGGCTGGTGTTTTTTATCACGATTCAGCTCATCCGATGACTGATTAGTCTGAGGCGAGGAGGGCTTTATGCCTCTGTAAGGGGCCTGCCACCCTGCAACAAGTCTTTTCCTCGTTTCAGGGCTAGACAGGCAGGTTGCAGCTAACAACACTGTATATGGTTGGGTTTTTTTTTTTTTCAGTTTTAATACAAGTTCGTTATCTGTTCTGGACATATTTTTGTTCTGCTCATGTGCCTGCTCTGTGAATCATTTGTGCCATGTTCTGTATCTCTAGACTCACGTGTACCCTTGCTTAAATTAAAACCAATGATTTTTGAGTTGACATTCCTGGCTGTTTGTTCCCAATGTCTTATTCGTAAAGTAGGTTCTGAATGGGAGATAGGAGTATGCTATTAATTGTATAATTATAAATAGGCTTTGCTTGGCTTAAATATCTGGGTCGGCGCGAGCCCACGACGCAGCTCCCACCCCGCTTGGTCAGGCCCAAGGGCGGAAGCAACCGCGCTTTCTTTTCCCTTGGCTTTGCAGCTCTTTTTTCCCCCTGCTCGAGGAGTACTTACTGCGCTAAGTCAGACCGCTCCTACCCCTCGCGCCCCAGCACTTTGCTTGGCTTTGCTTGGCTTAAATATGCTGGGTCCGGTCTTGTTCAATATATTCATCAATGACCTGGAGGAAGGGACAGAGTGCACCCTCAGCAAGTTTGCTGATGATACGAAACTGGGAGGAGAGGCTGACACACCAGAAGACTGTGCTGCCATTCAGGGGGACCTGGACAGGCTGGAGAGCTGGGCGGAGAGGAACCTCCTGAAGTTCAACAAAGGCAAGTGCAAGGTCCTGCACCTAGGCAGGAATAACCCCCTGCACCAGTCCAGGCTGGGGGTTGACCTGCTGGAAAGTAGCTCTGCCGAGAAGGACCTGGGAGTGCTGGTGGACAACAAGTTAAGCATGAGCCAGCAGTGTGCCCTTGTGGCCAAGAAGGCCAATGGTCTCCTGGGGTGCATTAAGCAGAGTGTTGCCAGCAGGTCGAGGGAGGTGATCCTGCCCCTCTACTCAGCCCTGGTGAGGCCTCACCTGGAGTACTGTGTCCAGTTCTGGGCTCCCCAGTACAAGAGAGACATGGCACTCCTGGAGAGAGTCCAGTGGAGGGCTACAAAGATGATTAGAGGACTGGAGCCCCTCTCCTATGAAGAAAGACTGCAAGAGCTGGGCCTGTTCAGCCTGGAGAAGAGAAGATTGAGAGGCGATCTCATCAATGTGTACAAGTATCTGAAGGGGGAGTGTCAAGAGGATGAGGCCAGCCTCTTCTCCGTGGTGCCCAGCAACGGGACAAGAGGCAACGGGCAGAAACTGAACCACGGGAAGTTCCACCTAAACCTGAGAAAAAACTTCTTCACTGTGAGGGTGACAGAGCATTGGAACAGGTTGCCCAGGGAGGTTGTGGAGTCTCCTTCCCTGGAGATATTGAAAACCCGTCTGGATGTGATCCTGGGCAATATGCTCTAGAGGACCCTGCTTGAGCAGGGAGGTTGGACTAGATGATCTCCAGAGGTCCCTTCCAACCTAAACGATTCTGTGATTCTGTGATTCTGTGATCTTTTGTCAGCATAGTGCTGGGAAATCCTCAGTGACCCGGTGTATCCACAGAGTCCACATTGCTCACGTTGCCTTCCTTAATTTCTCTTTTTCCTCTATTTTAATTAAATATATGCAAGAATCTTATCCTCTGAGCCACTGTTTGCTTCTTTCACAGTGATATATACTGTTTCTTTAGAGTTTCTCCTCCCTATTAGCTCTAGGAAAGCCCATTTTCTTTTATTTGGTGTTCTCACTACGTATGATCCCACATACACAAAGCACTCCAAAATATCTCTCTCTGTAGCACACACATCTTCTCTTTGTATAGATGTATTTATTTTTTGAAAAATTAGTGTATTTTTCTCTGTATTCTTCTGTGTTCCCATTTTACTTGGTGCTCGCTGCATCCTTTCCAGTTATGCTCTGGATCTGCGTAAAAACTCCCTTTCGGGCTTACATATGCCTATAGCTACAGGCAGGATTAGTTCAGTGTCTCTGAATGTTTTCATTTAAACTCTAGCATCTTTCACTCCCACTATTAAAAAGTGCTCCCAATTAGCCCATCACTTTAACTTTTAATTATCACATGAATCAGCCTTTTTTGCACACTTTTGCAACATGCTACTTTGCTGGTTCCTTGGCTCATACTATTGGAGAGTTATTCTTGTGAACTGGAGATGTTTTCTTGGACGTCACCTGAGTCCTCTCAGAGTGTTGTTATGACAGGACCTGAATGTCAGAATAGACATCTGCAATAGATCCGTCCAGTGAAACAATTCACCAGAAGGTGAAGTAGAATCCTCATAATAAAAATACCTGTATTAAAGACTGGGTTTTTGTCTTCCCAAAGGCTACCCTTGTTCAAGGAGAATATAAACCCTACAGCTTCTCATACACAGCATGTCAGACCAGCTGATCATAATAGTTCATTCTGGCTTTCGTGCTTAAAAACCTACAAATATCTGGACAAACTGCAACCCCATCTGGTAGAGAGGCAGTCAGACAAGATTGTTGCCTGCAGACAAGACAGTTGTTGTTTCTGATCTTAAATGCTACAAATTCACACACAATACTACTGAGACACGCGCTTCTTCCCACAGCGACTAGTAATGCAGCTGTTTTTATTTTGTTTTCCTTTTTGTCTTGCCCTGTTGCAATTTTCAAAGTTTTCCTGTTAGAATCTAACGACTGTCCTAATATGTATGAAAATCTTCTTCCCCTGCATCTTTTGGGGGACAGAAATTCAGTACGTTGCCGTGACTTTTGTTCTGTCAGTGTTTCCCCAACGGCCTCAGTTTCTGATTTCATGTAAATCCACGGGATGACTCACTCCAAAGAGTTTATTCAGTGCTCCAGAGGAGAGGACAGCGTGCTAAGCTGGAGGCAGCTTTCAGACTTTGCTCCTTACTGCACCACACTTGGCAAGCACTTCCTACAAGCGCAGTCCCCAAACCTTCCCGTGCTTGAGCCATAAGGCTTAACAGCAAGGACGGTGCTATCCTGGTGGCAGCGTGGCCAGCCCCCATAAATAAACTCCAAACCCAGCCCAGTCTAGCTGATACTGCTGAGCTCTATTTCACAGCACATTTCTGAGCCAATTTTGTTGCTGAAACCTAGTTCTGTAGCTACTTAAAACGGGTCTTTTTCCTGTGGCTTTGAATAGACACCCTCTGTGCTAGGACAGTAGCTAGCAACCACAGGCCCTAGGCAAGCAGAGAGGTAGGGTTTGGTTAGCAGTCTTCTTGGACTAAGGAAACCTCAGGCTGTCACGCTGACTTTGTCCGTGACACCACATCTGCAAATTGTCACTTCTGCATGTACGCAGCCTCAACCCGCTTAGTTTTCACCTGTCTCTCTTCAGGTGAATAGAGCAACCAAGTACAAAAACAGCAATTACAACTTGGTACTTAACGAAATTAAAATATCAGCTGCCATCAGAATGATTTCAGCCACTGAAAATGGGCAGGTGGGGCACAAGCCAATTTCAGATGTATACCCACATGCACCATGGCCCTGGCTCAGGCCTGTATTACTAAGACACTGCTGTAATACAGAAGCGCACAGTAATACCCACAGCATGGTATGACGCCCTGGGGAGTTCTAGCCCCTTACTGTGACCGTTTGGTCTCGGGGTGATGCAGCAGGAACACACCATCTCGCTGGTCACCCACAAACATGGTTACGACATGAGGAGAAAAGAGGCCTTCTAAGAGAGATCCAGAGCAGCACTTCTTAATGACACGTAAGAGTGATCACAAGAGGAAAAAGGTGGGGTTAAATGAACCGCAGAAGGTATGAGCTGAAAAGCCCCATAGGCTTACGCAGCACCAGGAGCCCCTTTTCCTGCCAGAACAAGCCAAAAAGCTTTGAAGGGGAGACAGAAGGAATGCCATCCAGCAAAGACGCACGCAATGGCTCTGAGTTAATTCTGTTTCCCTTTGACCAGAAAGTTTCCAGGAGAAGGAGCTGACACACCACGCATACCCACGCAGCGCAACCACCCTGGGCTTGGAAACTGAGGGCCTCCGAGCAAATGGAAGGAAGAAAAACACAGGCAAAAGCAGATTCAACCTCCCCCCGCCCCCCCCCCCCAGAAGACACATTGGAAAGGTTTTTATTTTTCTGTCAGTTAAACCGAAAATCTATGAGGAAGCATAAAGCAAGTCTCGACAAGAAGCTATTTTACTCTTTGTCAAGCACACATGCAAAACGGCTACAAGAAATGCTGTGTACTGTCTTTCCAGAATTTAAATCAAACACAGAACTGACATCAGTCCCAGTTCTCCACTACTCTGCTTCCAATTTGCTTGGGCAGCCCATTAAAAACAGTAGAAAAAGTCTGTATTCCTATTTTTTTTAGAGTCTCAGTCATTTTGCATAGTCGAAGTAAAGAAGACATAAAAACAGGCTCTGCCTGAGGATGAAAACTGAAAAAGGAAGGACAAATGAAAAAATAGTTGAAGAAAATCAAAATCTTCTGCACAACAACCCTACAGAGTGCATGCAATCATTTCTATTTTGACTCACCAACGTGTCAGCTTCACAGCCCCCAGAACTGCTCTTCCAGTGGTGGACTCTTGTCCTCCTTTATCTTTAATTCTCTCCACAAATCTGGGAAGACTGGAGTATTAGAAATTGCAATGTGCTCAGCAGAAAAGGTACCCAAGTCTACAACACAGAATACATCATCTTCACCTGGATGTCTTTTTCAAGGAAATAAACCGAGCACATGGGTTTATCTGAGGCTCATATTCAATTAACCGAGCAGAACAGTATTTACCTACGTGTACAGCAACGCCTATTTACCTGGCTAATCCATCAAGTCCTCTTTCAATAGGGGAAAATGTTAAAGGAAAAGCATCGAAAATGTGTGCATTTCATCAGCTTTTTGCACCCTCTCAGCGCTCACCTGGTGTCCTATTACAGATTTCTGAAATTATTTAAAAATATATGAAGAAAAGCTAACAAACAGAGCAACAGACTCCACATGTTGCTTACAGTCCTAAAGGTGTCAGTCATTACTAAAGCTTTAAATGACAGCGGAAGCCAAGTGCTGAATTATTCTCTTTTACCCTCTGCAGCCCTTACCGATGGAATTTAAATCTAAACCAGAAATAATTCTTCAGCATTTTAATTATAAGTAACACGTGCAGCAGCCTGTGATGCCCAGCCTGAGATGGACCACTTGTTCGACATTAGTGACTGCAGAAAGTTAAAAAATAAAGTCATCGGCTACTTTGGTATTGTGGCATTCTCACCATATGCCAGATACCCGATTAGCCCAGGCAAAGGTCATTGCTGTGCGTTTTCTGGCTTGCCCAAGTGACAGCTGAACAACATGAGTGCAACATGTTTGTTGAGAGTCTGCTCCACAGCTACAGCTCGTGACATGTGGGGCTGGGATTTCCAGATGAGAGCACTGCAGCTTTCTGAGCCCATACAAGGAGGGCAGGCGTTTGTTTTTCATCAAGACGTCATTATTGGCATCCGTCCAGGCAGATCTTTATGCAGAAGAACAGCATTTACTCGGAATTTGCATTACTGTTGACCGAAGAACTGCTTCACAAGATACCTGTTTCCAAACCTCTGTGTTCTCCCAATAACCAAACATTTCCTGACTCATTTTATGAGCCTAATTTACAGCAGGATCTGATTCAGAGCTGCATATGTCTATTTAGTAAAAGTTGACTTAAGTAACTGAGGAGTGCTGTGAGCAAACTGCCTATCCTAAGATCTGCAAAATACCCCAACTTACTTATCTCCTGACATTGCAGTTCCTTCTGCTTTTAAAGCAAGAGACTACTTTAGAGTCAGGAATGTAGTTAAGCCAGAGAGGGAAAAGACGAGTTCACATAACTGTGTCCTCCTGTTTATGAAACTCCCCAAGTTAAGCTGCATACCATCTAGTGCCCGACGCAGCCAGCCCTTGAGTCCTCTGGCAGCCTCACGCTGAAGTCAGCGGGCGCTTGCCTGGGTCGCCAGTGCGCGTGCAAACCCGCGGCTCGCCAGTGCAAATGCCACGGAGAAGAAATGGCTTGTCGTGCTTGGGCATTAGTCAACGGGAGCCACAAAGAGCAGGGTGAAATGGCAGCACTGCACCATAGAGCCAACCGCTCGTGTCATACTTGTGGTGCCTAAACAGAGCATGGTAACGCTTCTGCGCAACAGATAAGCGCGCAGAGGTACAGCACGCGGCAGCGCTGGATCGGCCTGTCGCTGTCTCGTTTTCAGGGGCGCTTCCTGCTTCCTATGTTACTTTAGTGCTACACCAGCAGACCAAAAAACAAGCAAATGATGCCCTTTTTTGGATAATTAGTTTCATTTTTGTTGTTTTAATGGTAGAAAGAAGTGACTGCTTTTCTCAAAGCTCTGGAAAAACAATTGTATAATATTCCTGCATCCAACTAGATTAGCTGGAAAGGAAAAATCCCTTGCCGTTTGCAGAAAAGCGGACAAAACTAGGACCCTGACCAGCTACTCCCTTCATCTTTTTTAACAGACTTGTGCTGTGAGGGTATTTGGACTACTTTTAAAGTGAATGAACAGAGATAGCAAAGTGAGGGGCTGAGCTTGTCGACAGTAAATTTTGCTTCAGGATTCCCAGCTCTGGCTCAAAATGCATGGCCCCATGATACACTTTACCATTCTGGTATGCAAGCACTCTGCTATTCCAAATTTGCAAAAAATATTTAGACCGGCTAGCTTTGCTTTGTTCCTGCTGCCCCGCTATCATCCAGCCGCAGGTGCTGGCTGCGTGCCTACGCCGAGCCAAGCAGTGCAGAGCCGTGGCCCACGAGGGTGTAAGAGCCTGGGGCGCAAACCTGCTGCTGCGCGGGACGCGTCCCTGCAGCGTCCCTCGAACACGGGCGGCAGGGTGACGCGGGGGACTGCGAGGACACTGCGCAGCTGCGGGAGGCTTTCTAAGAAGGCACCGGGGGAGAAAACGCGCTCCTTCCCCACGGTCGTTGGCGAGACTGTTATGACTTATGTAGGTGTCCAAACCTACTGATTTTCCTGGAAAAAGCTGGATGCCTTTCTCCACTACCAAGCTCAGGCCTGGCTGGTTTTTGGATCCTTCCTCCATCTCCAGCCCCTGCTGGGTATTAGCAGGCTGATTTCAGCCCCCTTCAATTCAGGCGGGATTAAAACTGCCAAACTGAACTCGTGTGTCCACAGCCAGCCCACACCTGAAAAAGGGGACAGTATTTGCGGCAATTGCTCCCAGTGTGGGGCAGGGTGCCCACCCTCCATGCTCCTGCCCCACCAGCAAGCTCTCCTCGCTCCTTGGGGGCCTGGTGGCTGATTACCTCTCAGAAATACTCAACATTGCAGTGAAATTACAGCCTTTCGGGGAAGAGGTAATGAAGGTTTGTGTGGTGTTGGCTGAGCTTCAGCAAGTAAACTTGTTTCACAGAAATTCAAGCATAATAAAACTTCCTTGCCAGCAACAATTAGAAATGAGCATTATCTAATTGCTTTCTACTGTAATTTTGTTTTTTTTCCTCTGGTGAGAGACAGGGAAGTGGAGGTGTGCAGATACCTTTCACAGATTTACTCTAGGTAAATGGGTAACTCTTGTAAACGCTTTCAAAGTGGTTGAGTTGAAGTTCTGGAAAGGTTTTCTCATCTTCATTCTGAATCATTTTTCTTTTCCATCTTCTAACTCCTGACACAGCGCCTTTTGTCAGGCCTTGGCGGTTCAGGCTGGGCTTCTATTGCAAAACCCGCATTGGTGAGTCCTCCTGACGTTTCATTTAGCAACGAAATGGGAGGCTGAGATTTCCCCTGGAGAGATCAAAGCGAAGCCCATCCAGAAGCATAGTACGTTCTAGCACGGGAAAAAAGGGACAAAGGTTAGGTTTATTATGTTTAGGTTAGTATTAGCATTAGTATTTGTATTTAGGTCAGTATTTATTTCTGTAAACTATTGCCATCAATGGCTGAAGTACTGTTCGGCTTGCTTTGAATAACCTCCGATGGGGAAAAGTGTGGTATCCTGGAAATGCCAGAGGGATTTTGCACTTTTGGAACTGCAATCCCACTGCATTTCTAAAGCACTACAGACCCGTCCCTGCTCATTACAGGATTCCTTTGGCTTGCCTGAAACCCAGCCTGAACTCCCTGCACCGCAAATGCCAGGCTCAGATCTTTTAAAACACAGATGACGTAATGCACTAATCTGATTTTCAGGGGGCTCCTGATGACTTCAACTGCAGTTCTGAGTGTTCAGCGTTTTGAAAATCAGACAATACAAAGATGTCATAAAAGCAACACCCTTGATTTCCGATTTCCAAAACCAGTGGTCACTTCAGGAGGCTATAGTACCTGTGCAAATATGCTTGTTTAGGGTGGTACTGATGCTGATGATTTTACTGACTGAGATAGCACTCACACAGCAATAGTCTGGAAAAGGACTGGTTTTAATTATGAGCACTAAGGCTTGTTAAATGACCAAGTATGGTCCTGAGTCACAGAACACGAAACTTCAGGGAGACTGGTTAGGCCAGTGAAGCTAAGTCTTTTCTCTTAAAATCTTTCCTAAGATCGTTTACTCGCTTGGAAAGTATGCAATTCAAGCTAGTACACCACATCTATCTGATCTGAAGCTAAAGAAGGGGATTTTGTGAATTCCTAGAAAGAGACTCATGAGAATGGCGCTGTAACAGAGACACGCAGCCCGGGTGGGCGTTTCTTACAGTCTCACACAGTCCCCCAAACACTTCATTTAACACTGGCCAGTTATATTGACTGTAAACACAATTTGTGGTGGGTTTAGGGGGGGGGTGTTTTTTCTTTTTTTTTTTCCACTTCTACGTGAGTGGAAGCAGTGTCTTCAAACCGTAACCTAGGCCTTAAGATGCTTTTTCTTCAACTTTGAGTAGAGCTCTGACACAGCAAAGGAAACCAGGCTGCGATGGGCTGCTCACGCTGCAGAAGAGCAGCCTTAGCGCCAGTGCACGCTTTGTGGATGTGCCCTCTGGCATTAACATGGCAACTAAACCCAGCCTGGCCCTACACCTGGGCAACTTGGCTTTGCCCTTCTGGTAGTCATTGCTACAGAGGAAGGAGGAAGCCTTTTGAAAGAGGTTACCCAGCCGGCTGGCCTCCTTTCCGGGGTTGGGGGAAGATGAGATGCCTCCTGGGAACTGTAGTTGCCAGAAAATATGAATTTGCAGCCTTGCCAGGAAGGCATGCCAGGAAAGCCGGCTGCCTATAATGGCTTCCGTTGCTCCGGTGCAAGGGAAGAAGTTTGAGAATTAAAAGAGGAAAATTTTATGCGCAACCCAGCTAAAGAGAACTTGGAAATTAGCAGAGTGCACAAGGAAAACTAGAATGAGCTTAGGAGAATTAGACACCAAGGAAGAAACTCTCAATGCCTGACAAGAACAGGAAAGGGATGGTTTTTCTTGGTCTCTGTAGTCCAAGGGAAACTAGCCTGGGGGTTAATTTGGAGGTATAAAGCACGACTGAGGAGACAGTCTTGGTTGGCCGGAGAACCAGACATAGCTAAGCCTTTATGGCTTAAGGGAAACAAAAATATTCTGGCAGAGCTGAAGAAAGCAGTTTTGCAAAAAGAGAGCGAGCGAGTTTGGACTTGAACCTTTCTTTCTGTTAACCAGCCTAGGAGAACAGCTCCTCTGAGCTCAACAATTGCTTAAAAAGGGGGCTTCAAGGCAACGTATGTTACAGATCTGTAAAACAGAAACTGAAGTTACTGCTAAAACAAGAACCTGTTGCTGTGAGCTATGAATCACTGACAAAAGTGTATAGCAGTTGTTTGTGGTTTACATAAGTTCCCGCAGCGTTTGCTTTGCTGGAAGGCTGGGAGGAAGTGCTTCAAAGGAAGCCCGTAGAAAACCGAGCACAGCGTAAGATTCAGCTTGATCAATCAAAGAGTGGCCACCAAGCTTACCCAGAGCTTCGACTATTATTTCTGGGGAAATGCGTTATATTCTTATTCTGTAAAAGGCTGTTATGTTGTCATTTGAAAGAAGAAACATTGTCCTGTGGCTGTGCAAAATTCGGTACGGTATGTGCTCTGAAAAGTCTGAATGCATTACCTAAACGCCCTGGGGTCCCTCCGCAGACTAACAGGCTTTAGCTGTCCTGCTCAAACGCACATGCACAAACACCAGTGCTGCAAGTCGAACTCCCTCGCTCAGTGCATCGGCCTCTCCGGGCTCGGTTGCAGGAGGACTCTGCATGCCCAGAGCTGTCTAAAAAATTGGAATTTCCTATCCTGCCTTCCTGGTTTGGGGTATAGCGTTAACAGGAGTATCACAATGAACTCAACACTAAATAACTGGAAATAATAACCGGCAAAGACATTTATGAGCTGAGTGAGGCCTTCGAACAATAAAGGATGGTTGATGATAGCTTGTTCTTTATTATCTGCATGTGTTGGTAGTAAAGCTGACACCAGCAATTAGAATCAGAGGCTTACACAAATCACTGAGATGTTATTTTCCAATTTTACACACTTAATTAGCTTTTCTTTCAAGCAGCACAATACAAAAATATTTCTCCAGGTGATATATCTTCTTTCTAGGTAAAGAAGTGGAGAGAATTTTAAAGCAAAAAAGCAGGCCTAAATTAAAAAGTGTTATTCCCATTTTCTATGCGTTTTGGCACTTGGTTCTGCTCTGAAAGAAACAATCTTTTTTTGCCTAGCACTATAATCCATGTGCTTCTAAATTAGAAAGCTGATGGGTGAATTCTTGAAAGTGAAGTTCAATCTGGATGCCCATGGCTTTCTCTGGATCTAGGAGGCTGACATAAGTTTAGGGGATAATGGTCATTTTTACTCTTTCAAAAATAAACTGTTGGGACCACTGGTTGTCCTTCCCCACAGTTGGCCAGGCCTCTGAGACATTTGACATTATGGGAGAAAGCTGAATAAAACTGCAAGAAAACAGTGAGAAGAAGGATGAGAGACCTGATAATAACGCGTAGCCCAGAAGCACTGCCTGATCGAAACATCTCTTCTTTCTCCAGAAATCAGAGCTGGCCACGAAGGGTTTGGGCTGCAGCAATAGCCCAGACCGGGGAGCGAGGGGAGGCAGCGAGTGAGCGCAGCCAGCTCTGAGCGCAAGGGTTAAGCTGCTGTCGAAATCACAGCTGCAGCCAACCCACAATGTTCCTAGATAACAAACTAACGCCGAGCCATAGATAGCAAAGTACTGGACAACCCTGAACGCTGCATTCAAGGTCTGCATTTAAGGCCAGTAAGCCGTCAATTTGTGTTGATATGTGTTCATTTCTCTGTGAAGGTAATCTTTAGGCCTTTAATACAGCCCAGTGCCTGGTCTCCAGAACAACCTTGGTAACGGAGTTGATTTTTGTTAATGTTACTATCCAAATTGAAAGTTACGGACCAGTTTTTCTGCCTTTAGGAAGCTTGCTGGCTTTAGTAGTTATGCCAGCATACAAACTGCAAGGTTGAAAGAATCAGCCACCGTACAAGTAGTTCAGACTATCTTTCCCGAAAATGTTCCCTATGTAGCTCGTGACCTCATCCTGTCATGTAGTTTTGTTAGGGTCATGAATTTCCCGACATTGTGAGATCTGCCCCCAGTTTAAGGTGAATTAAGGGATGTTGACTAACTAATAATTTAGTATATGCCAGGGGAACCACTGATACTTTCCCTGTTCAACAGAAGTAGTGGTATAATTTTTTTATTTGCAAAATGCTTCTGAGCTGTACCGAGCCTCATTAGCCTTGCTTCTGAGCCACAGCAATTCCCTAGGATGTGGGAAAACAAGTATTTGCAGTGAGAGTCTCTTCTCTACTGCCCTGCTGGTGGAAAGAGGTGGATGAAGAACCACTCCAGGATCAGAGAGCTTAAACCAGCTCCTTGCCAAAACTGCCCTTCTCTGCCATGTCCACAAGTTGCTGAAGAGAAGGAAGAACCTGGATCCTGGGGATGTGCTACAAATGCTCATCGGATAAGATAATCTGAGAGCTTTGCACAGCAGCCACTCAGCCACGCAGCTCTGATGCAATGGATCTAAGACCCGACAGGACAAATATAGTCATTACGGCTGACCTCCTGAATACACAGGTTACCTCTTTTTCCTAGAAGTTGGATTAAAGCTTGTCTTTCAGAACCACTTTGTCTGGTTTCAAGGCCTCCAAGTGATAACGATTCCATTGTCTTTCTGCTAGGATAATGCAGCTTTCAAGGCTGAACATTTTTATTTCAGCCTTTACCTGTGGGATCTTGTTATGACTTTCCCAGCAATACAAAAATGCACTTCGGCCATCAGGTATCGTGCTCACATGCCTGGAAGCCCTGCTAATACTTGCTGTCCCCTCCCTGGGGTGCATTGGTGACCCACCTGTTAATCTATTGTGTGCACAGTTCATTCCACACAATTCATGTGGTTTTTTTGTTCAGACTCAAAGTGTCATTACTCTTTGGCAGAACATTATGGAGAAACTCGAGTGTTACTTATGCAGGGCCCTTTTCATCAAGCTGAGCTCCATACTGTCACCTTCCCCATGTCAGCCAAAAAATAGACAAAAAGTTATTTCAGAAGACTGACTTTTTGTGTAAGCACGCTGATGGGGAAACTCCGTGGAGTCTCTGTCTCCCTGCGATGAGGCCCCCAGATTTGCCCTCCAGTGGCCGAGGAACAGAGAGCGCGCCACTGCGCTTGGCTGCACTTGCGTTGGGTGATGAAAGACTGGCCAGAAGGCTCCGACTCCACCTTTCTTTGGAAAAAGCAGCTAGAAGAATCGCCCTCTCCCCCAGGCCCCAGCACTCAGCACATGGGATAATATAAGGTGGCCTTTTCTTTGCAGCTGTATTGTTTTAGTGCTTGGAAAATAGCAGTAGGCTGAGCAATGAGTCATCTGTCACTAGATGGGGTTAAAGTAATTTCCGTTTTCTGTTGCCATGGGGAAATCAACGTCCTAAGATTTGTCCTTTCTCCCACTCAAACATGTGGGAGTAGAAAGCCTGAAACCCAGCAGGGCTAAACAGTTTTTTAATTTTTTTCTATTTTTTTCCCCTTATAAACAAACTTCCCTCCATGGCCTTGCAGCTGTCAGTCTGTTCCCGGAATCATCCAGTTAACAATGTCATTCCCCTTGGATTGCAAAAAATCCAGAAACAGAGTTTAAGTAAATATTTGACATACATTTCGGAGTTGCTTCATTTTTTCACTTCTAACAGTCTGTGTTGCTTGTAAAGTTTTTATGTATACCCTCAAGGTGATTATAAACTTGACATTTTACAAATAAAATTACATCTTTAAAATAATAATGTAAATTAAAGTAGCAGTTCACCAGCATTCAGAACATAGTGATTAACAGAAGCAGGAAAGAGGAAATTGCAGTAAAGACTGTTTAAAAGCCTAGTTAATGTATAGCTTATATGAGCAGCGGCATAGCAACATCTAGTGTTGATCAGGGATATAGCGGGAAGTTATCTCAATACGGCGTTAATCGCCGGTTGATGAAATCTGCAACCAGGGACCTGGCTTTTCTCCGACGACTACGCCACGACCCAGCCACGAGCTCAGCTCCTTGCTGTCTCCTTCTGCTGGGTGTTTCGTAACATGCCACTTTTTCATGCTCTGTGTCTCTGCCTTCATTAGCTTTGCAGAAGCGCAGTCATCTGGTAATACTCTTAGTCTGTCTAGATCGCTATGAAAATTATTGCGACTGTATTTAAGTGCCAGCTCAATAGATCCACAGATTTAAATGTAATTCAGGGCAACAGCGGCCAAAACTTTTAGCATCTGAACTGAAATTAAGCAAGCAATTCCTACCATACAGCCGATCACCTTGCCGACTATATTGTAAAAACCAGGGTCAACTAAACGTTGTTGTCAAACATCTAGAGTGGTCAAAATTACGCTCTTGTCCCCAGCAAAGAGCATGCAAGTGTACGGTTGCCATGTTAAGGTGGTATATAAGAGAACGCTGTATTTTCTCTTCTGTATTATCCTGTGACTGTACAGATTACTGTATCAGGCACAGAAGAACAGCTTAAGTCCATCTGCACAGAAACCGATGGAGGTGCATTTTGAATCTAGCTCAATATGCTATATAGACACTTCTTTTAATTTAAAAGATACCTTATGCTCAAAGTTAAGTTACTTAACTCCTTTGTAGATATACATTGTTTTTAGTTTAGTTTTAATTAGTTAAGTTTAACTAAACATTACTTTAGCTTTTAGTGTAGTTTTAATTATTTTTAGTGGCTTTAAGTTAAACTCATACTTTTTTTTATCATATAAGCAAGCTCTTATACCCCAATTTTCTCTTAGTGTTGAATATTTAAACAAAATCACTGGTCTCCTTAGATTACAGCCAATATTGCACGGATACCACTTCATCTTCAGTAAAATAACATCCTTTGGCTTTTTTCAAACAAAACAAATCCATGAATGGCTGCTTTCCAAACCTAGCTCTCTCTTGCAACACCCTGTGCAGATTTCTGCCACGTTTAAGTTTATTACATGATCTAATTAGCATGACTGTGTAGGTGCTTGGAATGCATTGGGGGAGAGGAAAAATACGTGAGTGTACAAAACGCTGTTATAAAGTTTGTTATGTGAACATGCTTATTAAAGACAGAGACCTGGATCATTCGCCATGTACTTTTTAGCAGGATTTTGGGAGTGAGGATTTGGGCAAGGAGAAAGATGTGACATTCAAGTCTATAACAGAGGAATTGATCAAGAGCTGGAAAGATCAAATGCCACGTAATTTTCGTAACCTCAAAATACAATTCAAGTTCTACAAAAGTCTCTGTTTTGTACTCACATTTGCTGTGAGTTTTTTATTGCATGTGTTTTATCTCCAGAAAAAAAAAAAAAACAATCAGTAAAATGTCAGTGTATGCCTCAAAGCAAGAACTACATACTTGTAAGCTACAGTGCGAGGCTCTTTCTTCCTCAGAAATGAAATACAATTTCCAAGAAACAGCAAGAAAATGTGGGTTGTTAACCATTTGGACCATGCGAAAGGCATTAGGGTGTCTATTGGAAACACGCAGCCAAAGCAGAGATCAGAGCTCTGCTTCACGTTATTAAGACATTCACACTGCCCTAACTAAATTAAATGGGAAGCTAAGTAATACAAAGCTATTAGGCTCTTTCTTCCTTCTGCCTGCATGAAATTGCATTTGAGAGTTACGTGTGATCTTTCAGTCTTTAGAGGGGTCAGGCCTTGGGAGCATCTGGCATGCCTCTATTTCCAATCAGGCACATGAAGTCATCCTCCAAGTTGCATTCCTAACTCAGTGACATGTAATTTTCCACGTGTCGCTTGACTGACTTGCACGCTGAACACAGATTAAATAGAAGACTGCGCACATTTAACAAACTTGCAAGTCCTGCTAATTCTGTTTTAATTAAAGTGGAAGCAGAGCAATATTTGGTAAAGAAGGTCAATTTTGTTTGAATGAACAGGCAGCCCACTGTGCTACGCCATAAATCAGTTGAGCGCCAGATCCCACCCAGCCGGGTGAATTAGGTATTGTAGGACCTTCAGAAGCAAAAATCCAATGTTAAAATCGCCCCTCTGCCGGGGGGGGAGGTTGACACTGCCGTGGCCCTGGCAGAGATGCCCGGAGGAGGCTGGCCCTGCGGCACCGGCCCGGGGTGCCACAAGCCTGAGATGGGTTTCACGGTTATTGCCGTTGTGCGGTTGTACCTCGAGGATTGCATATGATGAAGTACATGAAATATAATCGCTTTGGCTCTTGCAGTCAAAATAGAGAACGCGTTCCCTTCCAGATTTTCCTGCTACAAACAGGCTGCCTCAAAAACAACTCTCACGGAGGAGACCGTGGTCCCGCTCAGAAGTACGTGCCTGTGTCCCGCAAAGGCAGCTAGCATGGAGGGCGCTCGTCTCCTTTTGGCTGTGCCCGGCAGGCTGGGGTTGGAAATAACAACCGTAGCTGCCGTCAGCGAGTTTCTGGCTCTCGGTGCACCAGGAAGCAGCCTGTCCCCTGGGGAAGGCAGATGAAGGAGCAATTCAGAAAGCACAGGATGGGCTTTCTGCAGCCGAAAGCGAATGGGAACGACTCTCCGGAAAAAAAAAAAAAAAAAAACCCTATTCCTTGGGGTGCTGGGGCCTTATTTACTCCCCTGTAATACCTTCTGTTTCTGCAGGACTAGCCAAAGATAAACAGAATAGTGCTCCATCGTGCCAGGTAAACAGCTCTCTCATGCCATGGCTACGGTCTCCAAGGAGCTTCTGTTTATTATGAAATGTCTTTGCCTAGGCTTTAGCTACAAATCCTTGCTGTGAATCCAGCAGAGAGGCGCACGCTCAGGGAAAATGAAGAGCTTGTATGAAGTTACCGGAGGGATACTTATTACCTTTGGGATTATAAGCATTTTTTCTGGAATTTGTGCTTTCTTCCCTGTTTTTTCTTATAAGCCTTGGTTTGCCGGATGGAGCGTTTGTCTCGCCAGTCCCATTTGGAGTGGAGCTTTGGTAGGCAGAGCAAAGGTGTTATCAAAGGAAAAACGTTAGCTGTGTTACGGAGATTTAAGAAAAAAAAGAACTATGTCTGAATTATTTATTTCCTAGCTCCTATGAACTCTTTTTAAAAAGAGAAATCATTGGAATTGCATAAAACTGCACTGAGAAACTCCCTGGAGGTTCTTGATAAGAATTAGATTTGCAGCAAACACGGGTGGATTGATTATTATCATGACATGCTGATTTTTAATTTTCCTTTACTAAGAAAACCAAAACTTTCCAATTCTGAACCAAATTTGGATTCAGTTAAAGCAGCGTACCTGTAAATCAACATCCCCAGGGTTGTGCTGGTATAATTGTGATCATAGTTTAGCTCTTTTCTTTGGTTCATTTCCTAAGTTTTTCCATTTACTGTTTTAAATGATGCAACAGGAGAAGCACAACAAGCTTCAAAGAGTGAAAGTCCAGGTAGACACATGTCTGTGAAAACTTTATCCTCACTTAAAACATGATGTATGCCCGGTCCCTCCTCACGGAAACCGGCTGGTTGCACAACGTAAAAGCTGGTCTGAATTTTTGTGACAAAGTCCTGCAGCTGCAAGGGTTAGGAGATGCTGGCTGGCCCCACAGCGGCCTGGCGGCATGCTGAGGAAAGGGAAGCTGAGCTAGAGGAAGGGTGAGTCTTCTCCCCTCCTGGGTGGTGAAAGTGGGGGCAGATCTCCAGGGAACTATTACCCTAGGTTTTCCAGTGGACTTGATAACATTTTTGTGGTTTGGATGGCATGGATTTAGATCTATTCCTGTTGCATGGTTGGGGAAACCATGTACCAGTTTGTGTTTTTATTAATCCAAAAGGATTAAAAAGAGAGAAAAGGGAGAAAGTAAAGGAAAAGATTTTCCATGGCATCTTCATTTCTAGCATTCCTGAAGCGCTCGTGCCAAAGATTTGACCACACTATTTCATGGCAAAGTGAACACCTCTTTCCTAACCTTCCATCAACCTTGGGATGTTTATTTTTCTTCAAACATAGCTGTTTGCAGCACGCTAACAAGAACTAAAGATCTTTTTACACTGCTATTTGTTTACGCAAGACATCAAAGCCTTTTTTTTTCATGAGCAAAAGCCTTCTCTGAGTAGGTACAATCTGCAAACAGACATGCAAAACCAAGGTGCGCTCTCTGTAGAGCGAAATAAAACCACAGAGCACTGAAGATTTAGTTATTTTTTTACCTGAGTTTCTAAATTTAGCTTTGCTTCGTTTCTCATTCCTCAGCTTCTCGGACTATTTGTTCCTAACCAAGAGTCGTGCTGTTTCAGCAGAACTCCCTGCTGCCTTCAGTTTAAAGTTGGATGGAAGAGTACAACTCCAAGCCTGGACAGTGACAGCAGCTCATCTAAAACAAATATTTGGTTACATTGATGAACAGATTCATTTCCTCATTTCAGCTTGATGGTCAAGATACTATGCCATGATAATAGAAGGCAGCCTACTGGATTTTGGTGTTTGGTCTCACCGAGAGCAGCGAGCAGCACATTATTCAGCTCCGTGTTCAAACCCACACTGTGGCTGCTGGGGAATACGCAGTGGTGGAAATGACAGATGTTGGCAACAAATTAAATAACAAAATCTGCTGAAAATAATCTCGTAAGAAACATTGAGGCATGCTTCTGATGGGTTTCTTAGGTGCGTTGAGGCTATTTTAAGGCGAATAGAACTCATAGTCACTACAGGGTAATCAAGGTTAGTCCTTGCAGGGAATATAAAGCAGTGTAAATATCACCATTCATGCACCACTGGTATTTCCAGTCATATTTCAGTTATGGTCTGGTCCCAAACACGTATCCTACCATTCACAGCCTGGTGGTGATTTTCAGGGAATGTGGAGCATGGGTGGCACGTCACAGGATGCATCCCTTTGGAGGAGGACCTCCCAGAGCAGGTGAGCTCCCTCAGGAGCTATTCAACCTCTTCAGCAAGCTGGGTTGTGGTACAGGCAACAGGGGAGACAAGAACAACGTGCACGAAGGACAGGACGAGGACAGACTGATGGGCTTCCTACCCCATGAGGGAGGAACCCACCCCTAGCTGAGCTGAAGAGCATGGGGCAGCCAAGTGTCAGAGGCTTTCTGGGAAGCCGAGAGCGTAAAGTGAAAGGTAAACAACAGCGAGTAAGGCAGAGCTGCACAGAGCTGAGAGAACTCTGAGAAACAATAATTAATGAGAAATAATAAATCTATTAATGAAGAATAGTGTGTAAAGGGCATTCTCAGCAAAGTACTACTTTTTTCTTTTTTGGAGTACTTTAGCTGTGGGTGGCAGCACGCACCATCACATCAGGGCACCTGGAAGATACTTTGTGCAACCTGGTGCTGGTAGCAGCCTCATGATCAAGGGGCACCACACCAGGTCCGCCGAGGAGATGAGTGAGGAGCTGGAAGCAGCTGGGTGGCAGCGCACAGATCAGAGCAGAAGGGAAGAGGCCCGTGGGGCAAAGGCTGGTGCCAACAGAGAAGCGCTGGCAGTCACAGAAGGGTCAAGAGACACAGGAGCCAGTGGGGAGCAAGTGCTGCCCCAGGCCACGAAGACAGCATTGCGACAGCAGGGGCACAGCTGCACAGAGGGCAAGGCTGTGGGACACAGTGATGGAGCGAGAGCCAGTGCACAGGTGCTTGGCCCCTTCCCTCATCTTTGGGGTGCTGCTGAGTTTGGGTTTAAAGTCTGGCGCAGCCAGGCCGGGCTTGCCACTGCCACAGCAGGACACACCACCCAGGAAGCAGATGAGGAAAGAAAGCAGCAGCCTTCACTTCCCAGGCTCCAGGGTCACAGCCCAAGCTCTGCTCCAAGTCATGCAAGCTGGGCTGTTCCTACAGCCCTGGCCTCCAGCAACAGGACACCTCTTCCTGCCGCGCAGGCTCAGGTGACTTGCAGAGCCTTTTCAAAGTCTTGCCTTAAGAAATAAAACAAAATGGCAGAGCCTTAAAAAAAAAAGTTTTAAGCACATCCAACTTTGGGATAGAGAGTAAAACTTCTTGCCAGGGAATTTAAAACAAACTGGAAACTGATCATCTACTCATTTAAATAACATGCCTGGAGCTAACCCAGCAAGGCTGAATAATCTCTGCCTTGCTTTCATCCGTCTTCAAATTTTTCTTTGTTCCATCAGCCACATGTGCGTCAAGTGTAAATTGAAGGCCTCTTAGCTGGAGAAGCAAATTGTGAAAAGGGCTTGGCCCTCATCTTGTAATTCAGCTTCAGTATTACAATTACTCTTAATAGCACTCTTATTTTGTTGTATTATTTATTCTGGCTGGACCTGTCTAGGATCCCTTCAAGACTTTTTTCCGGGTGGATTTAGCCAACAGCCACTCATGAATCCAGATGTTTCTGCTTTTATCCATGGAAATTTTATGGTATGGATATGCCAAGATTATAACTTCAGGCTGAACCTCAAGACAAGTATTCTTCAAATTCTCTAAGTCAAAAACTGAAAATAGAAAGTGCCATGAAAAACCTGGGCCTTAATACGTTCCACATGCCAAAATGGAAATCAGACTGCAGGACTTCACTGTTCAAGGTTCTGGATTGTTGTTGAAGCGGCCTCCTACTTCGCACCAGAAATTAGAGCCCAGATCGTGCTATTCGCAGAGTGTTCCCATGCACATTCCTGCTTTAAGCACACCTTCCGTTCTTCTTTCCACTCATCATCAAGAGATTAGGAGCAAAGATATATGCGGGTCCAAGATGCTTACGCTGGAAAAAAGATTATACCCTGTAAGCCAAACTCATGGCTAGTGCGTTTAAATGAAGTTGTGCCTGTTTATATCAGCTCATCATAACGAGGAGGATATCTAGGCTTATTAAAACAGCTTCGGAAATAAGGGCAAGGACAAAACATACCTGTCCCTGATGAAGAACTGGTGAGTAACACAGTTCGTTCTCTTGCCTACGGCAGCGTGTGGTATGAATAACTGAACCCAAAGCCGTTCCTCCTCCGGAGCATCAAAAGCAGCGTGAAGTAGACCCAGAACAGCTGTCCTTCCGGCACTGTGCTGCTCCAAGGGCTCCCTTCAGACTCTCCCGGCCCTGGCTTGCTTCTCTGCTTCCCATATTTGTCAGCCAGTAGGAGCTGCCACGCTGTCAGCAGCCATCCCGCTCTGCCAGCCACATCCTCCCACATGCACCTCAGGAGCTCAAGAGCACGGTATAGTAACTGCAGCAGATATGGCTTCACAGAAGGTTTTGTTGGGCTTTCAGTCTACAATAGGTAAATTTAAGCTTTTCCAAGGACTTTCCTGACTGCCCTGTAGCGCACACCAGTGCCTCTCCAGTTGCTCCTCTGCCATGCCTGCTAACACCCTTGCCAAACCAAAGGAAGCTTGCTATGCCCTGCTCCAGGGGCACTGGTGAGCGACAAGGGAGATGCAGAATAAACTGCTCCAGGAGTGCTTTTGGAGATGCATCTAACAGCATGTTATGGCACTCATGCTGGCTGTAGTGGGCACAAACCTCCTGACAGGAGGATGTCAGGAACCAGATCAGTGCAATGAGAATCCTTTTTCCTACCTGCATTTTTCCACCCACTCTTCCAGTCACTGCCTAGCTAATCTCCCCAGTCTTCTCCTCCCTGTATACACTGGCCTAGGGAGAAAGGAGGACAAATCATCTCAAATGGGTACAGGAGAATAGTCTATCCCCCTTCCCAAGACACTAGCATACAGCAGCTCCTTAGTTCCTGCTCTAATAGCAACAGATCTTTAGCTGCCAAGTTGCTGGATCAAAGGAAGTTTAAATTATTCCTAAAAGTTTTTCCAAGGTCTCCTCCAGCACGGAAAAGCAGAGCAGGACAAGAAGCCCACACACAACAAGGTCTTCCCTGTCATGTGCAAAATCCTGTCACCCAACTCTTGCTTCCACACAGCAAGTTCAATCCGCCCTTCAAAGCCCATCAGTGGCCAGATGGCTCCTGGCAGTGGTGAGCAGTTGCGTGGGGAGGGAGGTTGTGCCAGGCCACAGCACCACGCTGCCCAAATGGTTACTGACCCGTCACCAGCCGCTGCACTAACACCCATTTCCCCTCATCCACAGGCTGTTACTGCTGGTGTCCTTCTCCTTTTGGCTGCCAGAGGACGAACACGCAGATCTCTGGTAAATTTGCACTCTTGTTGAAGAGGGTGTCAGATGCAGGAGGAGGTGAGGGAGCTGCAGAATTAATCTAGGTGCATTCAGCGGGGAAAGTACTTTTCCTACTGAAGTGGCAGATGAAATAAGCTGCGTAGGGCTTACAAAGGGTGCATATTAATATCATACTAGCATGGTAGTTTAACCCATTTCCATCATATTTTTTGTTCTATAATGAGGAATTTTGTTAGCATTCAAGTACACAATTTAAATTTTTTTAAAGGCTATTCTTAATGTGACAACTGCATAAACGTACCTGTTTGATTTATTCTTCTAGTATTTTTAGTAAAATATGGTCTCACTGAATGTCCTCCCTGTAAAAATCTACAATTTAACAACATTTCATATGAAATGTTGCTAATTTCCTTCTACCATTTCTCTCTGGTGACAGAATAGAGTGGATTGAACATAAAAAGACAAGGCTTTTTCCAAGTTGGCAATGAAGACCAAAAATACTTTAGCTTTTTAGTTTACAACTGTTTTAGAAAAAAATTCTCTCAGCAGGTCAAAAATGTGATAAAATGTTTTTATCCCAATTTCAGTGGGAAGCTAGTTTCGCCCTCGGCATCCTGAGTATCGCAGGTGCCTCTGTGCAGTTTGCTGTCGCCGTTACATCTCTCCTCCTTGGGCCGTACTGCTACTACTCATTTGCTGGGATTGCTGGGACCAACTACCTGGGTTACGTGGTGCTGTTCCCCTTTTCCTATGCCGACTTCCCAAGCCTTTGCAAAGACCCACTGCATTATGAGAGGTACCACCTGGCTCTACAAATACTAGACCTGTGCTCGAGTTTTGCCATACTCTGCGCGTCTCTGTCTTTTGTGATCAAGCTTGCGCTGAGGCTGCTTCGGTTTGGACATTTGAACATCTGACTTTCAGATCAGATCAGTGTACATGGAGAAGGCTGATGCCACCTCTCATGCTCAAGTGTGCCCAGAAGTATGGCAGAGCTCTTAAGGACAGGCAGATCCCTGATGCACTCACACCGCACTTGCGCATTAGGAGCTCCCCTGAAGCCATGAAAAATCAGTTCATCTTTAAACTACTTTGTGACAATAATTTGGCCCTTTATATCCTTTACCTCCCAGGGCCTTTTCAACTAAAGACATACCTTTAGCACATCTAGTTAGGGCCTATGAATTTAAGGCCTGATAAAAATTTTATGAAAATTAGGTTTTTTTTGACATGAAAGAAAGCAGAACTTGAGTATTTTCCTTTCTATTCTTCCTTATGACTGAACTCCTCCCCGGCAATAACATAAGGACCCGTTAAAACTTGCACAGACAGACCCGTTACCTGAACGGCAAAAGAGGTATCAAAAATAATCACCATTAAGCACGTACCATCCCTGCTCCATGCAGAGCTTTATTAGGCAGCAGCACCTTGAAAGTGTGGGAGGACTTGAGGTTAAGGTACAAGCAGCATCAGAACAAGGGCCAGGCCTTTGGGCAACCAGGACCTGCGCCAGGGCCCTAACCACACGCGCTCCTGGTATGAGGTACATCATGCCTTGCCAGCCCTGATCTGCCTCAGCCCCACATGGCTTGGGGTGCTCCCTGTCAGTTCAGACAATCACAGACTTTATTACATGAAGGAAAATTTCAGCTTTCAGTCTCCAGGTTTTTTCTTCCCTTTAACCTTTGTTTAGAGCCAGTCTTGAATTCACTAAAGCAGCATTTCCACGAGAAAAGTACAGAAATGGACTCCTATAAGCATTTGAAAAATCTGGTGTCAAAAAGGGTGTTTCTTCCTGCTCCAGCATGTTAGCCCAGTGTACCACCACCTCATTACGTGACTTCTCCCTCTTCTTGTGCTAAAAGAGACTAGGAACTACCGGAGGCATTTACTGAATGATCAGTCATATCATACAAGTGATCTACGAGTTTAACGAGCAAGTATCAGACTGTGATAACACTTCATAGGGAAGATGGAAAGACCTAGAGCTTGCAGTCTAAAGGACTGGACAGCTGTTGAATTTTGTAATTCCCCTAAGCTTCATTAATATTGTTCATAATTTTCATGCCCTCCATGGTATTTTACAGAGAACATGAAATGATCCTTTGTTATTAGTGCGGTCACTGCTTTGCTTCCAATAAGCGCCATTCTCCGCCCCCGGCTCCTGCTCTCCACTGCATTTTAACCACCTCATGCACTCCTCAAGTGAGCCAGAGCAAAGTCCTGCAACTGCCGAGTGCTCCAATCCTGACCTGACAACATGCAAACATGCCAACAGCCTCACCAAGACCAGAAGGGGAAGCATGTGAGGATGCTTCTTCAGCAGAGTCAGGTCCTGCCAGCCCATGAGTTTTCTCCTCCAGCAGCAGTGTCAGGACCTTGCCCAGAGCCCTGGCTCCAGCTGAACACTTAATTGATCCACCAGTGTTGAGACTGCTCCAAAACCCCATCCCTTCCCTGCAGCATTTTGCAGTCTGCCCTCAAAGATTTATGAGGGTTAGCCACAGCCATGGCTGCAAAAGAAAGCCAAAGCTTTTGTTGTGAAGCTAGTGCCACAAGCACCACTAAAGCAATAAAATCCTCCTGTGTACTGATCCTCACTGGATGGTTATGAGCAGGACACCCAAAGGCAGAAAGCAAGCTCAGAAGAGGCCACGTGGAAGCGTGCCAGCCTGACAATGGGGTTTCATTTAACGAGCATAGATTTAAGTGTGGAAATCAAATATGAAACACTCATAGCCAGCATTGTCTGCATTCTTGGAGTGGCACTAAACTAGCAAAAAGAAAAGAACGGAGACACTGGCCCAGACATGCCCCAGCTGTCTGCAACTACCTCTTCCCTCCTCCACTGAATGCAGCTATTCAGCTTGTTTTCATTTCATTATTGGATGTTATTTTTGCAGCCTGGTAAAAGAATCGAAAAGAGGGGGAAGTCCTTAAAATGCTTTCAGGTTTATTTTTAAGAACAAGGCCATTTCTCTCCTTTTTATCAGAGATTAACTATAGCCCTTAAAACAGGCATGAGGCCTATGGCATTATTCATTAAGCAACTGTTTCTCAGATAAGGTCCTTTCTCTGTCTTGGGGAGAGCAGCGTTTGCATCCCGGTGGTTATTCCTGCAAGTTGTACTCATTCAGTACTGAGCAACATGCAACTAAATAGCCATATAAAACGTCCGCAGAATGAGCAGCAGCTGCCTACAGGTAGCCTTAAATTTCATGCATTCACTTGCCAAATGCTTCAGCTCTCTCCCAACACAAATTCTCCCTCACACAGGGGAGCAGTGCAGGCCCTTTTCCCATCACTGTGGGCAGGTAAACAGGAGGCACTCCTGCACCAGGCAGTAGCACAAATCAAGCTTTTAATGAGTTTGCTAAAAGCCCAATGTTGCAGATTGCTATTGAGGGGAGTGCTTCCTGAGCAAGCACAGGGTCAGCCTTTCCCTGTGCTCCCTTCCCTCCTCCCAGCAGCACATGCAAGAGCAGAGCTTAGCCGTTTTCAAGGTTCAAAAGTGTTCACATCCAAGACCCAATCATTTTTCCCCTCTCTTCACGCCAGTTTTGCTGTACAGGATCACGCCAGCATGCACCGGCCGTCCCCCCAGCTGAGGACACTCCACCCTATGAAAAAGTCCAACATTTGCCAAGTGAAAGGCCAGGATTATGTAGGTTCCCACTGAGCGTGGTGGGAATTCTCAGGCAACTTGTGCTGGACTTTTCAGGAAAAAAGTCTTCGCTCCATTTTTAATATTGATGCACTTAAGCAGAGCAGCAAGCTTTCAGTATTGCTTCACGTTCCTTTTTAAAAGGAAAGGAGCAACTTTCAAAGCGTTTTACCATTTGATGCATCTTTCTCCAAGGAACAAAGGCAAAAACTAGCCTTCTGCTAAACCAGAACCTCTCTTCACATCAGAAAGCTTTCATGCACTCCTGCCGCTTAGCTGGTAGGAGAACAGCTACAGGTCAAACACATTGGGACACAGCAGCCTCGTGCTCTGCCTTAACATGGGTGAGAGGCAGCCAGTTCAATAAGAAAGATCTTACTGTCACCACCATCTTCTCCACCTGCAGCACAGTCCAGCCCCACGAGCCCCTGAGCACCGACACACAGCTCTCACCCAGCCATTCGGGAGAGGCCACGGGAGCGTGCCGGCACACACGGCACCCCGCTCTTCCCAGCACGGAGTCAGCACTGCCAGGCAGTCTGGGGTCCTGACGGTGTTTTAAAGTGGATTGGAAGATCCAAAAGATATTTTGGACTTTTTCATGAAATTTCATTCTATTTTTATGACTTTCAGATCAGATCATTTCCTTTTCACCCTTATTTTTCCTTTTAGTAGTTTTCAGTTTTTTACCTAATAAAAATTTATTCTCATACTAGAATCTAATTTCCATTCATTAAGGAAAAAAGGATGAGGATTTCAAGCAATGAATTTCATAAGTTTCCCCAAACAAATGTCTAACACCGAGCCTACGAGCAATTCCATTTACCTAATCACAAGTGCTTATCTTTAAGCATGTGCTTAAGTGGTTTTCTGGCAAGAGCTAGAGTGCTTATCCCTTCCAGATGACCTTATTTAATATTTACCAATATTAACCTGCTCAATAACTGTAAACTCCAGAAAAAGCATTGAATTACCTCTCCACAGAGCTTTTCAAAATGTAGCTTCTAGATTAGCCAGGAGGGTCAAAATGTTCCGTGCTCTGAGCAGTCCAGAGCTGAGCAGACCCAAAAGCCAAGGGAATAAGTGGAAGGATGTTGACCGATTTTGCTGGGCTGGGGCCTGGATCCTGTATGAACAGAAACGCCTATCTGGTTTTGACAGTCTGACTAATAGGGATAACAAAGACTCTCTGCTGACATTAAGAAAATTTGTTTTATGGATTGACATCCAGTTAACCTGCAGTCTCCAGTGCACTTAAAGGAAGCTGTTAATTTAACAGTTGCATCAGAAAGATATGGCAGAACATGTGTTGCTGAGAATTTATGAAAAGCCCCAAGCCTAATGTCAGCATTAACACCTGCACAAGGCAACATTGACTGCAGGGAGCTCTCCGTACATATTTTGTCCTTAAAGAACCTGCTCTTCACAAGGGGAAAATTTTCAAAACCAATGATCAGTAGTAACCAATAGACTTCTGATACAAGCTTTAGTATAGGCTTCCACTATGAAAACAGGCTCCAGCAGAAAGCAGCTCCAGAGTCCTACATGTGCTTCCCAGTGGATTTGAGACAAAATGAATGGATTAATCCTCTTGCACCATTTGGGGGTAAATGGTCCCACAGGGCCTCATCTCACCCTATTGTACAGTTTTCTCAGCAGTCCTGAAACCAGAAAGTTTATTTTGCTATTAAGTCTGAGCAGTGCCTCAGTTTTAACGCAATTAAATTTGGCTAAAGTTGGTATCTATTTTACTGAGACCACATCAAGCTTCTGTTGTTCGTATATGCCAAGGTAAGAATAGAAGGTAATGACAAGACACTTACCTAAAATGGGATGCTTGATCTAAAAGTAGCATAGGAGATAAAGGGCCTAATTCAACAGAATACTTAAGCACATACCTAGCAGCAAGCATGCAGATGATCCTGCAGAACTCAGCTTGACACAAGTGCTGTAACTAGTGTTCTTACGATAATAAGGATTCATTATTAACCGGGTGAATCTGGATTACAACCATGCTATAAACCTGTATTTTTCGTTTCCTGGACAGTTTCCCCCTCACCTCCACCCATCAGCCACATGTTGGAGTACAGCTGAACTTAAACATAGATGGCAGAGATTAAGATTATACATTTAAATATGAAAAGCACCAGGTATTTTGAAGTGATGAGGCTATGCTCTTTCCATTGCTTGTTTAAACACTGGCTCATACTTACACCCTGGCAAACACCTTAAAATCTTGATACTTCTGGAGTCTTCCTGGATACTACTACAACTCATAGCTTTGCTCCAAACAGTTGGAGATTATGGATCACTCTTGCCTTTGACTTCTCTGCTGCCAAAGAGCCCACCACCTCCATTCATCTCAGTTCTGTTTCTTTCTTTCGAGTCTACTCCCCACTCTTCAATCCATGACTTAGCGTCACAGATGTTAGGACAGATGTCAACAACATCCCCCAATCTTTTATCATGCTGCTGAGATTTTTTGACTAGTTCCTAATAAGAAATGGAAAAGTTCCTTGCAGCTTCAGTCAACCTATCCTCACAAGGTATTTCTACCCAGTGACAATAACTATGGTTTAAGCCAAGATACTATCTCTTCCAGGCAAGGGAAGTCATCCTGATAGCTAATGACCTAGCTGAACTAGTTTCTAAATTGCATAGAAACACTATACGATACTTAGAGAAACATTAATATTACTTAGAATTTTGGAAACAGTATTGCTGTTTCCAGTGGTTTTGAAAAAATCAGTGTTGAACTATTATTTCATTTGATCAAATCTAGAGACGCTTTGAGATGCCTACCAAAATAGAATGGGAGAACGTGTAGCATTTCAGAAAACAAAATAACCCAAATACAGGTTCCTATCTCTCATCTGGCTGCACTAGATGCCAGTGTCCATCTGCATAAAGCAGCCAGCACAATTAAAATCTAATTCTATAATCATTTGTCAGACAAAGCTATCCTGGGTGTTGGTCTGCTCATCTGAATTAGGTGATTATGGCAGGTAAACAGAATACTCTTTTGTAATCTCTTGGTTTCCTAGTCAGCAGTTCTGTTCACATGGGCAACAAGAACAAGAGCTATTTTCCCCTGTAATCATAATTTGCATTTCAGTTCAGCACACTTCCTTACTGAATTGTCATTACCCACCAATGAGTATTCTGATTAATTCTGCAGAGGAGTTTAACGAAGATGCCACGTAAGGTTTTGTGGCAGCAACTCCAGGTGACAGTACCAGGCTGTCATCATCTTCCAGTTCTTCAGATATGTGATATCTCCTTAGCTGAACAAATCAGGATCTTAACAGCACTGAGGCATGGGTTATTCTGCTCATGGTTTAAAAAGATAATAACTGCTTCATTAAACACGTCATCCTAGCCAATAAAAATCTTCTGTTCATCAAGTCAGGAGGAAAGCAGCAGCAGCACACCAGCTTTCCACAGACCGTCCTGGTGCCTCCAGGCTGTTTGGTTCAGGTCATGTTTCCACACCATGTGCTCCCCATAGGCACGCTGCCATCACTGTCACCAGTCCGGTTCTGCCACTAGTTGCAGTGGCAAAGCAAAAACGAAGGGCTGCCAACTCCTGCTCTGACTGGGACAAAGGAGATTTTGGGTAGCCCATTAAAATATCCTACCTACTGTATGGCTGAAAATGGTAAAGCAGAAGTGATGCTAACAGTACAAACTTTTATGAAGAAAACTTGCAGTAGGCACCAACCATCCGTTCCTTCAGGGGAGAGGGCTTCTGTGTTTGCTCCCCTGCAGGAGCCACCTACCAGGGGGAGGATCAGATCAACGGCAGCAACGCTTGTGTTGGACGCAGAGAACTGAACTGAGACTGCTCACTCCTCTCGCAGATGGAGAGCTAATTGCAATAACACATCATGTAAATAAGTGAAGCTAAATAGTCTATATTCAGGAAAAAACACTAAGGAAGCTATGGTTACCACATACACAGCACTTAATTTTATAGTGGACTTGGAAACGTGGACTCAAATGAGCAGTTAAGGGGCACGTTTTCAAGTGTATAAACTGTAATTGTGTTTCTCTGTGCAAAGAAAGGTTACACAAGTTCACATAGCCCAGGGCCTTTTAAATACCTCGTTCTGAGGAGTTTGTTTTACCTAGACTCCCTTTGCCAGTCTTGCTGAAACGTTTGGTTTCTGAGCAACTTTAAGATTTCCATTCAAGTTCTTATGTTTGGCTTGCCTTAGAAAATGTTGGACATTAATCCTACTGTGCAGATACTAATAGCAAAGAAGAAAACATCACTGGAGTCCCTGTCAACCTTCTCCACCACAGGACACCTGCTAGTGATTTATTATTGACAAACTACTTCCTGCTTTGTTTTAACATCCGACTTCACTACAGATCCTAGTCAGTCACAAGAATCAGTTCATCTCCTCAACTTTTGCCTCCAGGGCAATTTAAAAATCAAACCACATGAAAAGAGACAGCGTTTGCCTGCTTCTACAGCTACACGAAAACTGAATTTTTATCATTGATGGCAATTTTTATAACTGGCTCTAATAATTAATTGGAAACTAATCCAGAAACAAGTGAACAAACTGTATGTGGAAAAAAGACTACAGAAGAAATGCAAAAACAATTTTGCTGGTAAAGATCAAAGTAGTAAAGACATTAGTTTACAGCAATAATTTCCTAAAACAGAAAACCCTTCCTTTGAAGGCAACAGCTGATAAAAAAAATCTGATGAAAGTACTTCTCATAAAATGCCTTTGAAATAAGATGTGTACACTCTTAGAAAAATTTTTTAAACTCTGGCAATATACAGCACTTCTGAAAATTAAAGCAACTTCACTTTTCTGTGACTGGTCTGATGAGTATTCAGAGATAAGCAAATGCATCTACGTCATAGATTAAGTAAACAAATCACCAAGCTGGTGTAAGATTCTCTCTTGCCTGCAAGTTACAGACTATGAGATAGATTAAAACCCACTGAAATCTCTTGGGCTTTTGATTTCAGTTGAGCTGAAACTCAGCCCATTTGCTGACGCTCAGCTCCATCTGAAGTACTAGGGGCCCAGTTCCCAGGGTGAATGCCCAGCCATACTGTTAAGTTACTGGAGCTGCCATCCATGGCAGAAGTCACATCCTGCATAGCAGGACCCAGTGCCCCAGCTGTTGAACCAGGCAACAGGGAGAACCAAGAACGAAGGAGGAAAAAAGCAGGCAGGGGAAGGAATAGCTTGAAATCCCGGCCCTCTCCAGAGCTTTAAGACCTGGGCTGAGACTTCAGGGTGGCACCAGCTGAAAGCAGAGCCCAGAACTCTCCTAGGTGGACACTTCCTGCTGCTCTGCAACAGCTGAGCACAGCCTACAAGCCAAAGCCAAGGCACAGTGAGAAGTACTGGTATTATGACCTCAGTTTCTTGGAGGGGGTCAGCAACTGCTGAATCCTGTTTATAGATGAGGGAAGAAAGGCCCAGTTTGGGACATAGGTGCCAATATCTTTATTTGAAAATTCCCATAAGCTTCACTAATGTCCATCTTCAGCATGAGAATGGTTCAAGGTGAGGAATTCCCTTTAGAAGGTTGCTGCTCTTATCACCAGGTGCCTTGTGGCAAGCAGGAACAAGAACAGTAGGTAAAGTTAGCTCTCAGGTGGGAGGACTAGCTGAAGGCCTGGCTCACAAGGCTTAAATAGATCTGTACAGGATTGCTGTAGAAGCAAAGGGGACACAAAAGCTTTTCACAACACAGACAGCTATTACCTTGCATTTGGTCTGCTGGGCTGCAGTTTTGCCCTGTGAAACTAACATGTCAGCAGCCTGACTAGGAAGGCCAAAAATCTTCAACAATTCCTTTCTCTAAAATCACAATTCAGATGTGCTAAACTGAAGGGATCCATCTCCAAGATGTGTGTTGGGGAGAAAGAGTTGATATCACAAAGCTCTAGAAAAATCCTCAGGCCAGGATTCTTGCAGAGAACTTTAGCAAATATATCCTAGGTACCTTTCGTAACAAGGATAGTCATACAGAACAATTTCTTCAGCGCAAAGTCAGTTTAAGAATTTATATCAGTCCAGTCTTCTGAGCTGGGCTTGTAGAAGTGATAAGTGTGCCAGTTTGAAAACCCTCAGGGGGAAAAAAGGCCCTAAACAAGGATGGACCATAGCATACTTGAAACACCTCACTGATCTGGTTTTACAGTAAAGTCCGACACAGTTGTCAGACAGCAATGGGGAAATAACTCAAAGTATAGTTGAAGCATGCCTACGGTTCCTAAGGGACTAGATAAAAGCATGCCAATTTGTGACCAGTCTGCTGGTTTTGAGACTCTAAATATCACATCTTGGTCTGAACCAGAAACTTCACCTCTAGTGTCTTAGTCTTTCTTTCCCTTCTATTCCTCATCCCAGCCATGCCTTAGGGTGAGGTTTCCTGAGGAACCTGAGTCACATTAACAGCTCAGTGCCACCAAAAGAAGCAGTGCTGGCCCCAGCCAAGTACACTACTGGCTTCCTTGCACCTTGCTTATTCTACCCCTTGGTGAGATGATTCAGCTCACTGAACCCTGAAACCTTCAGTCCTGGGCTTTCATGGGCACCAGCCCTGCCCACGCTCCAAACTGCGGCCCAAAGGCACATAACAGGCATACAGACAGGCCCACTCCAGAGCAAACTTAACTTGGCTAGCACAACACAGACATATTTCCCTACCCTCTATGGGATTAAAATCCCTTCCTGCATGTCTAGTCCTCCACTAGGAAGCCTTTTTCCTCTGTGTAGGCAGGAGTTCCCTGGAAAAAAGTATTTTGAGAGCATTGTCTTTTCTTCCCTTGCCTAACCGCTATCTCAAAGCATTGTGTTCAACACTTTTTCCTCTAAAATACTAAGGAGGAAACCCCCTTCATTTTTATTTTAAAATCCTATTGCCAGGTGAATTTGAATGAAATGCATCAGGTAATGCCTAGTATGCCTATAAGACTCAGGCAGCATCCAACAATTCACCAAGACTTCATGATGCTTATTGTCATCCCCCCCTTTGCTAGGGACTGGTGTTTGTCTGTTTCAAGGGAGGATAAAGAGAGGAAAGCAACTCTGCCCAGTAAGACTTCTCAAGTCATTGCAGTTTATTTTTAAGAGGGTTTGCACCAGAAAACCTAGCCCGCATTTGGTTTTGTTTCACGGAGTATGCCATTGCCATCTTCCTTCCCAGGAGGAAGTTTAGTTTGCTGGGAATGTGCAAAGTCTCGCACATATTGCTGTTATTGTATGGCCTTCCCTTCTTGTCACAGCTCCTGAGCTCAGGAAGACATAGCATACAGCCTCGCACTCAGGTAATAAATGCTTCAGGCTGATTGCAGCCAGATATAATAGTGAGTATTAGAAGATCCTCAGATAAACCTTCAGTGTCAAACATCTGCACCCACTGAGGGCAGTTGGCCAGACAGACTTGGAAAAACTGAGTAGAAAGGATGAATATATTGGATTTTATTAGTCTACACATGCCAACAAGGCACCAAAACCTCAGATTTCATGTAGCCATCTAAAAGCAGATGTGCAAAAATAGCTCCAAGTGTTGAAGGATTCCCATAGTTAAACAAATACCTTATAAAAATACCAGCAATAAACTAAGTGAAATGGCTGGGCTGATACACTGAGCTCACATCACTACAGTAACTGTGGAGATTACTGTTAAAATTGTCTTATTTAAATCTAAAGTGGGGCACATCTTTCCATTTTCACTGAATCTGCAGGACTTTTCCAGAAGAATCAGATATTAATAGCTCAGAAATGTCACTATTAATTCTTCGCTGTCCTTTAGGCTAATATTATTTACATTTTATGAATTAACAACATTGTTCATAAAAGATCAAACAAGACATTTATCAATACGTTGTCTTTTTGTTGTCTAGTCATGGTTTATGCAGAAAGCATTCAGATTTCAAATGATCTCCACTAAATTCAGGACTGGAACTAGATCTTTGGGTTATATTCATAATACACTTGGGAACAACTTACAACATGAATTTTAGCTTCGCAGCCCACTCCCATTCTTCCTTCCCACCTAAGCAGTATTCAGATTATAGCTAGACTATCTATTTAGAGAAAACTTTGAAAGTGCTTTCTTCATTTTCCCTCCAGGAACACAAGGGACTACAGGCAAAATCGTCTTCATAGTCCACTAGCTCTCACCACCAACCTCCCCCGAGGTGATTCAACCCAGTGACGAATGGGTGACAGGGCAGCTGGCACAGGACAGGGTACACTCACAGCTGAGCCAACAGCATGGCTCACCAACTCTAAGGTCTACAAAACCACACCAGGTTGCATCCCATACCTTAAACCAAGGTGACTACTCTGTGCTGGCAGCTCCTAGTTTGGTTCCTACACATTGAACTCACTTTTTCCAAGTACACTAAAATTTAAGAAATTGGAGGAATTAGCAGCACTACAAGAAATCCAGGACCCCAGCCAAATAATCCAAGATAAATAAATTCCTGTGACAAACAGTTAATATAGGATCTCAGTGCAGACAGAGCAAGCATCAGGAACTGTTAGAAATGTGTTCAGTTCATATCCCTCTTCATTCCCAAGTTGTACAGATAAGGGAGATGAATGACTGAGACACAGCACCCAGCAGAGGCTTGACTGTGCTGGTGCTTGCAAGATCAGATACAATACTGCTCACCATGAGTTGGGCTGTAACTGCAGAGATGCCCTGTTATAAGAGTTTCACATCCTTTGTGCTTCTACTTTATCGCACCTAGGGGAGTTTCTCCACATCTCCAGCAGTCATGCCACAATATTCTGCCATTCAGTTGCTACTTTCTGTAGAGCTGCTGAGGTGAAAACTTTGTAAGTGGCTTATACCTGACTTTTACACGAACATTGGCTGTAAATCTGTGGAAATCAAAGCCTAAGTGAGTTTTGCCTTCTCTGAAGGACAAGGCATTATTGGCTCAGGAAACGCCCAAGAAAGTCTGCACTTGCAAGGACTATTTTTAACATACCCTCCTTAAAAGGGACACAGCAGGAGATGGATGCATTTGTAGTGGAGGGAGGTGTCTGACTCCCAAATGCTGCCCTCAGCGTTTCTGAGAAAGTATTTTTCTCCTATGGAGGCATGCAACCTCCTTTCCTTCACTCAGTTTTCCTCCCAGATCCCACCTCCCACATGCTGCTTCTGCCAGTCTGCACCCTCCACTTCTGTTCTCACAGCCAGAATCTAACTTGTTCTGGTCCAGACCTGGACACACCATGATGCCCCAAGCCCTTAAATACACCCACCTTTAGGATTAAACAGGATCCCTGTCCCCAGCCAGGGCAGCAGTGCAGCTAACATGTCTTGCTGTCCAGATCAAATCTGGAGGCCAGCAAGGCTCACCACTGCAGGGCAACAAAATCAAGGCAAGGCACTCACTAGCATGATGATCTCTGGACACAGTTAAAGCATAGGCTATGTTTTGCTGGGGATTACCATGTTGCTACTAGTTGCCCCAATACCACTGGCTCCGTAGCCTAGATATGGCCGAGGGGAATGCTTACAGAATCCAGATGCACTCCTCGACTTTAATATTTTTCCCTTTCCCCGTAATATTACTATACATGTTCTACAGCGACAGCCATGACTGAGAACTTCAGTGGAGAAGGATCAGCTTATTTGGCACATGCTCATATTTTTCAGCTGCCTGTCCCAAAAATATGAAGAATTGAGCATGTGGTCCCTAAGTTTGTCAGCTTGTCATTTTAGGGAAATTATATGACTAACGCACAGCACACAGCCTCCTTCTATTAAAGGAAGCTATGTTCCTTGATGCTTATGCTGGTAAGAAATATTAATTAGAACAATAAGCACCCTGCCTTCTTAAGGGATTCCTTTATAAAAAGGATAATAAATTTTTCTGCAAGATGCAGCTCTGGACTGGTTCAGATGCCCCCACACCCAGTCCATCTCTACTTTAAGTAGAAGAAACAGAACTTCAACACAAACAAGTCGCATCCTAGAGGGGGTTTAGGAAAAACAAACACCAGACCAGGAGGCATTTATATGAGAAGCACTTAATCTAATCTCTGTAACTAATTTAAGAACTCCTAGGGAAAGGAGAGAAAAAATAAGGAATCTTAATGAGGCCAGGCCAAAAATCAACACATGATCAGCAATCAAACACTTGCTAAGTGCTGCCTGTTCATTATATGTGATGAGTTTGACAGTTTCTCAAGAGTAGAGACCTTTGCAAAAACAGTAAGAGACATTCTACTAAAAAAACTGAGCTAATATTAAAGTCTTAGTAAACAGTAGAAGCCTAGTCATTGTTAGTCACTGTTAAAGCATTGCTAAGCAACCCTTTATCCTCCCTAGGACTGGATTAGCTTCATCATAGCAATAACTAACAGAGCTTCCTCCTCACCAGCAACACTTTGGTTTGAAGTGCCATGCAATTTCCTTTGAAACTCAAGCAAGCTGCCAGTCTGATTTCCAGCTGTTGCCTAGGAAGCTGTTCATCTACAGACATTTATCTGGAGTACCAGCAGTTTCAAAAGCCAGGCTGCACTAATTTATCTTAAAAAACAGGTACACTTACCTTCACACTTTAATTCTTTGCTGATTATTGATAATCAGCAGCAAACACCCTCTTTAGTAGTGATTTAAGGAAACCCAGCCTTGCTCTTGCCTGAAGCCAGACTAGTTGCAGTTCTTCTAGAGCCCTATTTAGCTGCAGTAAAAGCACTAAAAACAGGAGACTCCTGGGTATAAACTTCACAGGACTATTGCTCTGAGGTACCATTTTGCTAGCAGGCACTGTTGCCATCTTCCATCCCTAATTTTTAATATCATTTACTTTTTCAGCTACTACCCCCATACACCAAAACCCCTCCTTTTCCCTAAGGACAAGCAGGTTCCTTCCCTCTTCTTACAGCTGAGCTCCAATGCATTGTGTATTATCTCAGTAAGGCCTCCAAATCCTTCCTTGCCTGGATACGAGTAATAAAAAGCCTACCAGAGGGTATTCAACCAGGGGGTTAGTTAGTTAATCTCACTGCTAACTATAGCTTAACCTCTAAGTATTCTCCAAAGAAATACTAGAGTTAATAAGGGACTTTACCCCTGATCACATACTGCATTTCAGATCAGGTTGACGCTGGTAAGTCAGAGACTAGTGCCAATCTCTTGATACTAAAAAGCCTAAGGAAAACAAGTTAGGTGAGTCACACAGGTCTTCCTAGTGCTGTCTCTCCTGTGGTCACAGGTGTTCAGGAACCATTGTCCAGGCACCCATTTGCTTTCCCACCTAGACCATATCCAGAAAGGGAGGCAAGTTCCCAGGCAGCTTCCTAGACATTCCTTGGCTCCACCGGAATTTTTCATTCTCAGATTAGCATAGATATGCTAACAATAGTTCTCCTCAGCCTACATAGCACTTTAGTGAAGGTGTTTCCACTTTCATCTTTCAATCTTAGCAGATTGTCACCTCCTAAGCCTACAGTGCTTTTTCAATGACTGGCTAGGATTTAATCACCTAGCTGTCTGCCTCAGCTGGTAAGACATGTGGGCTGATATTCTTCTGTGATTTAGAGTTACTAGCTCTCTCTGAAAATTAGAGTCCACCCTTATAACAGGGATATTTACTAGCAGCAGTTGTCTTAGTATAAAAAAAATTAGCTCAGATCTTGCAGGATATAATCACTTTCTAGTGATAGCAGGATGATTGCTACAAAAATACATAGCCAGCTATCATACTTGTGTCAGAACTACAGTCTCAGGGCAGGAAACAGCTTATGTGCAAATTAAAGCCCATTAACTTTAGTTTAGCATCAAAGTCCCAACCCAGAACCTGGGCTGGGCGCAAGATATAAAGAGGGTCAGCTCACATCCTCTGCTTACATGGATGAAGAAGCACTGTTCCAGGAAGAGCAGAGCTGGCACCAATAAGAGTCTGGGGCCATTCAGTTCCTAAGAAAAAATGGATTTACAATTTGCTAGAAAGGCAATACACACAAGCAGCATACACCAATCCAATTTTGTCACATGCTGTCCACAAGCAGTGAGGGCCACCTGCTCCTTCAGGGAAGGGAGCCAAGAGCAACCACAATGCAGGCACCAACAGGGCACAGTCCCCAGGGCCTGGGCACAATGGCCAGAGCCAGGTCCATCAGCAGTTCAGGAAAGCAACAAACCCAGGAGCACCCAGGGTGCCTGGGCAAGAGCAAAAGGAGGTGAGGCCAAAGCCAGGGCTGAAGACCAGCTGCACCATACATATAAGGGCTCCATCAGGAGACAGCACCTACAGCATACACCCAAGGTCCACCAGGAGGCATGGCCAGAAACAGAGCTGCAGACCAGCACCCCTAGCATAGGCCAGGGAAAAAATAAAGGCCCACTCCAGGCTGAGCTTAAATGGATCCCCCAGGCCCTACAGCAGGGTGTGGTGGAGGCCCCAGGTGAGGCTGGTCAGGGCCATTAAGTGCACTCAGGACCCTAACATATACACCTGCTAATGATGTTCTTTTTAAATACGGTGCATGAAGATACAGAAATTTATTCCTGTGTGAGACCAAAAGCCATGCTGCTCGCATGTGAGAACCTCTCCCCAAAAGGTCCCATGATGAAGTCCTGTGGCTCCACTGAGCCGGGGGATCCCTGATTGCATGCAGCCTGCTCCTGCATTAGATCCCATCTGAGCTGATGAAAAGTCAGGGCTGGGGACAGACAGTGGCAGTGTGGCCAAATTTAAGCTAATTTTTTTTTCAGAGTTCCTGAATTTCCCAGGCTAACGATGCCTCAGAAAAAGCACATTGCTCATTTTAAAAATGAGGGCCCTTCCGGTTGATTTTGACCTCCTCACACATCAGCAGAGTTCAGAGAAACAAAAATGCCTAGGCTTAGGCAGTCAGGCTTGAAAAAGTGTGTGATAAATCTATTTTTCCTAAAATCCAGCATGTGCATCGAGGGTTGCCCACCCTTCCTTCCACATCTTCCTTGTCCGGGGCTGAGTCTTCTTCCTTATCTTTCAATGCGAAGTTCTGACATTCTCCAGATAGCACATGAGGTCATACAGAGACTTTGGGTGAAATACACCGATTATCCAGAGCACTTTCACGTAAAAAAGGTTAGGGACATCTTCTCATATTTGAAGTGAAAGGATAGCTTTATCTCTGCAGGAGTCACAAAGACACAATACAAATGTTTGCCTTATGCTGTTTCGCTATTTAACAAGGCACTTAGAGTTTTCAAGGGAAGAGATTACAGAGCGGTGCCAGAATTGGCAGCTTCCTGGAGAATTTGCAGTAGATAACTTTAAACAGGTTGAAGGTAAAGAGGACACGCAGTGTACTGTTCAGTGAGGTGTAATGGAATAACAAAACAGAAGAAAGAGAAAATTGGGGAAAACTGTGTGCTAAATAAACGGTTTCTTCAACAAAGCCTTATTAGGGCTTTCTGAAAATAGCACTGATTGCTAATTGAACAGCTCATATTCTTTATAATTTCTTTTTACGAACTTGCTTCTCTTCGGTATAGAGATAATGAGGAACTTTCATTTTCAGGCAAAGCTGATTTGCCACATTCTGGTCTCAGCTAAAAGGGTGGAAAAGCACATAAAACATTCCCTTCGGGGAATGGGAACTGGGACGTTCGGTAAAGAGCCCCGCTCACATAAATGGAGTTTCATTATTTGGTATCCGAGTTCATTATAAGTGGGTTCAATTATATTTCATCAATGAAGAGAAAATAGCCTTTTCATCCACCGTATCTAGTGGAGCTGAATGCTAAGCACATCTGACGCAGCTTTTGGAAAAAACACAACAAGAACAGTAGCCATGTGAAAAAAACAAACAAAATGAGTAAGGCATCTCGGTGCCGCAGCGAGCTCCCTTTTCTCACGGAGCCATCGGATAAAGAAGTGAATGAAGTACAGGAGCTTAACATGCACCGCGTGAGTGTGCACCGGGCCACCGCTGCTGATTTACTAACTCGTTTTGTTCGAGGGGCGCTTGAAAAGCTTTGACGTTTACAGCTCCGGAGGCAAACGGGAAGGGGGCAGAGCCGACTCTGCATCTTCACGCTCCCGGTGAGCGCCCGCTCCCCGCGCCAGCAGGCCACGCGAAATCGGGAGGCAGCAGAGCTTCCCGGGTTTGTCTGCGAACGCTGCTAGAGCAAACACGTTAGCAGACAGCGGGGAAAAAAATGTAAATCTACCTGCCAGCAAGATGCAAAGCCCCTCAATGGAAAGCTGCAGTGCCTTTACCGAGTTTCCTGCTCAAAGGCACTGCAAGCCGAATTCAGAAAACGGCACAGACCCTGAGGTTAGCTGCCGTGTATCAGTTACTGAGACACTGGATATCCTGAGATACTTAAGTCAAAGGAGTTTTAGGATGTTTTCCTGGACTTTAACTGCAAGAACAGTTTTGTTTCTATGTGAGTCACACGCTACACAAATGTTTATTCTGCTACATGTCTCCTACTTAACAAGCGCCTCACAGTTTTCAAGGAAGAAACACACAAAAATGTTACCACAAGCAGAACGAGCAAGTCCCATTCAGTTTGAAGTACAGTATTAACCTATGCTATTTCTCACAGATGTAACTGCTGCGTTTTGACTTTCCAGGCCTGAAAGCTTTTTGTCCTTCTAAATCAGTCCGTGGAACCTGGTTTTGCTAGCACGGGTATTCAGAAGCTCTTCAAATCAGTCTCAGTAACGTTGGTGTCGGATCCTTTGGGACAGCACCGTGTTTCTGCTGTATCGTGCAATGCAGCTTTCATCTGTTGTGCATCCATTTATTCTCTATCAATCCTTCCTACCTAGCTGGCAGCATCATCCCTCTTCAGGTAGGAAACTGCACCCATATGAGCAATGGAAAGGACACATGAGACCGAGGAAAGAAAGAGGACGGAGCAGGAGGTGAGGTGAGATGAAGGAGAGGAAAAAGCAAAGGTATCAAGGGAATAGGAAAGCAATTAAAAGATACAAGGGGAACAGAAGGAGTAAGACCAGCAGGGAATGACAGAGAAATGAAGACAACTCTGTTCTCAGAAAGATGGGACAGTGCTGATCCTGGTAATGAGCAGACTGTGTGGGAAATGTTCTTTACAGATCTTTCCTGCAGATCTTTCTTGCTCAGTTGGAAACCTGGATGGAGAGTAATATGGCTCTACTACCTTCTTCTCATAGAAACCAAAATATAGGGGAAGAGAGTGGAAAATTGCATGCTTGGGTGTAATCCACATGCAGGAAGCACTGCTTGTCCTGTAGTTTAGACATGTCTTAAATTGCTCAGGATAGAAAAAAAAATGGAAGGCAGCTCCCTACTCAGCTAATTTGGAGAGTTAATCTGGAAGAAGGTTGAAAGATGGTTTCAGAGGTGGCTGATAATATTCATTTCTCCACTTGTACGTTGCCCTCTGCATCATCTCAAGGCCGGCACAACGGCAAAACAAAACCTTCCGTTTTCCATCCTACTGCAACAAGAGGAGACAGTAGAAGCTCAGGTAGATGGCTGTTGTAGTGCCAAACACTGGTTCACTGGTGTGACATTATATTGAGCTGAAAATTGGGAAATTCTGTTCTTATTTCTAGATGATATTGTTTCACAAGTAAAGAGAAATTCCCCAGAATTTTCTACTGAAATATAAATCACACATACAGGCAAATACTCCCTTTATTCCTCTTCTTGGAGTAACATATTTATCACATCTTGGGCTCAGAACATCTTTTAATTCAGAACAATATTGTCAACATGCTCTTTCGCAAACTAAAGCAATGCAGCACAAGAAAGGTTGCTTTCCTCATTTTCCTCATTTGCATTGCATGCAAATGGCTAATGCCATTCTGCAAAAATGTCTTTTGAAGTAAAGAGTTGACCACTGATCCCCTGCATGCACAGATCAATTCCTTTAGGCTTTATGCTCCCTGAAAATCTATAGGCCATCTTGAGACTGGAGATAAGGTCAACAGCATATTCTTTGCCTCAGATGACAAGTTTCTAGGCTTGATTCATGCTGACTTCTATCAGAAGAGAATACAAAATAGAATTGTAGCTGGCCTGCAAGAAAAAAATAGATTAAGTAAAACAAATCATTCTTTGCATCTGCTCTGATACTGGCAATAAACATCACTGGAGCTGTGAAATGCAAATGAGCAGGGGCTTTCACTCACTGACAGCAGACATCACATCACCAGAGAGATGGCCTTGAGATCCTTGCCAGTCGCAGTCACAGACCATCCCTATGGCAACTAAAGCAGGCACTTGCATGGAAGAGAAACACTGGGAAAATGCTTATTTAATATGCTCTAACAGCTGAAATAAGGGAAAAGTCAGGACGACAAGAGCAGAAAGGTTTCTGCAGATCGCATCGGGGGCCTCTTCCCTCACTGACAATAAGAACTTCTACCAGGTGACGATGCTTCAGATGAGTTGTGGGTACGTACCACCAGATGTCTCTAGGTCTTGGTCCTTGATATCCTGACTTAGAATCTGATTAAACAACGTAATGACCTCCATCTGGCCCACACATACAGATTTCCTTCCCATAAAAGTGCAAATACAGAGAAAAGCCTGTAACTTGGGCACCGAGCAGAAAACACAACCAGGCTGAGAAGCTGCCTGAACGCTGTGAAACCCACGTTCCTCAGTCCAGACATAGCCAGGGGACTAACACTGCTTCCAACAAGTAATTTTATAGTCTACTCTCCACCCCATAGATACAGGCCTTTGCAGAACAGAAAGCTAAAATGCTGAAATGCTCCAGAATCTCAGACCTCCTTCCTGAGCTGTAAAAAAGCAGGTATGGGGGAGAGCAGAGCAACTGAAATCTGTTCTGCCCGTCATAGTGATGCTAGAAGGTGCTGCCAAGAGAACTAGGAGCGTGTTCGCACCATGTGTTGCCGTGACTCTGCAGGGAGCAAAGGTGTGGCTCTCGCCTTCTGGGTCTCGCAACCAGTAATCGTTCTAGGGGCTCCTTTTTTGCAGTCTCTCCACCTGCACGTAGAACAGAAACTTTTAAAACCCACTGGTTTTCCAACATCCACCTCTCATTTTTCTACTTTACCCTAGCAATGATTACAGGGAAAGGTGAGCCTAATTAAAAGTAAGGGCGGAGATTAAAAACAGATAGCAAAACTTAGCTGTTAGAGGCAAAAACAACAGACAAGAATTAACTAACCTCCAGTAGGAAAATGACAATTTATTCTGATGATTCTAAATAGAGGTTTAAATAAGGTGGGAGTTTAAACTTATGATCATGTTTCAACATAGCATTTAGTAAATAATAACAAGGAACCAGCTGCATAGGATAATGACAGGGAATCAGCTACAGAGGAGTAAGTAAAGTCTAGTGTAGACAAAAAGCTCACCTTTAGAGAAGCTAAATTTCCGCAAGGTGAAGCACCTGCAATGATTTCAAATGAAAAAAAGGAGTGAGACGAGGAGCGTGCCAGCTGTCACCGCCGGGAGTCTTTGCCCCTGCTCTGCAGCTTACCCCCCTGCTTTCACACAGCCCCGCCGCAGCCCCGGCCTGGGAGGCGAGGGCCGTTGCTTGGTGCCCTCCTCGCTCAGTCCTCCTTGCTCGCTGCATCAGCCCGCAGCAAGAAATCCCACAGAAGTCCTGACTGGCCGATAACCAGAGCTGCTGCGAGGAAAGCATGGAATTAGGTAAGAAGGCCAGACACATTACAAAAGGAAGTGGAGAAACTAGAGTAAGTAATCTTCAGTGAATCACCAACCCGAGCAACCATGGAAAAAGAGTTTATTATCTGATACTTACAAGTGTTGGGGAGGGACTGGATCGCCAGAAGACGTCTGTACAGTGTTTTCATCAGCCTAATTGTGCCAACGTTAACATTAGCCAACAGGAACTGAGCTCAGTGTATTAAATAAACCTGCCAGTATTAACCTGTTAAAACGCTGTGAATACTCTCCCGAGCCAAGTCCGTCTTCAGTCTACCTGAAGTGGCACCAAACAGACTATTTTTTTAATCTGCATATAGTGGCAACTTGTAATGAGATACAGTTTTCCACTTTTTCTAAATCAGCCTACGTCAGTAATGGTTTTCAGTCACTGCTGTCTAATGGAAGGCTTTTCTGAAGTTATTCCAGCTACTCTTGTGACCTCATTTCCTAGTAGGCTTGTGATTACCATCGTGACTGGCAAATTTGCTAATGTCAGCAGAGCCATTGGAGGCTGAGTAGACCTCAGAAAATGAAGTAGACTTGCAAACATGAAGGCTCCAGCTCGGCATCGTGATAATAGCACAGTGCAAAAAGTTACCCTGCTGACGTCTGTTCTGTACCAGTACTTTTATTAAAGTGCACACTGGATCATCAGCCTCACACTTCATCTTGGAAGCATTAGATTTGGAAGAATACAGTAAAAGGATAGACAAGCCTAGGGAGTTCATCATGATATTCATCAGAGGAAGTAAGAGGAATACAGGCAAAGCCCTTGTGATGGGTCTTTCTTCACTCTGTCTTACTGTGACTAGCACAGCATTTGTACTTGCATCCTTTATTTTGTGTAGCAGAGCCTCATTAAATTTGCATTGTCTAATATTACTTTGTGTCCCACCATCAGCAGGACACCAGCAGCTGAAACGCAAGAGACTTTTCTAGTGAGGGATCCCTGTAGGCTCTTATTTCAAGTAAGACAGACATGAACCTCTGTGTCTTCTGCTACCTTTATCTAAAGGTACACCCTTTGACTTGGTCTCCCAGCCCTAATCCTCTTGTTGTAATGTGCAACAGAGGTGTGCTCACAGACAGTAGAAAATGGAATTAAATTCTCCTGGACCTGTGATTTTTTCTTCTCTAATTGTGAATCTAAATAGTTACGGTAAAAGTTAATAGTAATAATAGTTATATTATAATACAGTTACATGTTATATAGTTATATTGTTATATATATAGTTATATTGTTATATATATTGTTATGTACTATACAGTTATATTGTTAGTACAAAGGTAAGAGAGCTCTTACTTCTAAGGACAGACAACAAGGCTCTTCTGTAAGCTTAAGTCAAAGAAGAAAAGTGTGGTTCTCTGGAGGAAGGAAATTGTTTTCCCATGCCACATATATCTGCTAAAATTTAGTATAGTTGTTTCACACAGACGTACAGCCCGCGTGTAGCCAGATAGCATTTCACAGGGGAAGCTTTGAGTATGATCACCAGTTTGGGCAAAATAGTTGTTCAAAGAGTTAAGTAGAGAGGGAAGTAGAGAGACACAAATATTGAATCCGACGATATTGTCCTGTCCTAGAGAAACAGAGCTTTCTCCTCTGTGACCAGGACTGGCACAAGCAACTTCCTCCCTCAGTCTTGGCTTTCTTGGCAAAAGTTGTTTATTTTGTTGCGTAATTTTTCTCCCAATTGCTCTGATCCCTGACTTGTTTCAAAAGTATGTGGCAATCTCTCATCACCATTTTGGTTGCCTCTGTTTTCTGGGGCTGCTTGTCGAGTGAGGCATTGCTGCTGGGTGACATTTGCAGACACGTTACTGACAGGAACAGTGAGCCACAGTGATTTCCTGAGGTGAAACTTCCCGATAGTGTGTGTGTCTGTGTTTATGAATGTTTTGTTTCTTATTTTTCTTTGGCTTTCATGTGATGTCCCAGCTGTACAAATTACATCATCATCACCCTCATACAAATTCCAGTTATTCACATTTATGACAGCTCTGTTGCTTGCGTCTCAGAGCTGGGGCTGAGCAGTTGCAGATGATCTCTCCCCAGATTTGGGATCCTTGATATGGGCCCATCGTGCCCCGAAACCAATGGTTATCTTTATAGACTGCTACCAAGTCTGTGGCTGACTTCATCTAGGCCATTCAGAGCGCGGTCTCAGGCAGGAAGATAACTTTCTTGCTGGAGTTTTGGACTGACATGCTATGATTCCACATAAAATCTCCAGTTTTACCAGCTGAGAGATCACTTTTATAACTGACCAGGGCACAAACTCAATTTAGGAGGGGAAAAAAGCTTAGCTGTGGTTTGTCTCTTGCCTCACCAATATCAAAGATTTTGACATTAGTACTCACGTCATTTTGTAAAGCAGTAAGAATATATGAGGCAGAAGCAGCTAAGCTGACGCTGTGATTGCAGGTTACAAGTTTCATAGTTAACTGAATCTCTTTAAGTGAGCCTTCTAGATACAGTTTTTGCTTTCCTTGACAAATGCATCTGTAAAGGATATTTTTCTTTCTTGAGCTGACTCAGGGTCTGGTGAAACAAGGGTGTTATGGGAGGCCAAGACCGTGTAACAGGGGCCTGAAGCTGAGATATTTTGCACTGCCCGCTGTTCAACGAAATGCAGTGAACAAAAAGAGTATGGAAGTCAGATGCTCTTTTTAAGCAGTACTGCTGAGCTGACAAGCTCTCCTGTAGACTGGCTTCTGTAGTAGCTAAGCTATAAAAAGCCTTCAAATTAGAAGTACTAGGTCCTCAGCAGGAATATGAGAGGTCCGTTCCTGAACCTGATTCACTGGATGGGCCTGTATTTGAATGATAAATCAAGCCAATAGTATTTCATATTTATATATACTATGTGTTATATGTATTTAATTCATATTATATCTAATACAGAGTAATAACCTTGTAAAATCAATTAGGTTTTCTTTATTAATAGTTATAAGACAATTCAACATTGAACATGTTAAATTTCACAACCCAACAAGTTTATTGTTTACAACACAACAATAAATTTTACAACTAAAAGCAAATGTACAACTGTTCCCATCAGCAAGAAAGTTCTCTTTCTCTTACCAGTGCTCAGGCAGTGGATGCAGGGATAAAAAGGACCCTATTCAATAAAACAGATACTTAATGTAAGCACGGCGACATATCCTTACTGAGAGACAAGGAGAGGACAGAGGTGGGCATGTAGGATCAGGGTAGTCTCTGCACTCTGTTGTAAGGAAGAAAAGACGAAGAGACCTTTTGAGCAAGAGGCCGTAGTGAAGCCCCTGCTGCCACTGACACCTTCTTTTGAGTCACCAGTAACCACCCTTTTTCTGTGCAGAGCTCGAGTCCTCTAAAACGCCACCTCCAGGAGCTTCCCTGTCTTCCCAGATGCCAAGCTTCCTGCTGCTCATCCCTCCTGTCCAGAAAGCCCTTCCCACCCTAGCCTGACCCTTTCATCCCCAGACCTTCCTAGAGCCGCCAGCTCTAAGATGTCTTTCTCCAGTTCAGATCCTTCTTTCCCACCTTGAACCAAATCCCCTCAAACTGATACTACTCCAGTTACACCCTTTCTCCATGATCTGAAATCTTTCCATCCAAGCCTTAATTTACCTACATGTCCTTCAACTTCTTCCACATAAAATCCCTCAGTTTCCAATCATCTGCTTCCCACTTTGCTCCAAATCTCTTCCCATCCAATCCCACTAATCCAAACCAGCCCCTATTGGCTCCCTTTTCCCAAACTAGTGCTCCCTCCTGTCCCACCTTGTCTCAAATCTCCTTTTGCCCAACTTCCCCAGCTGGGAACCCACCCAGGCACTGACGGAGCTGTTGGTTCCCTTCAGTTCTGCCTGCAGTTGCTCCCCACCTCTGACACTGGTTGCCAGCACCTATTTGCCAGTTTGCCAGTGGCCACACCAGTTGGCTGTGCCCCTCGCCTCAGTCCCCTGGAGACAGTTCAAGACACAGAGATTAAATCATGCTGAATTTAGGAGTCACTTCCCTGATGAAATTGCTAGCTGAAAGGTTAATACAAATAAGACAAGCTGCACTAGGAAAGCCTTAGGAAAGGGTTGGTTTAGGAAAGCAAGAGTCACTTTAGGCGTACGTTGATTGAGCGTGACATGGCAGTAATACTTTGAATGTCTATGCATCTCTTGAGTCTTAAGGAAGGCTTTGAGTTGGACTGGAAGTGGTAGAGGAAATGAAAGTGGGAGCATTTACAAGGTGTACAAACCTACTGTTTATTGATTGACAGAAAGAGTAAAGCAAGATATAATATGATGTGTATAAGAAGGTATCTTTAGAGTCTCACCATCAGTAATTGCATGATATCAATGTGCTATAGCACCCTTGTCCACTAACTCACCATATCTATCTTCAGTAACGTCCCCTGCAAAGATGCCTGGACATAATGTGTCATTGATAAAAAATAACTAGAATAACAATAAAATTATTTATATAAAATAATAGATAAAAATAATACTGCATCTTTCTTTTTTTTTTCACATGCAGAGAGCATGGTACAGAAGTAGGAAGTAAGGTCAGGATGTTCAAGTCTGCTAGAGTGAAGGGACAGAGTGCACCCTCAGCAAGTTTGCTGATGATACTAAACTGGGGGGAGAGGCTAACACACCAGAAGACTGTGCTGCCATTCAGAGGGACCTGGACAGGCTGGAGAGGTGGGCGGAGAGGAACCTCATGAAGTTCAACAAAGGCAAGTGCAAGGTCCTGCACCTAGGCAGGAATAATCCCATGCACCAGTACAGGCTGGGGACTGACCTGTTGGAAAGTAGCTCTGCCGAGAAGGACCTGGGAGTGCTGGTGGACAACAAGTTAAACATGAGCCAGCAGTGTGCCCTTGTGGCCAAGAAGGCCAATGGGATCCTAGGGTGCATTAGGCAGAGTGTTGCCAGCAGGTCGAGGGAGGTGATCCTGCCCCTCTATTCAGCCCTGGGGAGGCCTCACCTGGAGTACTGTGTCCAGTTCTGGGCTCCCCAGTACAAGAGAGACATGGCACTCCTGGAGAGAGTCCAGCGGAGGGCTACCAAGATGATTAGAGGGCTGGAGCATCTCTCCTATGAAGAAAGACTGCAAGAGCTGGGCCTGTTCAGCCTGGAGAAGAGAAGATTGAGAGGGGATCTCATCAACGTGTACAAGTATCTGAAGGGGGAGTGTCAAGAGGATGAGGCCAGCCTCTTCTCCGTGGTGCCCAGCAACAGGACAAGAGGCAATGGGCAGAAACTGAACCACAGGAAGTTCCATCTGAACATGAGAAAACACTTCTTCACTGTGAGGGTGACAGAGCATTGGACCAGGTTGCCCAGAGAGGTGGTGGAGTCTCCTTCGCTGGAGATATTCAAAAGCCGTCTGGACGTGATCCTGGGCAATATGTTCTAGGTGACCCTGCTTGAGCAGGGAGGTTGGACTAGATGATCTCCAGAGGTCCCTTCCAACCTAAACGATTCTGTGATTCTGTGATTCTGTGAATTAGTGGGAACGAGCTGAGGGCTAAACTGCCTCGGGTGCATTTTACTGTGTTCTTCCAGGAACCGAGGCAGGCTGGGGAGGAAGCTGCAAGAATCGAGAAAGGCGGTAATGCGGCCAACAGGAAGCTGTTGAATGAGAGCTATTCCACTCCATGCTCGTTTATTACCACAGTTTCATGGGGTTTATTGTCTGCAGAGGTACAATGCTTTTCCTATGGAAATATAACATCAGACTGAAACGAAAAGCACCGAGAACAGCAAATCACTGAAGTAACGGGACTGACTATTTAAAGATACAAATTAAATTTTTGCTTTGGTTGCAGATCAGATCACGGGTAGAAGATCAAGTAATTTCTCTTTCTCTCCACACTAGTCTTCCATTTCTAGCTAGCTGTTGGTCTTGCCACTTCCAATGCAGAGAGCGACCTGCTAACACAGTCGTGTCTTCTGTAGTGTGTTTTCGACTCGCTGTCACTCCTGCCTCTGCAGTTTGTCACTTGCAGTCCATTGCTCCTCGTTTTTTCTTTCTCTTTCTAACCGAGAGACTTTTCATAACGGAGATGAAGTGCTGGATTTGATGAGCCAAATCCATTTTCTTACAGTGTCATGATCACCATCCGTTTTTGCTGAGTACAATAAAAACTCAGGCATTTCTTTGAATGCTGACACTCAAAGTCCTCAGATCCTTCTTTGCACTTTGTTTACCCAGCCTAATAATAGAACAAAAGTCTCAACACCCTACGCTGCAATTATGGCAATTGTGCTTTTAATTGAGAACAGAGTTTGGTATTGCATCAGTAGGAAAAGGGAAAAAGACTTATTTTCTTATTTTGATCCATAGCATGTGATATTGACCTATGAATTTAGGTTAATAAACTTTCTTTTTTTGCAAATAGTACTCTCATTGTTTCATTTACCATTTATGAGTCTTGTAAATGGTAATGTCAAAAAGGTAATACGTAAAACAATACTGTTAGAAAAAAGTAAGTAGCAAGTATAGATTTTTTAATGCTCTTAATTAGAGTCATAGAATTTCAGAGTAGAAAATTTTCATTTGAATGACTCAAGTTATTAATTACAGGACTGTATGTTCCCATGGCTCAGCAACCTTCGTAAATATATCATTAGTGGTCCATGGACAAGGAATGAATAGCGTGGTGTTGGTGTTGATGTTTTCAGCAGCTTAACACATTAGTGATATAATTGCCATTATTTGTCCATAAATGTTATTGCTGCGCCTGTCAGAGTATGCTGTGTGATCAGAGCTGCAAGGGGAAGTGATTCACATGATTGTCCATTATTCACATTAACACTTCGCTGCCTTTCCATAGTCTATTAAAATTGAGGCCACACTAGGAAAGGCTGAAAACCATTAGTATATTATGTGTACTGTAATTGTAACAGGCAACTCAGACTCCTTTCCAGGAATCCACGTGTTAACATAGATTACTATTTTGTTTTTTTATCTTCATTTTACTATTTTATTTGACTAAAAATGAGACATTTCAGTGGGAACCAAAAGTGGAAGATACATTGGGTCTCTGGGAACTTACTCTGGTCAGGAAGTGGATAATATGGCAAGGCCCAATTTAAGCCATGATATTAGTCCTGTATTGGATCTCAGAAGCATAAATATTTAGACCTGTGCAAAATGCTACTTAGTGACTAGGCCTATCTGCAAGTATGATGATTACAATCCATTGATCTCTTCATCTCAGCTGTTTTCTTCAGAGCTTGATCTTGATCTACTTAAATATGAACGGTATCATCACATCCCTGTCCCTCCAGCTGAAATATTTGGTGAGGCTGATGCTCCACGCAGCCCCTAAGCTGTTAACGCATATGCTTAGACATGGATTTACGTGACATCTGAAAATACCACACGAGACAAAACCAAGATCCCTCTCCTCCCGTATCCTGCTCTCCAGCAGGATTCAAAAGCAGATATTCATGGAAGAATGTAGGAGCTGAGTCGAGCAGGTGTATGCTGACAGAGAAGTGATATTTCCCCCAAATACTCCCTCGACCTCTGGCCATTTACAGCTCAGTGAGCCAGAGCCGGTGACTTTATATTTAATAACCATCAATGGATATCCCTTACCTGAACTCGTCCAGTCTTCCCTTGAACCCACGTAAATCTTTTGCACAGTGTCCTGTGGCAAGGAATTTCACAGCATAATTACATGATATGAAGAACCACATCCTCTTCGTTTGTTTTGAATGTGTTATCTGCTGGCTTCATCCGATACCCATTAGTTCTCGAAGTGAAATAGGGCACAAGCAGTCAGTTCTTACCTACCTTCTGCATGACACTTTACAGTGCAGACTTCTACAGTATTCCTCCCTCTGTCATCACTTTTCAGATTGAGGAGTCATAGTTTCCTTAGTTATTCCATATTTACATACACAAGCGCACGTAGACACAAGCATGTGCACTCATGCCACTTTGTTCATTAGTACTGAGTTTAACAGGAGATGAAGAATTTGTGCTGCTGTAGCCTTAGTGATTTGGTTTCTAAACAGATAGAGTATATTCATTGGTCTGAATTTAAACTATTGCAAGCTCTATTGCTATGCAAATCGGATTGTGAAGAAAAATGCAACAACATAACTTATTTGTAAGTGTCTTGGCAGGCCTGCAGAGCAGCCTTTAGGGAAGCATGTGTTTTTTCCCATTCAATAGGGTTTTTTTTGTTGTTGTTATAAGGTGCCTTGTTTCTTTCTCCAGCTACTAGGTAAATGCTAACAACTGAGAGAAGAAGCAGCGCGAAGTTTTAAACCTTGTTAGCCTGTAAAACTTAGAGTCATTATTTCTCCTAGAAGATAGTTTCTGGTCCGTGCAAAGCACTCCAAATGAAGAGCATTTGGGTATGCAATTAAAACCTAAAAGCACACAGTAGTAAAAATGTATAGGCTGTATCTGACAAGCCCAAGTACAGCTATTCCGTTGTATTCCCATATACACACCAAGCTGGGAGTTCTGGGAGAACCCAGCACAGCCCAGATTTTCAAGTTGGATGCTGAATCTTAATGAAAAATGTAGACGTTGTTACTGTACTGGCTGCTGCTGAACGCTTAGCTTTTGTAGGAGCTGGTCCATGAAGAGTTAAGAGTGACTCTGTGCAGCCCGAACTGTCCCACCTGAACACATCTCCCGGGAACGAGGTGATGGGAACCGGAATAGCAATTAGCAATATGTTCCTGGGCAAGGAGAGCAGCAGAAAGCAGAGTTTTCCCATTAGAAGAGCCCAGGGAGAAGCAGCACAGCCTCCTAGCAGCACCGAGCTTGCCATCAGCCTGCGCCACTTGCATTTCACAGCAAACATCCACTAGCATTCCTATCGTAATGAAAAATAGAGCCTCCCTGAGTCAGGAAAGAGAAAACTCATTGGCAGCTGCAAATTAGGTTTCGTGACGGAGAGCAAAGTGTCACAACAGCTCAATAGATCTAACAGCTTGAGGCTGCTGAGAAAACCTTTCCCCGTAGTAGTGTTGTAACTGTGTAGGTGAAATGACTGTGTAGGTGAAATACTGCTTCCTATCCCCAGCACTTGGTGACCCGCTACTGCCAAAAGGAGTGCATCCTCTCACCGTTCCCCAGTTTCACTCTGCTATTAGCTCTACCTGACCACTGTTACCAAGCTCAGATTAAGGATCTGTCTTGCCTAATGAGACAGGTTTCAGAGAACGGAGAACACTCTGTAACTGCTAGCATGAAATCACTTTGCAATGGGAAAATAATGGCTTCTTGACTCTGATGAGCATAGTTGCTTTTGAGGTACTCAGAAGAAAATCCTGGGGATGCGGAAGTACTGCTATTGTCCATCAGATGCTCTGCAGCATCTGACCAGCATCCATCTTTTAGTCGTAAGCAAAGATTTTGCAAATGTGATGCCCCATTGCTACCAATAGCAGTACAGTGAGGGCAGAGGGCAGTTCAGACAAATGTTATGGTGGTGGAAGGCTAGCAGTGAACTCCTGCTTTTTGTTAGTTAATAGTAACTAATAATGGGGAAAAAAGTATAAAAACAAAACCCAACATCCACAGCAACATTGCCATTTACTTTTTGAGCTTCTCAAAATAGGAATAATTAATCTTCTTCTTTCCATTTTTATATTTTAAAAGCTGACACAGGCAAATGTGGGCATGTTCTGGCAATTAGTATTCAGCTGAGTCAGAGGTCTTCAAGGGCCCTTGTAATAAAGTGCCAGGAAGAATCTTCCTTTTTCATGTTTAAGTTCTTATATCTGGAATGCAAGTCCGCATTGCTCTGCATAGCAACTTTGCCTTTTTGGGACAGAGCAACTGTTTCAAATGAGCAATGCTTTTTACTGTTGCCTTTGACTGTTAAAAATGAGGCACCTCCGTTTTCACCTACTGGAGCACCCGAATGCAAAAGTCATGCAAATCTGAGCTGGGGATACACCCCTGGAAACCCTCCACAGAGGATCCTGCCAGTCTGTTTATATGGTCCCTAAAACTGCACCAGCTCAATGCATTCACCCTGTTTTAGAGGGTATGAATGAGGAAAAAATTCAACCAGCTAAGGTTGAAAATAGGAAGTAAACATATGCTGATTGGATCCAAGATTGGACCCCATTCCACAAGCCACAGCTTTCCTCACCAGTTCTTAGGTGGGCTTCCTGGCTGAGAATCATATCCTTCCAGCAAGAAAACTCAGGTAGAGACATGTCGAGGAATATTTCCTTGCATAGGCTGCACTTTTATGTCGTTGTATCAACAGTGTTGTAAGACTTCTCCAAATAAAGGGCTTGTTCCCAGAGACTTATATTTTGGGTCCATGATATGGATACACACATCCAAATGCTCTAATATCACAATAGCCGAAAACAATGCTAGTAAAACTGTAATAGTAACTCCACAAGCTTCATCTACAGACCAGTTTGAAGCATACACTTTATTATTTTCAGGGTAACAGATCTGCATCCTGCAACTGAGTTGCTGAGGACTCTGAAAATACTTAGATTAAAGCTGCGCTCAGAAGTTGAATTTGGCTCTCACATTTCACTAGCATCAATAACGTATAGGATGGCACAAGCAAGGTCATCACTGGGCTCTATAAGTTTACACAGTTCCTCTTAGCCTTTATCATCCAGGCCTCCTTATCTTGCTCCATCTGCTCCATTCCAGTGATATTTTTAGCATGCATTCACTGTACAATTTTTCCAGTCTGGCTGTCTGACCCGTAGTCTCTTAACAATGCAGCTGCGATGGAAGTGGTGCACAAGCAAAGGCTGTCAGTGAAGTGGGACTTTTTCCAGATCTCGGAATAGCCACCAATTTTGACCAATCCTCTCCTTGTCCCCTTGGAGCTATTTTCTAGTAAGTCAAGCTGGGCGGGTTTTTTTCCTCTGAGGTCCTGTTAACCTATAAATGGCTACAGCTCAGCTTTGAAGTTAACACTTCATTAAGATTAATTGGGGAAGTTCACACCTCTGCTGGGACTGCGTGAGTTTGTCTAGCAGACTCAGCAAGACTGAAGTACGCTGATTCACACACCGATGCCTGTCTTCGATGCCTGTCTTGCTAACCATAAAAGCAAGCACAGTAACAGTTTCAGCGAACAGAGCAAGAGCTGAGAGATGACCCTGCTTCCATGGGCTTGGCTCTTCCTGATCTTGAACTTAAAGAAGTGAGTGAAAGCTGACAACAATAGTCCTCAACTTGCAGAACATTTTCAGTCACAGATGTCAGGGCATTAAATCACTGAGGACATCTGATTCATCTTTATGTTACTGGTGCAGTCAATCACTGGAGCTGATTCACTCTGAGAAGAAGGGAAACAAAAGTGGAGTCTCCTGACACATGGGCTGTGTCCGGTGCACTGTGTCCATGGGAGAGCTCCCCAGGAGGATGCAGAGCTGCGTAATTCTCTCTCTTCCCGTTGTGTCAGGCCACATGACGGGAAGGATGAACCCTGCAACACGTCATGTCCATCAGGACTGGGAAAGTTAACGCCTTTTTTAGCCTCTAGTTTATCTATGCCTCTGAGCTTTCTTCTCAGTGCCTTCAAGCCTGGGCTATTTGCCACAAGCAGAAATCAGAATACAAAACACAAACTGAATAAGGTTTAAATCCTTGATATAGAGGAAGTTTTTTGAAAAGTCTAACCTGTCATCGTATTTTTTCATGAGAAAAACAACAAGGAAAGAAGTGCCTGTGTCAGCATCTTCATAAAAAAGGCACACAGAAAGAATCAAAGGGTCCTACCTCATAATCGGGAAGGAAAACAGATTGAAACTGCTAGCTGCTCCTCTGTCCTCCCCAGCTCCGCAGTCTCTAGCCGCCCGTTACCAGAGTGCTGCTGCTCCAGTTCGCAGTGCAATGTCTCAGTGCAAATCCATTTTTCCTGGCGGTTTCAGCTAATATGCCAGACCTTGACCTGTGTGAAGTCCAGACAGACGTTCTGCCACGTCTACTAAACAAGCAGTAGCCTTCAGCAGCCAGGTAGCCGAAATCCCCATGGCTTCCTCACCTCTGTCTTCTTTCTCCGCGTGACAATTCTGTCAGAACAGTAAATCATCAGTGGTCATTTGAGGTCAAATGCCATTTCTCTAGGATTTCTAGATGACAGGCAGAGCTGGGATGATCCCAGATAAGGAAAGCCTCAAACAAATGGATGTTGCACATACAGGTATCAGCTCATGAGCACTGAGTTTGATACCTCTGGGTTACGCTTGATCTACTGTAACAGCGTTAATGTGTTTGTCCTAAGCAGGACAGATAGCTGTGGCCAGTAACATCTTAAGATCACCAGTCTGTCTGACAGAGCTCTACCCTAACACAGCACAGTGGCAATGCGGTTTACAACAGCACTTGGGAAGTGCTGTTGCCTTCCCCTTGCCAAAGCACAGAGAAAGAGTACATCGAAGTTATGATAGTGTCGTGCATGGTATAGCAGATACTGGTCAGATCTTGGACAGCATATGTCACAGTTCAAATCCAGAACAAATCTTGTCCATAATTAAATTTCATTCTTAAGAGCAGATGAACCTTGAAATGTTGTACAACAGTGCATATAAACCACAGCCAAAGTGATTTAAGTGAACTCCCCAATCTAGCAGCAATTACCTTCCACAGTAATGGCAGTGTGGTGCTTTCCATAATATCTGGTCAGCGTTTTGAAAGGGTTACGATTAGCTGTGATATGACAAAATAAACAATGGTGTGTAGTGTTTGCACAATGGCTTTCATACTTACTGCTTTGTGCAAGACAATCTTGTGGCCTGCAGCTAGGAGAAACATCCCTTGTAGCACAGTCAGCTCCTTTGATACTTCTTTATCTTACTTTTTATTGTGTTTATTGCTGGCAGAAAACAAGAGTAAATGTATAGATAAACTTTGAGGTCTTATCATCTTGGCTAGAGGAGTAATCCTGGCTCCATTCATGTAAACAGCTAAATTCCTTCTGATTTAGTTTGGACCAGGATTTCAGCTCTTTGAGTACTTTTCGCCTCTATTTGCAGTCCTTGAAGTAATTGCAGACTGCTGTCTACCACCTGCATTCCACTGGGTGCAGGGATTGCAGCTGCATGCTCAGCAGGGAGCACAAAGAGAAATCGCCTGGTGCAAAACTTTCAGGTCTTAAAGCATTTCTGGGGTGGGGGAGGCGGGGGGGGGGGAACGACTATCTATGGACTGGGGGCTGAAAACCCATCAGGCACAGGAGGGAGTAGCACCCACTCCAGCAGCTGGGGGAAGATCAGATGCAAATTCGTCCTCTGATATGGCTGCTAAAAGAGGCATAGTTCCCTGTATCACCAGCGGAGCATGAGGAATAATCTCTAATGTCAGAAAGACAGAGATGAGCATAACTTAGACTTCTAGTGTCTTAATACTTTTGCTATGATACCTGTACCTAGAATCTATAAAAAAATAAAATGGTAGCCACCAGGGAGCCACTGTCCAATTTCTATATACAAACCCTCTGTCTGTTGTGTTATCATGGTTTCAGGTCTAGTAAGGACATTTTCATTTCTGTGGAATGACCTTTGGTCTCTATGGCTCATATAGATGGAATCACAACATGTCCACTTATAATGTGTATTTTTTTCAAAATACCTTTTCTACTTTTCCGGGAAAATATTTGCACAGATGAAGGTTAAGATACTGGCTGTACTGGAACTAGAAATCTCTTGCTTGTTCATAGGTCAGATATAGTTCAGACAGCTACAACACAAACCGCCCTAACATTGACCTTAGCTTGCCAGTGACTCCAGCCATGACCCAGTTTAATGGAACCTCGGCTACACGTAAGTCTGTGTAAGTTACGTGTAGGAACGTGGCCTCTCTTGGAATAGAGAGAAGTCCTCTTCCACCTGCACAGTAACCAAGAGCTCCACTACAAATCAAAAATCTCAGTTCCTACCTTATTAGCATCTTCTCTCCACAGTTAAGCTAAAAAGGGCTTTCAGTAGTCCAGCTACTTATAGAGATGGATATATCAGAACTCCTTTTACAGAAGAAAGATTTTGCTACACAGAAGCAGTAAGTCTTCCTTTTTAGAAGAACAGAAGTGATGACTTTGACAAGAACTGCCCCTTTTCCTAATATCTATGGATGCTAGTACTATAAACAATTATAACAACCGTCTTCCAAATTCTCCCTGTATTTTGTCATAACATCTGTCATTCGGAACAACCGGAGGTCACGTTGTTTTATCTGGATATCTATCTCTTGAAAATTGAAATACAGCTAATTTTTGAAACAGGTTAACCAATGCTTGCTACACAACGTTGGTCAAGGATTGGAAAAAAAATAAAAGTATTACCTTATTTAAAATATCATTGGAAATATATGAAGCCAGATCACAGCTACCTGAGTTTGAATTCAGAACGCCTCAGAAGAGGCATCTCTCTCTTAAGTAAGTTCAGTTGTAACACAGGCTCTCAAACAGGCGAACCTGTGGGATTCATTAGCTCAGGGTGGGCTAATCAGATGAGATCTTTTCTGGCCTGAAACAGAAGACTTCATGGGATACTTAAGGAAGACCTGTCCTCTGTTATACAATTCATCAGCAAGACAGCACATGCCCAACTGCAATGCCTTTGACAGCATTATAGGAAACTTTTACTTCTAGCTCTTAGGCTCTGTAGTGATAACGGTCTGCAGGATCAGTTAGAGGTGTTTGCATCACAGCAATAGCAGATGCATTTCTGTTTAACTTACTTGAAAAGAGTTTCTTTCTGTTCCTTCTGCCTAGTAAGAAGCAGTGCATTTTTTCCTCTAAAGAGCTTTTTCAGTTGATGGGGTGATAGCAAAACTCAAAAACATTGCTGGTAAGTTGCCTGTCCTATCGCTCTTCAAGGTCAGGGAGGGCCCAATGAGAGGCAGATAAGAGGGAAAAGTACTGGTTAGTTGATGTGATGGGTTGTACCAATAGAACTTTTAAGCTACTGTGGTTTTCACATTTCCAAATATAAACACCTCAAACAGTGGCTAAGGAGGCTAGGAATCTTATTTTTTTGGCTAGATCACCTAACCTGAAAATGTATCTGTGAAGTCAGTCTGGAAAGTAGCAAGATTCCTAAGTGCAGCCCTTGGAAATTGTTACAGAAGTAATGCCAGATTATTTCTATAGAGGTTATCCTATGATCAGAAATAGTCTGGAAATAACATGTTAAGATCTGGATTTGATTTATTCTAGGACTTAGGGTTCGAATCCAAATCAGGATTAAAGAGGATTATAGTATTCAACAGGAGATTTTGGCTTCAAATGATAGAAATAGTGAGAGATCTAGCTGGCTTTGGTTACAGGCCAGGTTTTTAAATCACCTTGATTTTTGCACGCCTCTTTTTACTGCAAATTGAAGCCAGTATATATGTGTTACACACATGCAGCATAAACTTCTATTGGTAACTTGTTTATCCTGACAAATTGTATTTTTACCCTGTGGCTGAGACAAAGCAGCTCCAGTTTTGTATTTCTGACACCCTTGTTCCAGCTCCTGTCAAATAGTATAGGCCTAATTTGAATTCCAGGGATGAGGAATAACCTGTTCGTTTGCTTAGCTTAGTGAATGAAAGGTTAATTCTATATATTTTCAAAGTTTTATACTGCATGCTAGTTTGTTAAAGGCATTTTACCACACAGCTGGTGAAGGATTTAAAAAAATACAAGAGAGGCCTGTATGTTATTTGTTTTAACTTTCTCTTCAACCCTTTTTTCATTAAGTTCCCAGAAGACTGCACACTCTTGAATGCAGCAATCTGTTTAATCTAGTTTTAGCCTTCCTTTTCCTGTTTTGCTGTTTACTTTTCATTCCATGCCAGTAACTATTGAGGCAATACTGTGGATCCATTATCTCTGTTTCAGGGCTCTTGAAATATATGTGTTGGCTTTACTTTGTGTGTGCATACATGAGAGAGAGATGGAATAAACATATATGGGGCCAATTAGTTTGTACACTTAAATTAATGAAGAGCAATCTATGAATCTCCTTTTACTGAGAATTTGGAAATACTAAGAACGTTTGCCATGTAGCCTTCAAAAATTTCAAAAGCAGCTAGAAGGTCACAGTCTAATACTCCCTTCTGTATACTCATGTCTTTTCTAAAAATATTTCCCAACTTAATCTTCAGTGTATGGAACAGGAGGGCAGAGGGGGAACTGCAGTGTTTACGACCAAAGTGCAAAGACGAGGAAGAAAATTAAATCTGCAAAAAGCAAATCTTTTGATCTCTCCTTCATTCTCCTCATTACGAACTTAACAGTACCAGCAGATATATTTTAACTAAACATTGAGTTTATGGACCCATGTCTCTTTGTCTGCAGATAGTGGAAGGTCAAGAGGAACTCTGCTAATTCTATCTTTGCTTTTGCAGCTTTGCCTTGAGTTGGGACACCCAAACAAGTTAGCGGGAGTCTAAACAAGAGGAGCGATCTGAGTATGTGGCTCCTTGCAGTAGGTAGAACACAATACCATCAGAGATGTCTGCTCCGGTTATAGACAATCCTACCAGATAGCTGTCCTAATAGAGAAGAGAATCGCAGAAACATTGCTGGTGGAAGGGCCTTTAGGACCCTAAAACTTGAGAGAAAATATTAGAATAAACAACACCAATAGAAAATTAATCCAGCTGGCAGAGGTTGGAAAGAATGGTAAAAAAGCAGGTTGTCTTGTATGTCCCTTTTTCTCTCTTTGGCTTTTGAATTGTGAGGAAAACCCTCAGCAGTCAGAAAAGCTGAAAACTAAAGCGGGAAAAAGGACTGGAGGATGTCTCCACTCCATAGGAACGCTCATCTATCATATGAGCATCAGGAGCAAGGAGAGAATATTATTTCCAGCAAACTTTCTGCCTCTGGTGCCATATTATAAAAAATAAGAGAAATCTGTTTTGCCCAATTTTTTTGCCTACAGAACTAAGCCTACTGACCTGTGCTCATCAAAGAAGTCTCTTGCCTGCCTCCGTGGCTAAAATAACACATCCTTTGCATGCTAACGCTTCCCACATTCGCTTGCGCTGGCTTTACAGTTCTGCCTTGTCTTCTGTAAATCAGAATAAGCGACTGGGCTTGTGCTGCGTATCATGAGAGTGCGCCAAGTGCCTGAGGGACTCCTCAAAGGCTTGTTTTAAAATGCCGACCTGTCACGTTTCGTGGTCCGGGTAGAATGACTGAAGTCATTTGGAAAACTCAAGCGCACCACAAAACGGTTTAGGTAAGCAGTGGGGAAATCAAAGCAGGACTGACGCAGAGGTCCCAAAGAAGAAATACAATATGATCTAGTCTGCAGCCAGTACGGGCACCACCAAAAAAAAAATCTACCTTTCTGTCCGTCCCTCTCTCTCTCTTTCTCTGTCACTCACTATAACAAAGCACAGAAAAATAACATAGCTACCCTGAGTTATAACCCTGAAACCCCTCTAGGAAACATATAAATAAATAACTCAGCACTGGACATTAAGGAGAACTTACATTAGGGCAATGCACAGAGGGCAATAGCTCAGAAAAGCATGTCTACTGGAGAAGTAAGCCTGTCCCTTATCATTTTTAGTCATTTATAATTTAAGCTCTAAATAGACAACTAATTTTGAACTAGTTCCAAAAATAAAGGAGAAGAAAAAATAATGATTCCAGAGAAGTCAGGATTCTGGCTTTCACTGACATTGGCTACAAACTCGCATGGGTGAACAGCACTGAACTGAATTTGGAGTTGAAGCACAGACAGGTCATTTCAAACAGTCCTACAGTTAAGCAACACTTTTCACCCTAGGGAAGTCTCCCTTCCAAACATTTCCATCATTCCACATGGGCTTTCTTTCAAAGTAAGTTTTTGGCTGTTCTCGGTGATTTTTCGTTATTTTCACTCTTTTTGAAGATTTTGAGATGTTTAGGGAAGCTGCTGTATTCATTTTCCCAGATGTTTCAAGTTCTGAAAAGCTTTCACCTGCAGATGGGTTTATTCTGAGGGAGAATTAATTCCAGCTTGATTTGCAGAAGAAAGAGAACCATATACAATGTGAAGGATGCCCAGCTTCTCCTCAGACACGCAGAACTGAGATCTGTTCGGGTATTCTAGGTATTTGTATGTCAGCACGCACAAAAAGCAAGCAAATGCAAATGAATGTTCCTAAAAACTTCAGTGGAAAGCTTTTTTTTTTTTTTTTTTTTTTTAAACATACCCTCATAAGAGTTTTCAGGACCGTAATAACAAGAAAAGAGCCCATTAACAACCCGGAAGAGAGAGAAGTACTGAACTACCACAGCAGCAGCTGAGAACTGACTGGCTCGTAGCACTGGAATATGGAGACTTTTCCTGCTGAGGCACAAACCGTAACACCCAGGGCAGCTAGTGGTGGCACCAGGCTGTCATCATTTGGTGTCACTGCCAGCTTACCAGCTGCAGTATGGTTCACAAATACATAACAAGAGTGTTAACATTAAGTAGCCGCACCATTTAGTCTATCAGAAGAGAGATTTATGATTGGACTGGCCCTTCATGTGCAAGGGAGAGTTGTGGGGGGAATGGATGGAGAAATTGCCAAGAATCAGAAGTAAGAAGTTGAGTAGAGTAGAGGGCTAACAGACAGCAGAGGAAGTAGGAGACCTCCTCAAAAGAGAAGGGATAACGGATAGAGGTAGCAAAGACAACAGAAGTAGACTAAGGAATGGAGCTTTTGCTGTCTAGGGAGCAACTCTTTATACTTACCATGTATCTACAACAAGTTAGACGCTCATGACAAGGTTCCTCCTGTTTAGATGCCACTGAGATCCCTAGCTCACTGTTTTCTTTCAGGTGCATTTCAGCATCCAGAAGTATTTAAGCCTTAGAAAACACTTTGAGGTAGAATTTAGGCTGGATAAATCTAGGCTTAAATGTAGGAAGCCTTCCCGAACTCCACAGCGCGTGGTTTGTGCACAAATGCATGTGAGTGCATGCATGTGTTCATCAGGGAAAAAAAGAAGGAACTGAGGCAGCAAGCACATGACTCAGGGAGTGGGCGAGATGGGTAATATAACCGCAGTAGTGCTGGATTATCAACAAGTTTGTATCTTCATTCTGCAGCAGCTGGGCTACCTCCCAGCAGCAAATGCTGCAGGCAACATTTGTGCTTACTAGTTAATTATCCATAGGAGCAGGTAAGGGATTAGCAATCAGGTAGGGTTTCGTCAGGCTGCCGTCAGGCTGAACACTATAGCTACTCAGAAATACACGGCAAGAGAAAGGAGATAACTCGGCCTTTTCTGTTCTAAACCTGCAAGTCCCTTGTATTCCAGCTAAAGGAGAACTGTCTCTCTTTGGCGTAATACAACGTGATGCGATCTGCCTGAGATATGTCTCTAAGTCATGTTACTGCATGTGTTTGGCAGCGATACTGACTTACTGTATAGCCGTCCTCTCCTTCCATTCATTCCTGCCTCAGTGCTGGAGCACGCCGTCCCTGCACTTGTGCCACAGCTTCCTGTGCCTTGTGAAAAACACCGTGGAGTTATCTGGCTGGAAGAGGAGAAAAAAAAACGTTTCAGGAACGTTGTTTTTCAGCCAGATCAATTTCCTGACCTGATTCACAGCACTGATACAAAAAACAGATGGACCAGAACAACCGGGAGGGCAGAGCATGGGGGTATGAGCTAGTAGTGAGGAGTAGCAATATCTTAAGGCTGAACTGCTGCCAAAGCCTTTGCATTGTGAAAACTATGTCTACAGCTGCTATTTGGGGAATAAAGCTCAGCCCAACCCAATTTATATTCTGAACAATGCAGAAATATCACAAGCTTACCTGTTTTTTACTTCTGTCCTTGATTTTACGGGGCATGAATTTAGGTTTGCATCTTTCCTCCAAAGACACCTTATTTTCCGTTAACCAGCTTGTTTTCACCAATCAGGAAGCTGCAAAAGGTCATTTTGCTTCATCCCAGGTTTAAGATCCTGTTCATCTCTGACATTCCCCGGCCCTGTGGAGGCGCTCCCACATGGTGCATTTGCTGGGTGGTATATGTTCTTCTATTTTTAGTTAAAGGCAGTGGAAATACATTTTCTTTAAAGAAAGCATCACGAATAATGTTTGTTGGTATCTGAAAGCAATCAGGTGTTAACAAGCATGTTTTAAAATTTAGTTGGCTAAAATTTCTTCCCCTCTCACTATCTTAGCTTGCATTATCTTAACCTCTCAATTGTCCCAAGTAAAAAAAATACCTGGTCATTTAATCAATACATCACAAAAAAGGACTTGCTTTTTCCCTCTTTAGAAGGATCTCTGGGCTCTTGAAAATGTAGCATTTGCATTACTTTACTTTAAACATGTTTCCTCCACCCACTGCTAAACATAGCTAAGGTTTTGTAAGTTTTGGGTGCATAATTTACGGATTAAATGAGTTCCCTTTTAAGTTCAGTGAATTACATTAATATATTTAGGTGCTATTTTTTAACTACTAAAATGCAATCACAGACAATTAATCAATGAACGGAAGTGAGCAGTCTTCAGGATCAAGTTCAAACTTGTAAAAAGATATGAGTTACTGAGACTTTAAAAAAATTATCTGAAGCTCAAATCTTTCCCTAACAAGACTAACTGTAGCTCTTTTTCTCTCTTCCAATTGTACTATTATAGAAGAAATACAAAGTAAGATGTGGCCATATCTTGAGTACTTATTGAAATTAACCTTCTATTTTTCATTGCCTTTTTAAAAATTTGTGCCAAACAGAACTATATGTACCTGGAGGATTCCATCTTGGATCCTGATCCTGCATGTGATCGCTTGATTCTGAATACTTCAATGGGATGATGTATAATAATTAAGGTAAGTGTGTGAATGTTTCCAGAATTGCCCGTAACTTTCTGCTATGTGAGTCGTTTGCTCTCATAGCTGTGTCATATAATGAGCTGAGACAATCTTGTCTACTTTTAATATGTTATGTTATTTTGAATATGCATCTAGGGCTAACATTAAATATAAACACCTGCCCCCAACACTTGGAAGGACTGATGCACTTTTGGGTAAATCTATGAGGATTTCAGTGCCAGCCAGAAGAAATTATCAATACTAAATCGGTATTGGTTCCAAGTTCCTCATTTTCATGAGGCATTTATGTGAATCCCATTACAGAAATGCTATGATCCGTATTTTGCAGGTGGAGAACTGAAACACCAAAAGACTAAGGGAGCGGCATGATGACATGATAAATTTGTCTTTTGGACAGGGATTTAAAAAGTGCTGCCATATGACACGAAGCATTTATTTGATCCAAACTCCCTCTGCCAGTTCCAGTTTATTTAAAAAATTCTCATGGATTAACTTGGAACAGCTAGGCTTTATGCCAGATCAGGCACATCTATCAGTTCCATACCAACTATATGTCGGATCCTAGAGCAGATGCAGGGTTAGCATAAAGGCACTGAGTTGATACGAACTGTATCATGCACACTGACAACTTCAACAGAAATGCCTGCTCCAGGATAAATATGCTGAGAAGGAATCTGGGCGTATACAGATCCAATATTAATGCTCACACAACCATGGCTTCATAACCTTGGCTGAGAAGAGAGGGACCCTGGAGGAGGCCATGACTCTTGGGGCATCTTTTCCCTTTCCCATACTCATTCAGTGCCTGTCATCATCAAGACAGAGTAAAACACACACACAAAGGCAATTATTAGGCTTCATAGTTTAAGCTATTTTTTCATCTACAACAGTGACATTCAACAACCTGATACAGGGCAAGGTAGAAATTTCGTCTGACACTTCTTAAGTTTCTTCTGCTTTGATGCCTAGGATAGCACCATGCTGACTCTAGCGACAGGAGAAGCATTAGGTGCATCTAAATGCCACGACAGGGATGAGTCTACCTCCTTCTGGGAGCTACGTCTTCCAGAAAGGCTTTCTTAGTGTGAACCTCCTCAAGGTGCAGTCTGAGCTGCTGTGGCACTGGGCTGTGGGGTCACGCAGGAGAGAGGGGACTCTGTGCCCCACGTTGCAGGTCTAGGACAGAGCACTGCCTGTGGGCACCGGGAATTGGCTCTCTGAATCAGGCTGATAATTTAATTCAGAGAACTAGAAATATATACTCCACAGTGAGAATTCAGTGATGACAGCCACCCGAAGGAGACTGCTCTTTATTTCCCAACTCCATTTCTGAAGCTGAAATAATGTGGGGAGAAGGCAATAAGAAACTTATGAAATACATATTTGAGAGCTTCTTCAATCTTTCTAAAATGTCTATTATATTTAATTAATCTTTATTGTATAGGGCATAACATTTACATTATAACAGTAATACTTGGCATTTGTATGGCACCTTTCTTCTGCAGTAACTTTTTTTTTGGAGATCACAAATCATTTTAATAAGTATCCATCAATTAAGCCTCACATAATCCCTATGTGGGTAATGAAAGTTACTCTGTTTGCTTTTCCATCACTTCAAGATTACTGTAATTCATTCTAATATTCAAGGTTTAAAATAAAAACAGAAGCAGAAACTGGTACAAATTCCACTTGCCTTCTTATTTTAACACGCTGCAGCCATGCTTCCAGTTGTGTAATAGGTCTGTGGTCAGTTTGCAAACGAAATATAAGTTCATCTTTGACCTATTAGCCACCAAATGGCTCCAGACCTACTTGTGTAGGAGACCATTTCACTTCAATATATATCACAGCCGTGCCAAGATACATACAAAAGACAGGAGCTAAGAGCGTACATCGCCTACGTTGGCTTCTTTACAGCTACTGCTCCTCCCTGAGTCAAAAATAGTTTGAGGTTTTGTTGATCTTTAGGGCATGCTGCAAGATCTTTATTTCATAAAGGTTTTCAGAAGGTGGGTAGAATTTAGGTGTGACAGTGTGTGTGATACAAGATGACAGTTTAAGCCTGGCTATTTATTGTAGATAAAAGAAGTGAGGGAATTTTAAAATAAGCATTACTTTTAAAATCATACTAGCCTGAGGCACAGCTAACCAAAGGGATTTTTCCAAGGCCATACCAAAACATTTGTGTTCCAGACTCAAATATTTATCAACATGAAATAGACAACTTATCTCAGGCATAACTCTTGCAGTCTGGAAAAATTATCAACTTGGTAAATCACTTTTATAACTTGACTGCTTTTCAAAGCAATACTTTATGCACTTCCACGCAATTTGGGGGAACTCCCAGGAAACAAAAGTCATTAATGAAGAGGAATCTAACATGAAATTGTCTTAAATTTTCATGCATTTTTGAGACAATATATTGAAACTTAGTAATTTTTTTTTCATAAAGTTTTCTCACTTAGGATAACGAAGCTTGTTTTCTTGAAGAAATCTAAAGCTTTGGGGAAATTTGCCTCACTTCTTGGAAAACCATCATGCAACTCCATCATATTTTCAAAGAGACTCAGTATTTGCAAGGGTATGAATGGGCACCTCCATTCAAAAGCAATGAACCCTCTGCTTCCCCACTGATACACACCTATTCCCTGTTATCCTGGGAACTGGAGATAATCACTGCCGGCTAGAAAAACTGGCCCTATCTAGGTGAATGCCTGCTGCATTTGTGACTAAAAATACATTTAGCAGAACTGTGAAAGTAATGGGAAACCTGTAGCTGACCCATGAGTGCTGAGTGCATAATAACGTGCGCAAAGTTGTCCTCGATAAGAAAGTGTCAGGAGCAAGACTGGAATGAGGGCAAGCTGTTTTTTAACCTCACACTGTGATTTATGGTAAGCTTGTGATCTAGGGTCCGGATCTAGGGTCCATTCCAGCACCTGAGAGTTTTACGACTCTTCCATTGTTTTTAAGTTATTTGTGCATTTACTGTAAGCATTAGAAGCTTGCTGTGGGGTTTTAGCTTGGAAAAGCCAGGACTTCTAAGCCACCATTGTAGCCTTTTAATCACAGGTGTAGAAGCTCCATAGGCCTGAACTTTAACTCACAGTGTTAGCTGAGTATTCTTCTTTTTGTTTAAAAATTGATTTTTAAAGTGATTTTTTAAAATCACTTGCTGGAAAACTCAGTAAGAATGATTGTTAAAAAAAACCTAGAAATTACCCTGTATTTAATCTGCTACGCCAGAACAAATCTGCTGAGTGCTCGGTATAGTTTAATTCCAAAGCTGATATCGTTTCTTCTCGACTGTTCTAAACGCAAAAAACCCCAAACTGCCTATCTTTGTAATTAACAGTAGGTAAGGTTGTTCTATTTAAAGGAAGAAAAAACTCCCAAGTTTTATCCTTGGTTGTTTTTAAGTTAGTATCAATTTTTGACAAAACATGCTCTGTAATTTGCAGTATTAAGATTTCTAATGTGCAGGGAAAGACTTTAATGATAGCACTAGAGAAGTCAAAATAAAGAGCAGAAACTACTTAGGAATTAATAAGAAATCTAGTAGGGAACCAGGAATAAAACCCCACATATAGCGGTTCCTATTCAGCAACAAAAAAAACCCCACTTACTAAAGCATTTATTTCTTAATTACCAGGTGTGGCTGCTCTTTAGAGGAACACGTCCCTATAACTAAGGAAAAAGAAAAAAATATCTGACAAAATAAAGACACTGATTAGGAAGGAGATGCAGTGCATAGGAAAAATACTGTGATAAAAAAGGGCAATGGATCAGCCTAAGTGTGCTGGTATGCGCAGAAATAACAACATCTGATTTTTTTTGCAGTGAGAAGAAATTATTAAGCATATTTTAAGTCATTCCTGTTTGTATTTTCTCCCCCTCTTTTTCCTTTGTAGTCTTTTTTTTTTTTTTTAATGACAAGAAAGAAGATAAATTGCTAGTGGGTAAGAGTGCTGCAGGGGAAACACTGGGGATATAACCACCTAATTATGAATTTCCTGAATGTGCAACATGACCAGGAGCAACTGGACAAGATTAGTACTGTATGTTTCATCTCCAGCTGTTTCATGAATACCAAACTACAAAATCTTCCAAGAAGGCCTTTTTTTCTATGGTCCTGCTTTTGGCTTTAACAATTCAAGCAATACTGTTTGGTTTTCTTTAGAGGCTGAACTGAAAAAAGAGCTTTCAAAAAACAAAACAAAACAAAACTCAAAGAGCCAAAGAACTGCAGCGTCAAGGAGATTTAGCTGAAATATTGGTAAAAAATCAGAGGGGCATCCTCCTCATTGGCAAAAGTGGAACTAACACTGCAGAGAAGCATGATTATGAGACAATAAATGACACTATTTTCTTTTGGTGCAGTGGTCAGAAGTTATTGTTTTGAATAAGCACAACTCGTGTGTAATCTTCACGGCAAGCTTCTTGAATTGGTTAAACGCCAATGCTCTTTGGAAGCACTTGGCAAATGGGAACTTATTTAAACTTATAAAACCAACGTAGACAAAAAAATGTAAAAAATGCACTGTGCAAGTCCTCAGCTTGCAAGCAGACAAATTATGAAGACAATGGTGCTTCTCATGGAAGGGATGGCAACAGGAACATTTTCTTTCCGTGATGCCTTTGTAAAGCTTAAGAAACAACTAGTAGAATAATATCCCTGACAAAAATCTCTTTTTGTTGTGTCAGAAATGACATTTTTAGAATAATGATGCCGGTATTTAGAAGGCCTCTTCTAGCTCCTGTTGAAGTCAACGGGTTTTTTCTGACTTCTGATGGAGATTGACTGGGGACATATATTGCATGGTAGTAGTGATAAAGAGTCAAACACCAAACTAAGGATTTAACTATTAAAAGTTAATACCAGGATATGCAATAGAGAACTGGTTTTATCATAGGTTAATGTGGCAATGTGCAAAGTTACCATGCACCTCAATAAAAACACAGACAGATAATTTCTATTTCAGAATCTTACAGTAATTAGTCCTTTGATCCTACCCCCAGGAATAAGATTCTGACGGTTGATTTCTGCATATGTTATTGAGCATGAGAAATACTGACCAGTGTCCTAGAGAGGGAAAAGACTGCTAATTAATACCATGAATACAGACTCTTCACCAAACTCAGTCAATTCATGAAAGTAAAAAAACATGAATATGCACTCGGTGAATAACTGGCATTCATTTGCTCTAAATAGAGAGGTACAGATAGAAATCCAGGTTCATGCTACTGTTTACATGCCCTAGCTATTTAAAAAAAGCCTCCTGCAGAATTTTGGATTCCCCACAGTAAAACTGGCCATTATGACCTATGAAAGAGACTTACCCAGATCGTCTGACTTGTGCCAGGCTCCACTGGCAGTATCTTGAAAATAAAAGATACTAAAGACTGAAGGAATTCAATACGTTCTAAAACATACTGGAATTTATCTGCGTTTAGTTTTCCTTTTATCAGATAAAAGAGGGAGAGAAGATCACTATGACCAGAAACTTCTGTATGATTTTGAGTACCTAATTGTTTAAATTGTACTGATTCTTTATTGCTTGTGATACACACAAAAATATTGCCCCCCCAAAAGGGATTTATTAAGAAGAATAAAAGATTCCATTGTCCCTTCCTTATACCACGGGAAGAGTAAGTTATGTGATCATAAGGAGGAGGGAGGAGAGGATCCATTTTGCTCTGGATGTTTTCTTAAGGGGATCATTCGTTCTTTTAATTTGTGCAGCCTGCCCTTTCCACCTCACACCACCCTTCCCGTAGCAGAGGAAGATCTGACTGAAGGAATTCAGCGATCCCCATTCTCAGCCTGGTCAGAGAGTTTGCTGTGGGGTCGCGTAAGATGTTTCTCACCGAGGCTGAGTATGTCTTTTTTCCTCAGTCCAAGTTGCTGCTGGCCCTGAGAGCAAGAATCTGAACCCAGAGCTCTTACACTGTAAATGTAACACATTAGACACTGAATCCAGAGCCAGTCCACCCAGCAGCTGCTCAGAACCTTAATAACACATGGAGAGAAAACTCCTGTGGCCACAGGCCACGCAGTGTTTGAACAGAACCACTCAGTGTACATGCCAGCGCTATGCGGTATTAAAAATGACTGAGGGCAGTACACCCCAGGTAAAAAAAAGCAGTATTCTGCAAATAAAGCAATCAAAGCATTCTCTGTACACTGTTAAACAGAACTGATGCCAAGATCTCAGCCTACTTGCCCTCCAGAATACAGAACATGCAGCTTATTGAAATAGTAAAAGTCTAACTCAAAACCCATTAGAAACCTGAGGGAGAGTATCTTATGAGAATAAAAACTGTCTTCACAGCCTTTATAATGATGTCTGATCTGAGATGTCACATCCCAATTGTATGGACAGAGTTTCCATAGACCCCTCTCTGGAATTTTTCGCCAAATGGGACGAGATGGCTGAAGGGAATGACGACAGAATACAGAATTTAGAATAATTGGTTTGGATCCAGCCCTAGTCAACAGTGCCTAAATTGTTACTGTTTGATGGCTAAATAATTCCTATTTGAAAGAAATTAGTGGTTTCAGTCTGATCCCAGTAGATCCGTATCTTGGGAATGACTGTCCTTGGTACATAATTCCAATAGTAAGGCCAAAGACGGAGGCAGAATGATCCCTTCATCCTGCTCTTCTGCAACAAGGACACAAGGGAAGGGAGGTAAGAGAGACCTGCGCTATTGCATTTCTGACACAACTTGCTTCATGAATAAACAGAAAGATGCACTACGAAAAACAAAAAATGTGTATCTATCTTATCGAAAGCTCAGACTCACAAAAACACAAACTCATCGAAACAGCAAAGTTAAGTTCATGACTCTAGTCTATACTCATTTGGGTATTTTGGGTTGGTCATTTTCCTCAAAGTAATTTACACATCCCTGCTGTGTTGCTGCTTAAACTAGTTCTTACCCCTTTTGGGGCAGAAGACATTTCCTCTTGGTCTGATTAATGCTCTTCCTTGATCAGCTGCCTCAGGCAGTAAGCCATTGAACAACTAGTTTTATCTGTTATTTATGTAGGGATTTTTTGAGGAAAAGCAGTCCTTGCTTCATTCTCCTCCATCCCTTTCCTTGTTTTTTAGAACCTGTCCAGTTTCCACTGAACCACTTCACAATTGCTGTTAATTATATCTGGCCCCTGAGTTTGTCAGCACAGAGCGGCTGAACAAAAACGGTTCTAAATGAAGAGTACGAGTTTTTTTCAGAACTCTTTTTTTCTATCTCTAGGATAGCTTTGCTGTGTTTTATGTGAATCTGGCCAATTTTATGGTTTCAGGTGAGACGGATATCCACATGGAAATCAAGTAACTGGGCACGTTTGTTCTCAAAGTTGTCAAATGTGGTTGTTGAGGATGAGTGTCTCTGAATTCTGCTCCAGCAGTGAAACCAAACTGAAGTAAGTGTGAACTGTAAAAACTTTACATGGCTACAGAGAAATTTAAAATACCCACTCATAACGACGGCAGAGGACATTGCTCTACTTCTGTAGGGGATGGGACAGCATACCAAACGCCCCTATGCCCAGAGTCTCTGCTTTGTTTCTTAAAATGAGAACATACTTGGATCTAGCATTTTTGTTCTGGCCCACCTGATAGGAAAGCAACAAATCTGCCTAGTGGTTTTATTTCCTTCCTCTCCTTTATTTATTTTCATTATCTCTCCTTTAGGTTTGATATTGTTTACTCTTCAGTTTAAATGTTGTCTTTTTATAATTTTCTGATTTGCATTAGTGTTTTTTCCTTTCAACACTCTTCACTACCTTCCTCTTTCCCTTTTCTCTATCCTTTCCTTCACAAAACAGTCTACAGGATCAAGTAAAGGCTTTACCACCCTAGTGAATAATTAATCTCATCTGACTGCAACTCAATCCAGGATCATCAAAAAGCCTGCGTGTTTTGGGTCACTAATAAAGCAAAACATTTTTCTGCTTTTAGATTTTATTCATTACAAAAGTTTTTGCAATTAACGATGAACAATACTTAGTGCTGGCTGATCATTTTACGCTGAAAAATCTTTCCCATGGGAAAATGCTAATTTGTTATTTTCATAGGAATTATCTATTTCAGATAACTTTATTTTCATTTTTCTGTGTTTTGGACACTTAAAGAATAGCTTAGTTGGGCAAAATGTTTTGATTTTTACCAAACTTCTATGCCAAACTAATGTTTTTCAGTGTGAGTTTCAACAGCAAATGAAAAATCGAGAAGCCCTACAGGAAAAATGTTTTTGTGGATGTCTTAATGGAAGTTAATGAAAATATACCTGAACTGTATAAGACTCTAGAGATATAGTTTTCTAGCTTCTGAAAGGAAACCTTGCTCTTATGAAGTAAATCAACTACTGAAAAAACCTTTACGAAAAATAAGATTGAAGAAAATAGATAGTGTCTAAGAGAACATGGAGCAGAAGACATGCCAGTGATGAGATGTTATTGAAGAAGGGTAGATAGCCAAAGGACTGAGGCCAAATAAAAAGATCCCTCATAATATGCTTGCAATTTGTAGTGTGCGTGAGGCAGAGTCCTATTTTAAGCTTTTCCTATAGCCAGATTAAAGCTCTAGTTGTGATTCCCACCTTGCTTAGATGCTGCGCTGAGAGGTAAATTACCAGTGTGGTTCCTCATGGCTCTACTCCAGAGCAAAAGGATAAATCTTTCTTCTTTTTGTCTCCAACAATTTAAGTATGTCAGACTACTCCTTAATCTCTGAAAATACGTGCCTAAAGGTTCTTCTCCTTACTTCCAAACTCACAGAAAGATAGAAAAGACCACACTGAGTCAGACCAAAGGTTCTTCTTCTGCAATACCTTGTCTCTTACAGCAACCAACAGCAGATGCCTCAGCAAGAAAATACAAAAGGGCACACAGAGTATACATAAGAGCCCGGCCTTAAGCTATTTGGATGAGGGCCTCCCTGTTTCAGCAGCGCTGTTTCTCCAACAGGGAGATCCTGTGGGGGTATTTCTCTACTGTCACAACTGCAGAAGGCTCTAACTGCAGGAAGCAGGCTTGGGGGTTACCCAAACTCTGACGTTCGAGGGGTGACCCAAATATCCGCAAATGAATAACGATGCAGACATTTTCTGGTGTGCATGCCGTATAAAAACATCCGATAGACGGGATGAGAGGCAGATGGGCGATGCGCACCGGGTAGGTCAAAGGACACGGGGCTCCTCGGCAGTCTGCATCTGGTTAATTGAGGTTACGCAGGACACCATCTCTCCTCTGCGGGATTCAGAGCAGGACGGGGCACCTGGAAGGGGACGGGGACAGGCACCAGGGCTGCCGCTGGCGGCCACGGAAACAACACGGCAGAGGTGGGAGAAGGGGTGGGTTGGGAGGGAGGACGGGGGCGCTGGGGGGGGGGGCAGAAGGAAGGGGCGAGGTGGGAACTCGGGGAGGATGCTGAAGCGAGGCCAGAAAGCAGAGGTGGGAAATGGAGGGGGGGGGGGGAGGGAGCTCGCCCCCGTGTTGGGGGGGCAGAGGCAGCCACGGCCCCACCCCGCCGCCCGCCTCGGTGCCCCCGCGGCCGTTGGGAAGGAGGGGCGGGGCGGGGCGGCCCCAACGGCCGCCGCGGGGCGGGGCGGGGCGGGGCGGCTCCTCAGCGCGCGCCGCGGCCGTTGGGAAAGGGGCGGGGGGGCAGGAGGGCCCGCGCGCCGCCCGCCCCAGCCTGTTTTTTTTTTTTTTTTTTTTTTTCCTCCCCCCTCCTCCCCTCCCTCCCTCCCTCCCCTCTTTTTCCGCGGGAGCCGCTACTCCAGAGTGCGCGGTAGCGTGGGCCGGCCGCGAGGGCCCATGTGGTGCCGACATCACTGACATGGCGGAATCCCCAGTAAGCCCGCCTGGCCGCCGCTCCAGCTAGCCGCCACTCGCCCGCCGCGCCCCGGGCTCGCCTCTCCGCCCTGCCGCTCCGCTCTGCTCCGCGCCGCCCGCCCAGGTAAGGACGCCTCGCCCGGGGCGCCCCGCTCCGCGGGCGGGGAGGGAGGGGAGATAGGAGCCCCCCAGCCCCGCCGACCCTTTTGTTCGGGGCGGGCGGCGGCGGTTGGCGGAAAGTTTCTGCTTGCGCCGCGCTGCCCCGGGCCGCGGGTGCGCCCCCTGCGCAACCCGCTCAGGGGCGGCGGCGCCGGCAGCGGGAGCCCGCGGAGGTTTCGCCTCGAGGGGGCTGCGGGCAGGGGCCGGGCAGGGGGTAGAGCAGGGCGGCCGCCGGTGCCCGGGGCAGCTGCGGCGCTTCCTGTCAGCGCCGCGGCCCGCGCAGCCTCCGCCACTGGCCGCCGGCGTGCCCTGCCCCTCGGCCGCTGTCTGGTGCGAGGGCCGCGCGGTTGCGATACGAGGCGGAGGGGGGAAACGCGGCTTCACGGCTGGGAAGAGGTTTGTGCTTTTATGCTTCCCCCCCCCGCTTCCTCCTCCGCGAAATGCGCTGATGCGCGCTACCAGGTGATAGTGTGTATGTGTGAAAAAGGCGGCGAGGTGGCGGGAGGGGAAGGAAGCGGTTTCCCTGTCCTCGCTTTGCCTCCAGAAGGAGCCGCGGGTGCGGAGCCTGCGCCCCGCTGCCCGGCCGCGGGCTGCCGCGCAGGTGGAGCCGCCGGAGGCTCCTGCTCGCCGCGCCGCCGGCTGCCGGGGGCGCCGTGGAGAGGGAGCTCCGGCGGCGCCGCCTCGTCCCCCCTTCCCCGTCCGCTTCCTTGGCCGGGACCGCTTCGCGAAGGAAAATCCTGGAAACTTTTTATTTTGCTTGCCAGACGCCTTTTTCTTTTTAATGGCATGCTACCAGGAGACAGAATGGAGAGAGAGAGGGGGGATAAAAAAGGAAAATTCTTTTAAAGGATTAACCTCTCTTAGGTTAACACTACATCTGCAGCCCTCCCTTCTTCTCCCCCCCCCCCCAAGTTCTCAGAAATGTTCTATTTAAATAAGGTTTTGGCTAAGGTAATGCGGCTTGGAATTTAATGCAATACACCCTTTATCCCATCTATATTTGTGGAATAAGGTGGGGGTGGAGGGGAGAACCCGAGCTTCTCTCACGGTGCTAATAATTTTGTGTTTCATTTGCATTTCTTTGTCTGAGTACCTAAAAGTAATTGCTTGCTTGCTTAAAGTAATAGTTACTCCTTCACAGTCGGGAAACTGAGATATAGGAAAATTTCTTTCTTTTTTTTTTTTTTGAGGGGAACTCTGTGCGTTTTTTCTTTAAGAACAGAATTCAGATTTCCCAGTTCCCTGTACCCTAGGCACGTTTGCTGTAACCCCTAACAATTTACCCCGCAGTGCCTAGGGCTGAACAGAAGTAACTAATAAATTTCCAAAAAGTGTTAAACCTGTCTAGCTTGAGCTTAACAATGTGCAAGGTAATAGGAATTCAAACATGCCCATGTTTAAGCCTAAATCACTGTTTCCCAACCTTTTTTTGCAGCTGAGCTTGCTTAAAAAAGGTTGGAATTTCCAGGTCTTGCAGAACGTCTTGGTGCTTGTGCTTGTTTGGCAGAATAAGCCGGGGCTCTGCGCCTCTGTTAGGGAACCATGCTGGTCTGGGCATGGACACAATGTGTGTTTGGCTGGAAACCCTTCTAGACAGACGGAATGCATCGTTTCATAAATCTCAGGATTCAGAGATGGGCTGTTTCCTCCTATTAAGAGCATCTTGCTTATCTCACCCAGTCCTTTTGTACCACCTGTATGTCATTATCAGCAGTAAGAGAATATGCTACTGGTGCTACCAATAAGAAAACAGTTCTTGGCTGCGTTCCTGGGGTCACTTAGGGTCTTGCACAGAAGCAGTCTCTTAGTGCTCTTCTCATAATCTTCAGTGCTTTGTGGTTCCTTCTCATTAGTTTTAAAGCAGTTGTGCTTTGTGGTTATACCAGGACTGTGCTGTGGCAGAAGGATCTACTTGCACAGAAGTGTCATATATTGTTTTTCCCAGTTTAGTATCTTGAAGCTTGTTTGTGGTCATAATGTAGCTCAGGGGTGAGTGTGCGAGGAAGTTTTAAAAAAAAAAGATTTTTTTTTTTTCCCCCCACACACCATCAGGATTCATCTGATTTGGGTTCAAGGTCACTGCTGGGAGAGCAGTGAGGGTTGTTTTTTTTTTTTTTTTTTTTTTAACCTACTGTTATCTTATATATGGCCAAAGTATAAGAAATGAATAAATTTAGCATCCAAAATAAGCTGGTATTCTGTTATAGCTGAGAAGTTTGGACTTGTAAGTTAATACTGCAAGCAGTTTATCTTTACTCTCAGCTAAGTCTGTAACTTCCAATTGGAAGTGCATTTGTTCTGGCACTTGTCTTCTATGTATTGTGTTTGGTGGACCTAAAGAAGATTCTTGCACGCTACCTTTCTTAGCATAGAATTTTCTCTTTTCTTTTCACTTTATAGATTCTACTAAGTGCTCTCTCTCCTTAGAGAGCTCCTCTCCTGAGGAGCAGTAAGGGGAAACGTCTACAATGCATAATTTGAGCAAAAAAATACATGTAAGTCGTACAGCAAAGTTATGCATGTGTGATTGTATTCATGAGCTTTCTAATTAGTTTAATTGGCTTTTCCTTCAAAAATGTAGGTCATCAGTCTGAACACTAACACACACAGTTTACAGTACAATTAACTGTTTGTAGTGTGAAGATCTTAATTATAGATATTTTGTAAGAATTACATAAAGGTCTCAAAACCAGTATATAGCTGAATAAAACAAATGACTTTCAACACTACTTTCCTCAATGTGGTTAGCTGCTCCTCTCACCGGAGGAGAAGCAGTTCAGGCTGCCCTGAAAAGGAATCTCAGTCTCCCAACCAAGAACGCCTTGGTAGCAGGCGTTAGGTCTGGAAATCAAGTGCATCAGTATATCACAACGGCTTTGTGGAATGTATTGGAAGTTATTAAAGAATATTGTAAACAAATGTCACTTTAGTGTAAAGCAAATAAAGTAATATTAGAAGAAGCCAGCAAAAGTGTGTGTAAATCTCAGCGTTGCAAGATGTGAGTGAGACAGAGTTTTTCAAAACAGCAGCTAACTTGCGCATAGGTGGTCTTTTCTGCACTACTAAACAGCAGCAGTTGAGCCATGGGGAATCCTTTAGGAACAGGAATATCAAAAGTAATTTTGTTTACGGCCAAGACTTAGTGTCACTGTGTGATCCGTCTCTGGAGGTAGAAGGTACGTGGGAAGAGGGAAGTTCTTCAAACAACACAGTCGAAATAGGAGACGATAGATACACAACGGTAACAGGCCATCTACAGGCAGGAATGTTGGTGTGTTTGAAAACAGATAACTCTTTAAACGTTTTCCAGTTGAGATGGAGCGGTTGCTGTTTTTCCCAATTTAGTCTAAACAGCTCTCTCTGCAAAATAAAAGTTAAAAGCCTGCTCTTATTGGACTACAGACAGCTAGAAAGAAGCACAAGCTCATTAAACATGATTTATTGTGGAATTTGTAATAGCACTGGAGAGGTTAGTTGCCTTTCAGAACATGCTGCTACAGATGTTAAGTATGTGTTCTGCTCTGGATGAAAAAACTATAGCCCTGTTTAGCAAGTTCACAGGGAAAATGTAGTCTCTCAAATTCCACTTTGGAACAAAAATATTCCCTAGGGGTTCCAGGTAATGTGGCTCTGTAAGAATATTCTTGTTGCTTTTATTTGTGAATGGATGGATTGCTTTGTAGTATCAGAAGGGTAGAGGCTGAAACATACCACTTCTCGAGTGGCATGCTTTCTGTATTTGATCTAATGAATCCTTTATTTACAAGTAAACTGTGTTGTGAATAAAGCTTACTTCATCAGTGAAATCCTCATATACTAAATAAATGGAAATAATATTAAAACAAGATTTGTATCTGTGATATTTAAGTAGCAATATGCCAATATATCGAGTGTGATGTTAAGATCGTGCGGGTTTATTTAATTTACTTTTTAAATTGAACATAGATAACCCAGTATTTTAAAATGCAGTATTTCTGGTTGTTAGTTTGTCAGAACTTTGTCAGAATTGTGTGAATGCATGTGTGGCATTAATGAGATATTCAGCTTCTACCTACAAGTAGAAAACTGTTTACATTTAATGCCACAAGGTCAAATACTGAATTTCTTAAGTTTTGCTCAGTGCTTACGTGGTCTACTTGCTTGTAATCTGAACACAATGGGAATTTACCTCAGGTAACAATTTAATAATTTTTTTCAAGATTTGCTCCCCAGTGTGTGCAGGGTGGAACTGATCTTCAGACAGATCTTGAATACAGCTAGAACTGGTATATGGGGCTTAGCTTAGAAGCTGGAAGGATTATCAATTTGAATTACCAGTTCTTTAAAAATAATTGCTGAATTTCATTTTCATTATCAGTATTGAATTATCAAACTGGAAAAACACCACAGTGGCTATCCCATGTAATAGTAAAGTTTTGTGTTACCAGCTTATAATAACTGCAGGCTGAGATGCACAAACATGCCCTTCTTGTTTATCCCTCAATAATGGACAAAAAGCCAGCTACTTCTGCAACAGTATAGGAAACATTCCTTACTTGTATTTTCAGGGGTGACAGTTTATAATGGTGATATATAGTGGAAGTTACGATTTGGATACTCTGTTTACTAAACTGGAGCTGTTTATAGTGTCCTCTTATTTGTGCAAGGTGAAGCAACAAAAAATTGCCAAGTATTTGCGTGTAATATTTTCTATGTTGTTGTTGTTGCTGTTTTAGAGAGAGCAAAGACTGCAATTAAGACTGATATGTGATATTTGCTTGTTCTGGAGACTGCTTCATAGCTTCTTCAGAAACTAGTTTCTCGGTGGCAAGAGTTCAAGAAGGAAGCTGCGTGTGGGGTTTCTGCCACTGTGATCTTTTTGGCTAGATTTAGGATAATATAAACAAATCTTGAATTCTCTGGAGTTGCAGGTGATAGGCTTGTTTGCTCTCTCTGCACTGAGTGTATAACTGTTCTGTGGCAGCAGTGCACAGCACGTTCTTACAGCATGCTTTATATGCAACTCTCTTGTAACTGCCTTATACGTAATTATGAACCTTACTATTATTAGTTTCTTGCGAAGAAGTCTATTATTAGAATACATATATAAATATGTACTTGATGCTTTCAGAAACGTTTCATATGGAATGTTTTGAAAACAGAAACAAGAAATTGTTCTCAAGAGGTTGTTAATAAAAACTTCAATAAGCAGCAATTTTAGATGACCTTTTCCAGCCTGAAAGGTCCTTGGAATGTCATGGACAGATTTCCTCATGCTTTTAATCCAGCTAGCAAACTTTCAGACATCTTCTGCTTAGTCTGTAGCACTATGTAAAGGCCCAGAGAACTAGCTATCAGTTCTGGGTGGTGGTTTTCCGTTCCCCACTCGCCCAGTAATAAAATGCTAAAATTCTGTGTAGTAATCTTAAATTTCTGTATTACTTTGTACCCCAAATATTTTTGTGAGAACTTTAGTCGAGCTAAACTCTGTAATGAAGTATGATGGTATGATTTTTTTTTGAACCTTGATAGCAGAAACAGCGCAGGAAAGGGGAATTGTTCTAATTTTACATCTTCTTTAAAGTTAATTTCATGATCTCTATGGTTAAACTCATGATTTTTGAATGCCTAATCTTGGTAATACTGAACTGGAAGTCAGTAATATGATTTTGATACCCCCTTTTAAAAGGAAAGAGAATGAATAATTCAAAAATAAAAATACATGTTCTGTTTTTCAGTGGACTGTGCATTACCTCTGCATTAACTACAGCAGCGGGGAGTCCCACGTGCCAATTTGGTAAATGTGTTTGATTTGGTGTGCCAACCAACTTGGAGAGTTATATAAATCCTTTCAGCTCTAGATTCTTTTAGGCTTGGTAGAAAAGACTTGATTCGTAGGCAGTGTATCTGGTCTTGCTTTACGTTTCAGGATGTAGAGTCTTCCCCTATTTTGTCCTTAAGCCATGACTGGACAATGGTCAGAAACTGAAAGTATAGTTTACGTTTGAATCTATAACATGATCCTGGTGGCCTTGCCATGTTCTCACAGAAGCCTCCAGTGTTTCCTTGCATCGGTGCTCAGCTACAGTCTAGCCTGCCAGCCACCAAGCTCCCGTTGATGTTCTTGGCCTGTATGTTGCATGCCAATGGAGCCCGTCTTCTGGTAAATAAAGTCTGAAGGAAAGTTGTCTTATGTTACCAATAATACAGCTAAAACGCTAGAGACGTGTTTTTTTCATACTTGCCTATTATTCTTACTACTGTTGCAAGTTGCTCCAATCTAGATAGGCAGGTTTAGAATTTTTAAAGCAAACACACTTTCTTGAGTAGAGATGTTGGTCTACAGAACTTCCTCCTTAATATATCTTCTGGCAGTTAACCTAAACTTTGAGAGTCTCATTCTTAAAAAAATAAATAGATAAAGGGGGGGGAGGGGGAATTGTAAAATCCATTGTACACAGAGTTTTGATGTGTTGTGATGATGAGGAGACTAGTACTGTCCCGTTTGGTACAGAGAAAATCCTCTTCTGTTCCTCTTTCCCTTTGTTGTCCTCTGAGCTCATGTTAACAATTTGAGGTAGACTAGATTGTAAGGTGTGACTGCCAGAAAAACTACAGGTTAAGCAAGTAAACACGACAGGCAATTTATTGATCCGTGAGAACCGTTGAAGGTATTTTCTTCTGGAGATGTCTTCACTTACGTAATATTCATCCTCTCCTCTCCCAGGTTGCACTTGGGTATAAGGGACTTGCTGCTTTGTTGCTTGGGCTAATGTATAATACAGCCAAAATGCTAACAGCTTTTAAAGTGGCATGTTTGTTAAGCCATGTTAAGCATGTTGTCATCAAAATAACAACAGTTGTTGGGCCCTTACTTGCCACAGTAGCTGTACTGAGTTACGAGTATCTTTTTTTCAAACTCTTCAGAAGAGTGACTTATTTTTTCCTCAAAGCAATACCAACAGCAAAGTAATTGTTTTTCACAGCACCAGCTTTTGTTTGGACCATCTATTCTGTCTTCCCTAAAACAGTTGCCTTATTGAAAGGACAGCTTGGTGGCTCAGTGTGATTCTTATAGCTCTTTTTTTAATAAATGTGTTTTGAATATTGAAGCATTTACATGTGAATGAACTTGGCTAAATGAAGTGACTGATGTGAACTGGATAACTGCAGTATTGCTTTTTCAGGTCAAAATAAGCCTCTGTAAGTAAACATGCATGAACTGAACCAGTACAGCTAGTAACAAGGGAAAAACTTCTGTTTTCATGACAAGATAATGCAAATCAGCATATACTTGGAATATACTTTGTACATGATTCTTCTAGATCTACTTTAAACTAGTTCAACTCGAAACAAATTTGAGATGCCGTAAAATAATTGCATGTGCTTATCCTGCTCTTGTGGTAGAAGTATAGTCATGTTGCCAGATCATATCAGTTTTGTTTTCTCCTGTGCTTTGATTGTGTATATGTTTCTTTGGCTTGAACAGTAAAACTGTTAGGCTTGTTTTTCCTAGTTCTTAATCCACTTTACTTACCATGTATTAATAGAGTATCTGGCAGAACAGCAGGCTAAAACTTCAAGGAAACATTTTTATAGTCTATAGCCAGTAGATACCTTCTGCCTTTTTTTCCAGTTTTCAATATGATTAATAAAAAGGTAAGCTGTCATTCTTCAACAAAACATGTTGGTGCTGTTTCTCTAACACACAATGCTACCTTCAACTGTGGGTGCCTCGAAAGCTATGGGTTTTAACAAAGGTGAGAAATTTGTTCTTATTCAGTTGCACTGACTAAAAGAAGATGATAAGCTTTTTTGAGTGCTAGTTTCCACTGAGGCATCCCCTGAGTTCAGTAGGGGGACGCTGTTAGCTGTTATCTGCGTTGGTAGGTTGACTAGGAAATTTGTTCTCAGTCTGCCTTGGGAAGTGTTTATTTTCTAATGCTGGAAAGTGTTAGATATGGCATCACAAAGAAAAACAAATTAAATGACTATTCCTTACCGTAGACTCTTACAAAATCTGCTTTTGCTAATGAGATTTCTCCATTCATAGGCTCTTTTCAGTGTACCCCTTGCCTGTCATTTCTTTAGCAAGCTTGTTCATTAGCCAGCCATGATTTCTAATACTAAGATACTGGGTTTGTTTAACTAATATCTCAGGATGATTTTTTTTTTTTTACAGTTGTTGAAAAGTCATCCTTAGTAATGCAGTGAGGTTATCTGTGTCATACTCCAGTCCAGAGACTGTGGATATAGTGCTGAAGGTTTAAGAAACAAAGGTCCTTCCTGAGCTGCTAATATGATCTAACAAGAAGTGTATCTGATGATACAGGAAGCTGAGAAGAAGAGATGCAGAACACTTACCTTGGCCTGATGTTTGCTTTCTGCTGGCTTTTTCTCTTCAGTGTTTCAGATGTGGGCGAAGAACGAACTGCAAATTTGTTTTTGTGGTACATTGTGCATTCCTTCCTGTCCTCTTCCCCTTTCCTTCATGTGCTTATCCCTGCAATGGGTGTGACATGTGGCCTTTGCATGACTACAAATGTAGGTATGTGTTTGCTAGTTTATCAGGAAATGTGTCCATCCACATGCGTAGCGGGTGTGTACTCAGTCACGCGGTGAAGGTGGCCATGTCTTGGCTCTGAAATTGGTGCATATGACAAAGGAAGGCTGTGGTGTGTGGTCCTTAAGTACTTGCATAAGGCTCTAAGTGGCCTGATCTGTGCCCTATGGTCCTGCCAGCTTTTGGTAACGGTACTTACCTACCAACCCTTGATGTACAGCAAGAGAATCCATAGGCATCTGTTAGAAGTGGGATTAGAGAAATGGATCAGAAGCTTTTCTGGCTTATTTGCTGAGGGTATTCATGTGTGAAGAGAAAATGAGAAGTTTGGAGTGTAGCAAAGTGGCTCCATGGTTTGAAAGTCACGTACAACGGGCAATTAATACAGAGCTGGCCACATTGGAAGGAGTGAAGTTGTGAATGTCTTTAAGGCTAAAAATTGGAACTTCAGTGTGGTGAAAAAGGCAGTGGTGAGAAGAGCATAACTAGTAAAAAGCCAGTAATATCAGAACATTGAATATGTATGATGCAAGACATTAAGAGCCAAAGAAAGTGGAGTGGGGCAGGTTTCACTAATCATGGCAGTGAATGGCTTTAATCAATAATCAGTATTGGCTGGCTGAATGGCAACATGCCAGAGGAAAGAAATACATGAACAGAGACTTAATGGAGGAAGAAAGAGCAAAATTAGATATGACTTACACAGGTGGAAAAATAATTTAGCCTAGGAGAAGAACCCAGAAGTGGTCTGAGTTGCTGGAAGGCTATATTATCTCTAGGTAAGAGAAAGGGAAGGCAAAAAACCTTGAAGTCAAAATTAATTGTAATGTACAGTCTGTTTAATTTGTCAGTCTGACAAAGAACAACGCTTCACTGTGTTTGTGTTAGAAGCTGAGCATGTATACGTTGTTTCTACTTTAAATGAGTGATGTTACATGGTTTTGGGGGGGGAGGGAGGAAGGCACCAGTGTTGCAAAGAATCTCCAAAACAAATTATGGAGCTTAGCAAACCTTATGCTTCTGGATCAATGCAAAATGACTTGATAATTGAAAGAGTGGTCCACCAGTCGCTTTATGCTTCATGAACCTGCATGCTTTCATCTCTGTTCCGATAAGCTCAAGCCTATTTTATACTGGCAGAATATATACTTTGGATAGTTTGAGGATAAATGGTTAATTTTGGAGGGAATGAATAACTCTGATGATACAGTCATGATTCTGGGTGGTTTGGTGTAGTGGTTTTCTCACTGTATCCAAGCTGGAAAGTATTGATTTCAGTTATTATAGATGCTCTGCTGGTCTCAGATAATCCTTATGGAAGTAACTCTGTTCTCAAAGTAAATAAAAGCCAAGCATAACTGTCTGAGTTATAGTATACTTCTGAGTTTCATGTACACTGAAGGGGATAGGTAGCTCATACCTGTTTTGCCATATTATGTAGTTTTCTATTTGTGTTATCCTTGGGGTTTATTTGTTATAAAAACATAATTCATTTTAGTTCAGCAAAACCTCAAAAAAAAAAAAAACCTTAAGGGAAAACCAAAATGACTTCATATATCATAATCTGTTAGCATCAGATATTGTGGAAGTAAGTGTCTTAAGTCTAGACATCATAACTATCCTATGGATTTAGCCATAGTGACGTAGGTAACATCTTGTTGAATCCTTCTTGCATAGTACTGTACTACGCTCAGCAGTTATTGTGCTAGGATGGTGTGAATCAAATGGCTAATGACTTGTTCAGTGTATTGTTACTATGTAATATCTTTCAATTTTGATTCATGAATAAGTCTAGAACCACACTCTTAGGGGGTTTGGTATGGAATACCTGGGTTAAGTTATTGATAGTTGACCATAAGCTGTATACAGTTAGAAATTTTATGGCTCAAGGGGAAAAAAAAAGTCATTCTAAGGCTTTCAGTGGTGTCCTCCTTTAATCGAGTTTTGTGCAGGTTTTACAAAAGTGATCAGAATTGTTAACATTGCTCATGCTTACATAAAATCAGCCTTAATTAAGTCAGCTTGTGGCAAAGTTAGCTTGTTGTATTCTGCTTTGCACATATTTATTTTTGCTACTCCATATGCTGCTCTGACAGATCTTTATTACTGCTGATTAAGTTCACTGGTGCTTTTAATGACTACTTGGAAGGTAAACATCCTCTTGACTTCTTTAGACATACAGAGCAAACTTGTTACTCATTTGAAGCCCATTCGTCATGTGTATATGTTTTGCAAGTGACAGCTGTTTGCAGTGCTCTGTACTCCCATGACTGTTTGCTAGAATTTCTGAAACTGAGAGAAATGGTCTTGCTACCCTATTTTATTATTTCTACGAGCTTTCACGTGAACAATGTTTTTTCTGCTATATCTTTTACCATTTCCTCTCTCCACCGAGCAGAGCTGGACAGTCTGTCTGGATTTTTGAGCTGCTTTGCTCAGTGGACAGGAAGTGGTTGTGTTGGTGCAAACTGTGCAACCATACTGAGTAGGGGCAAGAAGCTCTATGCTTGATATAACCAAAAGGATCTCTGATCTCTTTCACAGCAGCAGTGTTTTACTTCTGGACAAAACCTGAGTCAGGTTGCTCAGATACTTTTGTAACCACAATTTGCTTAATATAAGGTGGCTACATATTGGGTTTTTTGTGTCTGAATAGGTTACTTCAATGCATAGGTGAGAGCTGCTGCATTACTGTAAAGACCCTATTAGTAAAGAACATATTTGTATATGTAAAGCATTGGAATTAGACAGCAACAGTTTCACTTCCTTTTGGCATTTCTTGATCATGCAGTCCAGCAGGATGATTGTAAGCTCTAAAAACTATCTGTAAAAAGTTTTTCAGTTTCTCAGAGCATGTAGACTATTACAGTTGTTTTCTGTACTGGCAGATCTTAGACCTTCATTGTCTGTCTCAATATCTCTTCATTTGTCTGTTCTTTCCTTTCTTCCTTTCCTAGTTTGGTTTTTTTTTTTTTTGAATACAACTTATTCTTTTCAAAGCATCCTGAATTGTTGGGGTAATGTAAGGGGACAAAAGTGAAATGAGTGAATGGTTCTGGTATACTCTGAAGCTTGAAGCTTAGAAGGTAGAAAATATGGAAGGCTGAAGACACTGAAAATAAAAGTGGAGGGGATAGTTTGCAAATAGAATGAGCATGTTATCTGTGTTCCTGCCAGCACTTAAGATTCTCTGGTAATCTATAAATGAAATATACATAGATATATTGAGCTTGCTTGATCAGTGATGATACCACCTTTGAGCAAACTTGATACATCCTCATTACAGAAAGTGATGGGCTTTTATTGCAACTGAAAAACTGTGAGGCTTGTTGGATAGGATATGAGGTGCTTTTTTCTGGCTGTAGGTTAGCAACGTGGCAGTTAGAAATCTGTCATTTTACTTTGGGAGGGAAATGCAAAGCTTTGGCCCAGTGCCTGGACTAGCTCCAGATGGTCAGAGGAGATTTTGCACTCAAGTCAGAAAGTATATGAGGATGGCAGATCAGACCTGTCAACTTCCCTCTTCTTCTGTCCTCTGGGGAATTATTTTCCATTAATTATATACAAAATAATTGTCTTGTTTGTACAACTCAAAACTATTTATCAGTGTCCTGGCTCTGAAAGTGAGGTTCAATTATCTTCTAATGCTTTCCTCTGAAAGCTGTGTGTGTGGTGCTGCCTCCAGGTTCACTGTCCTGCCTGGAATGTTTCTTGGGCCCTGGGTAAGATTCATGAGCCAGCTCAGCGCAGGGCAGTGAGCAACTGCGTTGACTGTCTGTATGCCTCATCTTACTGCCTGACAAATGCAAGGCAATTTCAGGGAGTTATTTTCAAAGTTTAGGCAATTTAAATGAAGAACCTCGTATAAGCTGCCTCATTATATAAATATTCAAGAGTGCGGACCATTCTTTAGTGACTAGTTTATATTAGGTGTATAAAATATTTTATATCTTTAGCATTTTTTTTGCATGTCCCAGTTTTCCTCGGAAAAGGCTTCTCATGCCACCAATTTGTGTGTTTTTGAAGAACACGAATGAATTTGGCTGATGGAAATGGGGAAACAACTGAAACTAGCTCTCTTTAGTGATATGTACGCACACAGTTGGGAGGAAGAAAAGGAGAAATACTATTTTTAGCTATTCTCTCTTAGTTATATTAGGCAAAGATTGACATGGTTGCTATATGTTTTTTCTGCCAACATCATCTTTTCCCTACCTTTGTGTTCAGTATTAACACTGAGGGTTTTTTGTTTGTTTTTAAAGCAGATTAAGAGACTTAACTGTGCAACTTCTTGTACTATTTGACTACAGCATATTCTGTTAGTGGTGGTATAGCTATGAAAAATACGATACCTGGAGTAGGATTTTTTTTTTAAGGTATAGGAAAGGATTAGTGCTATTTTAGTGCTATTTTACTAGTCCTTGTGAGGCTTCATTTGGAAAATATGTATGTTCTGATCTCTTGTGTTTTGAGAAAGATAAATTTGAAGTGGTTGAGTTACAGAAAAGGGTTACAATAATGAGTGGAAGTATAGAAAGCCTTTCTTGTAAAAGGGGGTGGAAAAACATTTGGCAGGAAAAAGTGTCAAGAAAGAATATGATTACTATCTATAAATCCATCAGGGGTATAAACACTGCAAAGGCGAAAAGGACTGTTTAAACTGAAAGCCAGTGTTAGCAGAAGAACAAATGGATGTAAGCTGTCAATAAATACCCCCCCCCCCCCCAGAATTTTATCAAATAGCTTAATCCAAAACCATGCTAGCCTTCCAACAGGGGAGACTTTATGGCAAGCGGAAAGATGTGACTAGTTATAAGGCAGAGCTGGGAGCAAGCCAGTAAAAGAATATGTGGCTTTAATATTGTTGCATATGAATAAACAGTATACAAGTGAAAGTCCAGCTTCAGTGAAGCGGGAGGACAGGAAGGGACCTTCTGTCTGTGAGTACTGTGTAATGAAAACACTTTAAGCACTTACTGCAAATTTATACTGATTTTTTATTTTAATAAACCAAAATTATGATAAAAATGATTTTTTCAAGTTTTTCTGTCGATAATCAGTTTTAATATTAAACAGATAAGGCCTTAATGCTGAAGACACCTTTGTTTAGAGAACATAAGTCTGTCTTGCACAGACCTACTGGTGAAGTGAAAACATGTCCCTCCCCAGTCACCCACAGACCTGTACAACTGGCTTTGCATTCTCTGGGGACTTTCGCTTATCTAGGAAGATATATATGTACAGAGCTGTACAATCTTGGTGCTGAAGGTTTGATATGGCTGTGATGTGGTGACAGTTCATTCCTTTATCCTGTTACTGGTATTTGTATCCTGATGGAAAATCCTGCTGTGATAGAAGTTCAGAAAAAGAAGATAGCTAGCTTTCAAAGAGCTTTGAACACTGGGGTCGAACAATAAGGGTCTTTTCCACGACTGTTTGTGAAAGCAGTGGATCACTTACCAGAGTAAAGCCTGGAGGTTTATATCCAAGCTTTTGCTAATGATAATCTCTAGCAAGGAGCATGTTAAGTTCAGGGTAATCACAAACCTCAAAATCAGAATGCAAGATAAACTTTGTTTATGTTTTAGTTTAAAAAAGTAATAACGATCAGTATTTCACAAATTTGAGGTTAAATATTTAATGATCAAAATGTCTGAATTTGTTTGCTGGAAGGTGGGAGTTGTTATCCTGAAATACAATGTTCAAATTTTTAAAAAAAAAAAAAAAAAGGTGAAACTTGTGAATAGGTGTGAAGTGCCAAAGAAGGACATATTCTTAGTGGTACAGGAAGGAGAGAGAATCTAAATTGGGTCACCTGCAACTTCAGAAGTGGTTGTGCAAACAACAGATTGCTTTTTATGTTTGCACCAGTACTCTGAAAAAGGAAAAATCAGCATGTAGTGAAGGTATTATCTAGTTAATTGCTTGGTAGGTACACTGAAATTGCTTTAATATTGGCCTGTGGTGTTCTCTTTCTCAGCAGAAACGCTTTTGTCAGGGAGCAGTTAATGTTTCTTGGAGAGAGAAGTGTTCAATGAGTGCTTGTGCATGCTTTCATCTGATGTTTTCCTCTTACAAGGAGGAGTCACAGGAGCTTGTTGACAAAGCTGTTTTCTTCTGATTGAACTGAGTTTTTGTTTTTCTGTTCCAAATAGTCAGGTTTTACTTTAAATGAGAAAGTGTTGATGTATCTAACTCTTGTGTGGTGTGTTTTCATTTACGAGCTACTTGGGGAAAAATGTTTTAATTGTCTTTATGTTAATGCACAGGAATTGGGAGCTTGTTTTCATCCATCAGTGCTAGAGACTTAAAAACAAAAGCCAAGCAAACTTCCAGATGGTGGCAGATTTTGGATATGAGCCACTAACAGACATAATTAAGTATGCCTGCCTCTCTACCACTTAACCACTTACAAAACAGCTGTCTTCCTTGCTTAGTGCGGACTTTGTCTTCGTTTATACTTGCTTAAGCGAAGAAGGTGCATGTGGCAGAAATAGTACCTGTTGGGATCTTTGGGCATAGCACTCTGACTGAGACTCCTTGCCAGCTAGGTAAGAACTAGCTTGCAGGTTCTCCTGCATTATAAATTGTCCAGCTGTGAACTGTTAAAGCTGTGTGAATGGGCAGCTCAGAATTAAAGCTGATTTTAATATAAGCTATGTTGACAAAGGAACAATGATTTCACAGATGCATATCCAGACTCTTCTTTTTTTGCTCCCCTTTTTAGGGGGTTGGGTATGCACTCTCTGAAATCCTGTCGCCAATTAAAAATTACAATAAGCCAATGCATTCAAAGTTTTTTAAAAAAGAAAAGTCTGCCTGGGGAGTTAATGAAACAACTGGAGCAGCATCTAGCATTGTGGCTGCTCTTGCTCAATAATGGTTCACTTGGTGCTAAATATGTTGAAATTACTTTTATTGTTTTGGTGGGATTTCAACTCAGTATGGCAAGGGAAGAGTTAATTCGGGCACTAGAAATTAACCCAGCTTCAGGAGATTTAAGTTTTGGTGGCAGAGCAGAAAGGGAGGAGCTGGAAGAACAGCCTGGCAGTCTGGGAAGAGAAGAGGTGAAGTGACCAAAGGCTCTGTGCCCTATGCACAGAGCTCTGTTGTGCAGGCTGGAAATACCGTGCTAGATGACATAATTCTGCTAGATTAAACAAGGCCTCAAACACGGGCAGTGGCAATGATCTGTGGGATTGTTTTAATGGATACCTGTACATGTGTAGTGGGCTAGCCAGATTTAGTTTCAGTACCACCTACTCTCTGCTAGGCATTTCTGAATTTAGAATGTTCTCTATATGAAGACTTTGTAGTATAAAGTTGTAACCAAGTTATGTGGACCACCAAATAGACACTGTGAACTAAGAATTTTAATTACTGTTACTGGCTGTGACAGACTGTCAATTCCATTAGCAAATCATTAACTAAACATTGGTGAATAATCAATATGATCCTTTCTTTGGTCTTGGTAATACCAGAGCACTGAGCAGAGATGAATTTCATTACCCCCATTTTACAGCTGAGAAAACAAAACACCGAGGTGAAATAACTGGAGATGCCTTTTTTGTTAAGGCTGGACTGAAAATCTTATTAGTGGTCTTGCATGTGTCTGGGGGTTTTCCTCTCCAAAATGAGACTTGATAGGCCTCCTTAAAGTGCCTATATGTGGTTTCAAAGTACCTCTGACAGTCTCTCCCAGCTGAGGAATGCTGACACCTTCATGCGGTAAGAGGGCAATACTTACCTACCTTCTGTTCAGTATTTTCCATACTATCTGTAGGAAATCTTTATAAATAAGACTAACATGTTATGGTTAAGTGAGACAAAAAGGGGTTTCTTACAAACGCCTACTAAGTTTTTGCAAGCTAATAGCACTGTCAGCTGGCAGTACAGCATATGCTTAATTTAGTAAGGTTATAGTTCTTTAAGTGCTTTCCCCTTTGGGGGGAAAAAAAAAAGTTTATGCAGTTATCTTGGCTTACCTGTAACTTATGATTCTGGCTAGTACATACAAAGTCATACTTTTTTGATTCAGAACTGTCAAAAGAAGAAATACTGTTCACTTCCCTGGATTGAGCCTACCTACTCAGTGACTAATCTTTGGATTTTTTTGTTTTGTTTTTAATGTTGTACCCAACTCTAAATTGCCTAGCTCTGCTTCTGCTCACTGGTTCTTATTGTTCTTTAATGTCTGATCCATGCTGGCCCTGGGACAGCTATAAATAAATCTTGCATAGTGCTTAGAAATCCTGTTGGTATGTCACACATCAAGCCATTTGGTACACGTCTGCCCCAATAGCATGATTGATTCATGGGCAAGTGTAATCAGCCCATAGATTAATTCAATCTGTTAGCTAGCTAGTTCTTAATGTATTTAAGATATTTCATTTTGATTGTACAGTGCTAAGTCTGTTCTCAGAATGTTGCATGATACTAAGTCAAACACTGTCTTAAAGAATATGCCTGTGCTAACAAAGCTATCCCTGTCAATCAGGTGTAATCTCCTCAAAGAGTGCGGGAGGATTTGTTTGACAGGACCTGTTTTACATAGTACAACATTGTTGATTGTGTTCATATCTTTGAATTCTTTATCAGTGGAATCCTGCATTGCCTTTGGATTATTTTGTCTGAAGGTTGTGCCCTAGGAATGGCGTATCGCTGCCCTGGTCATCCCATTGCCTTCTTCACTGATGGTGTTGGGTGAGCATATTCTGCCCTGTTTCTCACTGTATGTTGTCATTGAGAGTAGGCTGGGCGTTTCCTCAGATGATACTTCTGGTTGGAAGGTTTTTGGATCTCTTTGGTCACCAAAGTGACTTGTTCTGTTTGATACAAGTGCATTTTTCTACTTCTTCCCAAACATTGAATGGAAACACTTAAAGGCTTTTTGGACATCATTAGCTATGTTTTCACTTCTGTTTTACAGTGGGGTTTATACCATTATTAGATTTCACTCCTTCCATTTATATTTGAAAACCAACTTGTTTTCCTTTGTCCTACAAGTCATGTTTTCTTCTTTGTTTTGTTTGATTTGCCTTGACTCCTGGTGAAAGCCTTGGTTTCATGTACTGTTTTTCTGTAGTTCTAATGCGTATTGTTCATTATTTATTCTTCCTTTTTCCCTCCACCCCTTTTTATACTTCATTATATTTATATTTTTTCATTTAGCCACTGAATCAGGCTTTTAGCCAAAGTTTCCCTACTTCTCAAATGAGAAGATCACACTTCCTCTTTCATTAGACTTCTTTACAATTGTGAGCCCGCTTTAAAAAAAATTTAATGTACCTCAATTTTTTTCCAGTCAGTGTTTCCTCTCAATTCTCATCAGTCTTGGAAAAGTTAACATTTTGTTGTTTTAAACATAAACTGCATGTTATTAGCTCAAACTTCTCCATTTGATTTTTTTCTTTCCTTTTTCTTTTTATTATTACTTGAAGATTTGATTTCTGTAGTACTTCAGAAGCTCTCACAGGATGATTCTGAGCAGTTCTGTGAAGATGAAGTTTCCAGTTGAGTGTTTCATGTGTTGGAACTGAAGGATAGGAAAATTTGTTTTTAATGTCTTAAATAATGTTATGTTGTGTGTGTATAGTGTAGGGAAGTTTTTGTGTAAGCAATGTTTTGTATCATCTTCTGTGAATGCAAATCAAATAATTCTTCAGATGCTTTTTAGGCAGTGGGGGAAGGATACTCTTTCGTAGTACTTGTCATACAGAACTTGGCAGATATCTCCTTTAACTAGTTACACATTATGATGTTAAAGGATGGAGGTGGTGTAATCCAACTCTATCAATAGCTGAAGTTCTGCATGTGCACATCACAAGGCACACTCATGGCTACATTAAACAGTTCCAAGTCAGGGTTGCTGCCTTGAAAGGTCAGTCCTAGGTTCAGCTGTGTGTGTTCCTATCACTTGTTTTGGTGCAATGTGTCAATCTACCTGAAAAGTAACTATGCAGAAAGATGGTTCATAGACTAATTTGTTGCATGAATGCTAACTCTCTCAATATGAGAGGCAGTAGCAGATCAGAGTTGTGACTGTACCTTCTGGTGGTAGCCTTGTCTTAGGCTTGCTTGAACCTTTCCTGAGATGGTCCTCTCAAACAACTGATTTATTACTTTTAAGCTAAGCTAACTATAAGTTCTGACCCCCACCTCCTGTACTCCCGTTGTGCATGCAAGGAGTGTTCAAGTGGGACATTGTGCTAAATGGGTGGCTTCACCTTGTAGCATTTCCCTGCTTTTCACTAGTAAAATGACTTCATGATTCCAAACCTGTTCCACAACTGATATTATTATTTGTGAACCAGAGAGGAGGAATATTCCTGGATAGGTAATAGTGGAAGTGGGAAACAGTGTTAAGTGGAGACGGGTTTTTTTTTCTTATTATTCTTAGTCTTTAAGTACTAGTACTGTTAGAAATTCAAATGTCAGTGATTGTTCTCCCTGTCCGCTAGTCTCTTCCACCTTCCACTAACTACTGCACCCCACCCTAAATAAAGAGTTAAGAAAAGGTAAACGCAAAAATCTTACAGGTAAAACCTCTGGAGGACTCCTCAATGCTCTGCCATGCACAAACGTGTAAAGCTTTTTCTTGAGCTGAGAGTTCCTGTAGTACACCTTGGTAAGTGATATGCTGATTTAAAGAACAATTTCATAACCTATTTAGATTGAATTCTCCTTTGGTATTTTTTACTATTTCATGAAATGTTTATGAAATGTCGTTCATTTCAATATCTTAGTTTCTCCATACTTTGAAACTGTTCTGCTCTTTGTTTTTCATGTTCAAAGTAAAGGGCTTTTATATCCTCTGTAAGAAAGAGCCTTAGAAAGATCTCTCTCTCCTTTTCTTTCTTTTTCTTCTGAACAGCTTGAGGCAGAGACCTTGTCTGTCTTTATATTTACTCAATGCAAAGTGCATTGCATTGAATAAGTGACCTAGGCTTCTCTGGAACAGTGTGTACTGCAAAAGCACAAATGATTAGATCTCTAGTAGCACACTCCTTCATGTAGAAGTTCTCTGCACCTAGACTTCTTTTGTGGATGGAGCTTCTCCAGAAGCCTGCACAACTTGTATTTCGTTTGCATTATTTGGACTTTGCAGAAGCTAGGGGTGTAGGGGAGAGGCTGCTGTTATGCTGTTCATGTTATTCTGGATCATTCGGATATGACTCTAGGATATGCATTTTAAGTGTGGTAAGAATACCTCCTGATTATTCACTGCTCAAAGTTGGCATTTCTTAACTGCTTAAAGAGGTTGAATTTCAGCCATAAGAGAAGTTTTATAGATAGAGGTTGGTCATTGCTTGTTAGTTAATGTCTCTCTCTTGTCAGAGATAATTACTGCAGCATTAGTAGGAGATAAACAAAAGTTCAGACTGAATACAGCTGAGCTGTAGTCTGCTTATATTAAAGCCTGAAATAGTGAAGGATATGTTTGACTTAAAATAATTGTACTTGGATGTTTGACTTCTGCCCTTACAAGGGGAAGAACAGCTCTATTGCTAAAACAAAGAGTTAGCAAGCTATGAACAAATAATAGAAAGATATCTATATTAGAGATCATTATTCATATGTTAGATTCCAGGTGGTGTACAGAGCTGTGAGAAATATTAGTAACTCCTCTTTTAATAGTATCTCTGTTAGTCTCAAATAGTAGAACCCATCCAAAAGGAAACAACACACTGAGAGAGCAACACTTAAGAGAAAAAACAGATTTCATTAAGATTGTAGCCCTTGGGCCATGTTTTGTGCTCTGTGTATATAGAGAGGGGTCCACCCTTAAGGTGATGAGCTTAACATAATTAATTTCAGCTGAGTTTATGTAGACTTACCTACACTATTGCTACACTTGCACTTCCTGTTGTTCTGTCACTTGCGTCATCTGAGACTTTAAGCAGTCAGCTTTGCCTTGCAGAAGGGTGGACCAAATGTTTTAAATGTATCCATGAAACAGAACTAGGATGCTCAGTGTCTGAATGGTGTCTGAATGTGTCTGAATGCTCATGTCTGTGTCATGTCAAAAGAATTCAAAGTATCTTTTTGGTTAATTCTGGTTTTTTGAGTATTGTTAGCATAGCCTCTGTGATGGGAACTTGCATCTCTACTTCAGTTTAAGGTTTCTTGATTAACTATTTCTAAAACTATTCTATAAATTCTTCCCCAGAACCTTCCTGTATTGCAAATAATTGTACTTAAAACAAAATAACTCCCAGAAGTCCAGTCTTTTGTCTTTATTTTCAGGGAAGCAGTGATAATACTAGCAAATACCCCAGCATTAAATCTATTTTAGTCCTAATGAAACCGATCGCATCTGATTCAGTGAGACTTGCATGTTTTTACACAAGGACAGAGTTTTATGGTGCTTGGTATTCAATACTGGAAGTAGGGTTTTTTTTTAAATTGGTTTGACTTCATAAGGAAAATATATGTGAACAATATTTGCTAACACTACAACATTCCTCTGCAAAATGTACTGCTGCTATTTCCAGGACACATGCAAGGATTCTTGGATGTTCCTTTTTTTTTGTTATTGAACAGAGTGATGGTGGCTTATTTTGTATCAAAAAAAAGCTTGTCAGGAATGGAATCCTTGGAAAGGGAATCAGAACCATCTATTATATTTGGCATTTAGGTTTGGAATAACTACTAAGGGGACTTTATATTCTGAGCTCTGAAATGTTCCATTAGCTTGTCTTTCTCTTACCATCTTCTTGTTACTTATTTTCAGTAGCAATTACTTAGTTTATAATAAAAATAAGAATTTAACAAGCATGTAGCTAGCCTCTTCTCTGGTGCAGGTCAGCATAGCTTCATTTTAGAGAGACATATCTTGAAAACAATTGTTACACTTTAAGCTGTTAAAATGACATTATCAGGAATCTGATAACCTTCTGTTGTTTCAGTTTAGATTGTATGCTTGTGGTTGATAACGTGAGAGAGAGAGTGCCTAATAATATCCTAGAATGGTTTGAGAGGAAATCGTCTATTTCATCTAAATACTTAAGGTCAGGAATTTTATTAAAGTTGAAACAGTATGAGATATTTTCTAATAAAGCACTCTTTCTCCATTCTCTTCTGCTCTTCCCGAATCTAAAGTAAAGAACAGAAATAGTCCAGCAGAATGTGCTTTCTCAGACAGCAGGGAGACCAAGGCTCTGGTGATGACAGTGCCTGTGTAGAGAGCAACTTTGTATTAGAGGAGAGTCTCCCTTAATCAGTTTAATTCCTTGTGGCTATTTTATGCTTGAAAATGAACTTTGTCTGCCAACTATCAGGCACACAATAAAGGTTTACCTTCCAAGCAAGGAAGAAAAACCAGTTTCTGCTTGTTCTAATAAAAGTAGTGGATAAACAAGGCTAAAATTCTCATGACCTATAGCATTACGGAACCATTTGATGGATAAAGAATGGAATAATGGGGTTTGAGGTTTTTAAAGACTTTTTTCCCTGCTGACTTAATACCTGTCAACACTAGACTCTCAGTAGGCTTTACAACTATGTCCGAAGATTCAGATGCTGCTGTGAGAATAAAAGCTGAAAATACAGGAGAGCATGCAGTTTATAAGGATATGGAAGGAAAAATAAAAATGTTACTGCTTCATCTTATCCTTAAATGAATTTTGTTGATGGCTTCATCTCTAGTATCTAAAAGACAGTTTTACTCAATCTGTTGAATTTGGTTCAAGTTTGCTAGTTAACTTCAGTGGAGGTAAATTTTTTTTCCAAACATGTGATATTTGCTTATCAGATATAGGTTCTGCTATGGATTGAGAAGATCTTGTTGAACCTTGCCAGAAAGATTTTTAACTACTCTTATAGCTTCTTAAGTAATTGGAAAATAACCTTTTCTCTTTGTTACTCAGCAGCAGTGTTTAATTGAGTTGTTTTGAGTAAATTAGGAAATAGTTTTTTAATAGGTCTGTGCTCTATTGAGCACTTGGGAATTGATACGATATAATTAGACACTTCATTTTGTATCCATTTGACATCTTTTAATTACTTGAACTGCTTTATTTTGGGATTACTTTATTTTCAGTTGCTTACATACACTTGCATAGCTTCTCTAAGGAGACAAAATTAAGAACATACTAATTACACAACAATCTTGACATGTACAAATAGCCTCAGTGTCACCTAAGGACAAAAACTTCCCTACTTACATTGCTGGCTCTCTTCCCTCCCCATACCCCTTCGGCAAATGTGTAAGAGCAGATGTTGCGCTCTGAAAATTCTGCTTCTCTCTTCTGCAGCCTAGTCAAAGCTTGTCGATAATGTCTAAAATCGATATTCACTGAAAATAACTGATTTCACTGATGAAAATAAGGTGAGGTAAGCATACATTAGAATAAAAGGCACTAAATTTCTACTTTTGTTGCAGTGTTGCTGAAGCCTAACACAACAAACATCTGTTGTTTTTTGGAGAAGATGCTTGCTTTGTGTAGAGCCGCCTTGCAAAGGGAATGCTACTATTGGAAAAAATACCTAACGCTTCCATTGTAAAAGTGAATCAGTTCTAAGGAAGTGAATTTCAGTGTACAAGGATAACAAAAAGCATAATAGCTAGAGCTGTTGCTTGGTGGGACCTACCTTCTAGAAATAACTGAGGAATAAGAAACCTAATCTTGGATCCCCTGAAGTTGGTGAGAGTTTTGCTATTGCTTGAGAGCAAAACAGGCCAACGATTAACAGGACAAAAGTTTTGAATGTCTGTATCCACCTGTCAAGTTTATTATATGAGGAAATGCATCCTCAATAAAATTACTGAGGGCATCTCAAAATCATCGACTATTTCTTATGAAATTAGAATAAGACTGATAGCATTCTGTGTGTCAGGACAAAACTGACCACCTTGGGTGATCAGAGGAGCTTCTCAAACCTCAGAAGGTGACTGGTCTTATTGTTAGAAACCTCAGGTGTTGGTAAGATTCTTTTGGAGCATATTTCAGGACTTGCTTGAGAATAAAAATGCCATTGACAAGTTGTGTGTGGGGGGGTGTGTGTGTGTGTGTTTTTTTTTTTTTTTTTTCCCAACACCAGTAAATGTAACAGTGATACAGAGACTACCATTCATCTTGTGAATAAAAGTTTGATATTCTTAAATGTTGACTGGAGAATTCACCTGTGCAGAGGGAGGAGTATAAACCCTACTGCATCTCATATGCTTCATACTCTAGTGTGTCTTAAAGCTAGATTTTGATAGTTGTGCATCCCAAATTCACTATTGCTCCAAGGTGTTTGAGGCATTACCTGATGGTAACTAAGAGCTGGTAAAGAATCAGCTGCGTTAATCACACTTGTTTGTGTTTAATGAGTATGCAGAAATGATAGCCGGCATTTGGTGAATTGCTGCTTTCTACAGAGGGGATTGTTTCACAATATGGAGGTTTTGGCAGGGTTAAGTTTAAGAAGTTCTAGCTGCTTGTTCCTGCTCCTGAGCTCTCGCAGCTGTTGGTGTGATCACACTGCAGGCTAGATCAGCCCACTGATCTGGACACCCTTCCAGAAAGGGTTTGTTTTTAACCTAGATGAGACTGATTCAGGTCACGGCACAGCTCCCTGAACAATGGCACTAGGATGGCTAAGTGCAACTGGAATGACTTTCTGACAGCTCATTCTCTCCCCTGCTTTGCTCTTTTCATTGTGCTCGCACAGCTCTGTGTGGCAAACTGGATCGGGGCACTGATAGGCCTGTGAAATAATCCATTGTGAGGAACACAGAATAGTCCAAGCATTGTTTTATTGTAAATTAGGCACTGGAGCAGTTGCTAGTAAGTCTGTTTCCCATCTAGTAGAGAAAATGCCACCTAATTCTTCAGGGGAGGAAAAGAAAGATCCATAACCTTGCTGGATTTGGTTTGCAGAGGTTTGGAGGTAAGGGAGGAGGAGGAGGCAGTCCAGTGAGTGGAGTCTAGGCAAGGCTTAGGTATGAGGCTTACATGGATATAAGGGGTGTTGGCAGTGGGAGAACAAACTATTCGCTGTTCTTGCTTTGCTTTCACAGAAAAAGCCTCTTGTAAAAACTGCGTCTGTAGCTGTAGTTAAGTAAATGTTTGATAGCTGGGAGGTGTACCCTGTTAAAGAGGAGTTGCAAGAGGTTTCTCTTACAAAAGTGGTAATTCCCCTCTTTGATCCTATGTAGCTGTTTACAACAATAACTGTATGTTTATATTTGGACTGTATTAATCCTCTAATGTACTCACACGAGTTTAAGGGTGGTTTCAAGGTATCTTGCAGACAGTAAGCCTGGATTTTGTGGTGATCACAGAGTATCCTACTTCTTAACCCTCGCAGCACTTTGCGGTGCTCAGGGAGGTTCACAGGATAGTGGTCGGCTGAGGGGAGGGTCTGTGCATGGGTTGGGGGTTCACACCTGGTTGTGGTGACGAGCATTAGCCTGAAGCGCCATATCATGAGGCCAGCCTCTTCTCCGTGGTGCCCAGCAACAGGACAAGAGGCAATGGGCAGAAACTACAACACAGGAAGTTCCACCTAAACCTGAGAGAAAACTTCTTCACTGTGAGGGTGACAGAGCATTGGAACAGGTTGCCCAGGGAGGTGGTGGAGTCTCCTTCCCTGGAGATATTCAAAGTCCGTCTGGATGTGATCCTGGGCAATATGCTCTAGAGGTCCCTGCTTGAGCAGGGAGGTTGGACTAGATGATCTCCAGAGGTCCCTTCCAACCTAAATGATTCTGTGATCGTATAGTGTGCTACTGTGGAGATGAAAGGATTTCCCAGTGACTTTGCATCACATTTGATAATGGTGTGCACACACACACTCGCACACCAGTTTCTGCCTTGACCCTAAGCTAGTAAAATGGGAATACTTTGATTCCAGGGAAAAGGACAACTGAATGTAATGGGAGCCCCTTGTAAGGAACTTCAAAGAACTCGCGATGCTTTTCCGTTTCAGATAGTAACTACCAGAGTTGGAGGTAACTTCTGCAATGTACTAAATCAGCCGGAGCTGTGAGAGTGCATTAATATATATGTATAATTAGGGCACAAGGATCAGTGTATGGGGAACATTACCTTGTAATGCATTTGCCTTAGCCATAAGCTTTTCAGCTGTTGTGAATATAACTGACCAAAATGAAAATAGCCTTTGATTAAGGCTGTATTGAAACACTTTAAAAAGCACGATCATTTATGGAGTACTGAAAATAGCAGCAGATGTTTTTGAAGCGTTTTACAAATGAAGCATTAGTCTCCAGTTGTCTCCAGTGAAGTCATGAATGATGAACCAATATTCTTTTAAAGATAGGGGACATCTAAACAGAATAGCAAACACAGAAAGTAGAAGTACTGTATATTACTAATGTTATAGACCTGGATGTCTTTTTTTAATAGAGGAATAAGTGGCACTTTAAAACGCTTAGAAAAATGTATTTTTAAAGAGCCAAGTTTCGTGTCTGCAACTCCTTACTGTCAGAATTTTTGCTTTGCTTATCTTGAAATACAGGGGCATCAGTGTTTTAGAGGCCACCTCTTTCCAAAGGTGGCATCTTAGGCTTTACCTCAGCTGTTCTTCCAGATTTAGCATTGTGGATTTTGGTCTTCCTCATCATAGGAAGAGGCAGCAAGCTGCTTCAGCATTAGAGTGCCTTAAAGGGATCTAATGTTGATTTTAATACGAACGATTTAAAGAGTATTCTGCTGTTGATTAAGATACATAAGCTACTGGGAAAATATTAAACGCAAATCATCAACATGAATATTGTTTCATTGGGTCAAGCAGGGAAAAGTTGCATAGTGAGTTGTAGCATGACTGTCCCCCAGTATCTACATTGTATAATTTAATGATTTCATTAAAAGCTTTTGATTTCTGTACAGTCAGTGTTATCCCAAAACGCCAATTCTGGACGCCTTCACTTGACTACTAGCTGGTTATACAGGGAGCCTAAATTAGCCGTGTGAATTAGGCGCCAGAAACTGCGGTGTGAATAGCTTGCAAGCTGTTTGAAGATTTGTCAGACAAATTTTCTTTCACAAGCAAGTGCCCTTTTATCATAATTTCTAGGTTCGTTCCAGTGAAAGAACTAGAGCAATGAGGCTTGCAGTCAGTGGGGTTCTCCCTGCCTCCCTGCCCGGGACTCTCTGGGACTGTGCAGCTTTTCCTTTTCCTCCTCCTGCTTTGGTTGCCGAGAGCTGCCTGCTACAGTAGTGAATTTGGCTCTTAAAATAGACAGGATGTTTGTTTTTGTGGAGTGCAGTTGTTGAGGAAATTGAGTGAAGGGATCGCTTGAAAGGCCAAGCCACCTATGTAAGATTAGGCCATTAAGATGAGTTGTGAGCCTAATTTATAATACCGTGGGGTGCTTGTGATTTGGGCAGCCAGCGTTACAAGGAGAGATTGGGAAGGATGTACTCTTGGTAGCTGCTATTAGTTGGAAAGAAGTGTTGCTTCTCTTGTTTGGCCTATAAGGCAATGACTGGTGTTGAATATGGTGGAAAGGGAAATCTTAGAGCTGTTTTAACTGAAACCGTAAGGCAGTGGCCGCTGCTGCAACGCAATGGAATGTGTGTGGGGAAAGTAGCCTTTTTCGGTCTGCCTTACGCGCTTGTGCACATGTTGAAAACTGGCCTGTGGAATGACGGATAAGGAGAAAGGCATATCTTACATGTCCTAAAGGTGGATATCCTCTGCTCAGGGTATTTCCTGGTCACAAGAATTTATTTTTCAACGATATTATTGGCAAAAAATCCAGAAAATAGGAGGGGGGGAACTTGCATGTTAAAGTAGAAGATAGTTTCTTTCTGTAGTCTTCCTGTCATTTGTTAAATGAAGAAATAGGAAGACACTGGAAAACTGAAAACTGGCTTTTTATGTAGCTGTAAACCGTCAGCATGCCTAACGTGCATATTGAATAGTCAACAATTTGTATTTATCACTGTCGATAATGTACAGCAGTTAACTGTTAGGTTCTTGAGAAAAGGAAACTATTGAACGCTGCTGTTAAGAGGGGTTTTACCTTCAAAGAAGCCTGAGCCTCCGGAGAGGAACAGCTGGTGCAAAACACTCCTGACTAACTTCAGGGTCTGTTGCATGTTTTGCCTTTGTCTAGTAATGAACTAAAGCCTAAATAACAAAGCAGTGTTAAACTGGTGATTTGTGATCTGTTTAATCCTTTAGTGAAAATGAAGTGTGTTTCACATTGCTGCTTCTGCCCTCCCTGCGTACTGCGCCGGCAGTGGCATGGTTCACTTGTAGTACAGCGGGGTCAGACAGTGTAGCAGCAGAGAAGTGCTTGTAGCTTCCTGCTGTGAAAATACCTTTGTAAGACTGTTTGTATATGCTTCCTTCTGTAAACTTAAGATAGAATTCACTTGATCTCCAGAATGTGGCTGCATATTCTGGGATAGCTGTTTCTAACAAAGACCCACAACTATTAAATACAATGAGAATGTATTGTTTACTGTAATTTTTCCTTTTGTTTTTTGTTTCTAGCAACAAGTATTTCCATTAAAAAATTTTTTTTTTGCCTGTAGACCTATCTGAAAGTTTGAGACATACATTTACCCATCTGGTAAAACTTACAGAAAGAAGCCAGTGTAATCAAGGGGGGAGGCACTAACAAAGTGCCCCCCTGCTTATCTTCCTTATGCCGATAATAGAGAAAGGAATTTGGTAGGTGTGTGGAGTTCTTAGAGTTTATAGCTGGGCTTTGTTTTTGGAAATAGGAGGATTATGCTGTGTGTGTTAAACATTTTACCACATTTTTCTCTCCATACCCAGCACCCAGAAAAGTCTTCCTGAAATGACGTTGAATTTATCACTCTGAGATTGCATTTTTATATCGGACATGTTAAAACAGAAAGCTAGTGTTGATGAAGACATTTTAAGTGGTGTAAAAATTATTTGGAATCTTTGGTATGTGCCAGTGGCAAGAGCTGAATCCTCCAGTACATTTAGCCTTTTGAAGTGAGTGCTGTGTAAGGTTTTGGTGTACAGGCATGTGTTCCTTTAAGGCTGAAGGAGACACTGTCAGGCTACTGATTTTTGTAGCGGGTTACGGCAAGGAAAATGAGAGGGGGGAAATAAAGATTTTTTTTCCTGTTAATGCGTTGCTTTCTGTCTTTTAATAATTCTTTGAATGCCCTTATTTCTGAATGTGGTTTAAGCCTTCTAAGACTCTTGTGGTTAAAACAAGGTAATTATTCCTATTATATAGATGAGTACAGATTTCTTAAATTTATATGTATGTGTGTGTTGATTAATTAGAATGCAGATTTACATCCTTCAAGTTAAGCAATGATTCTGAGTCAGTGCTTGTGTATGCAAGGAGAGCTATTGATTCAGGGGCACAATGACTTATGTGATGATCTCAAACCCCTGTGATTAGATAAGGGGAGAGTAAGATGCTAAGTGTAGGCTACAGGCAGATTAAGTTGCCAAGAGAAGCTGTAAAAGTAGTTATCTTGACTGGATCTAGCAGTGAATCTTATGCACCTGTTACACCTCTTCCAATTTTCTCATTTCTGCTAGTTTTTTGTACGTGTTGTATACATCATCTTTGTGGCCTCTGCCTTACATTTGACTGTTAAGCTAATCTTAGATCCTAAGATAACCTCACATTAAAAATTTAAAAAGTAATGTGACGTTAACAAGAATAATTAGGATAGTGCTTTATGTTTACTCCAAGCTTCATCCTTGTCTCTGCCACAGTTGTTCAAATATTTCTGATAGGGAGCTCTCTTGTTCTATTTCTACATTACCACTTACTGGTATTCCAGCAGCATCAGAAATCACTTGATGCCAGACATAGATCTATATTATAGAAGATCCGATCTGAAATTTGGTGCACAACGTTAAACTACTCTGGCACCAAATCATGCTCCTTCCATCATGATGCTTACTTAGAGAGGAAAGGGTTACTTCTGATAGTAGGCTTCCAGTCTATTACCTTGTCTAAACATTCTGCTGTTTTACCAGCTTAGTAGCTTTGCTGTTAGACACCGCTAGGACTCTGCGTTTTGGATCAATCTTCTGTTAATCATGAAGAACTTCTAATTCTCTAACTGCAGTTCAGCATTCATGGTAAAACCAGACTGCAGTTGGTGATTGTACTAAAAGTTTTTCTCTGTTTGTTATTAGAGTAAATGCTTTCCAGATATTTGTCAAATTAGAAGTATAACCCACTAGTGTTTCTCACAAGTAAGAAAAGTCCATCAATTGACTTATTTAATCAATGCATCTGTAATTTAGGTTATTCATAATGGGGGCTTGATAAAGCCATGCCTAGGAACACACGGTAAGATTAGGGAAAAATCCTTTGGCTAAAGCTTCATCTTGGGCAGTGGAAAAAAATGGTCAGACTTCATTAAGAATGAGGGAATTTCCTTAGTGAACATTAGGAGGAGGATGAGATACTGTACAGCTGTCTGAGTCTTGGAGGATTTGCCTGCAACACTCCATTGCTTACCTAGTCATGAGCAGTTTAAACCAAAGTGCAAAAAAAAAAAAGACTACATTTCTGTACTATCCTGGGGTTATATTCATGGAAAAAAATATATACACACAGAGAGGGAGAAGTGGAGAAGGTATATGTGTACATGAGAGAGAGTGGGAGGGCTTTTCCTGTGTAGACCAATTGATTTTGGGAATCTTTATTAAACTGCATGGACTTGATCCCCCCACCCCCCTCACCCCTACCATGTTAAGTGTAGTTTAACATTGTGCACTGAATGTCAGATCACATCCTCTATAATACTCTATGACAAATGTAGATCTGTGATTTATTAGAAATAACACTATGGTATGAGTAGTGAATAATGTGGATAATATGCTAGTACATAGTAAAAAATTTAAGTGGTGTCAAATGATGCTGCTTAATGGAAGAGAGACCTGTGAACCTTTTGGCAGGAAGAGCAACTCATCTTAATTGGTAGGCTTTTGTCAATTATGAGCTGTATAACACATTTTTTTTAAGGTAGATATCTGTATGGTCTGCTGCTGTGTGCTACCAAAATGCCATTGAATTGGGTCAGAAAGCAAATACTGGAAAACCAAGACTGTTCTTTCAGTAGTAGTATCTGGGGGTTCCAGCTTGTTTGTACAAAAGAAATATGCCTTGATAATGCTCCTCAGGCTGCTAAAGCAGTGGAATAAAATCTTCCTGGGTTATGTGTCAGTGGCATCATTTTGAGTAAAATTAGGCACACTGAATTCCAACATGTCAGAGGGAAACCTTGCTCCGTAATGGAGTTTTATGCTAACTCCATCAGACTGTCTTCATAATTCTGCAAACTAACTCCTATGGAACCCCCTGCTTTTGCTGGCATTTTTGAAGCTCCTGCTTCTCTTCTCAAGGAGAGGTTATCAGCCTCTTTTCTATATAATATAATGTGTATATGCTGACTTAGTATGTCGTGGTCATTCTAAAAGGACATAAACTTAGAGTAAGATCCTTTGCTTCATCAGGATTTGCCTAGATTTCTTTTGAGATGAGCAACGTGAGGCACATCTCAAGGAAAAACTGAATGCTGAATTGACAGCACATATAGTGGTAAAGAGAAGTCATTGTTTACGTTTATGCAAGGTACTGCAGAAAATCAATGGAAAAGATTTAGCCTTGTAGTTTCAGTCAGTAGTACCTTTCGATATCTCTTGTCTTTTTCCAGCTGGGACACTTTTGACTAGAGTTTTGAGGGGATTCCCTTATATTTGAAGGACTTGCATGTTTTCTTTTCATCTGTTTATTGAAATTCTCTGTGTGAGTTGTCTTACTAGTATCTACTCACTAAGCTTTCAAAACTACTTTTTAGGGTCGTTTTCCCTACCACATGTGCTAACCAAGTCAAAGTCCATTTCTTGAGATTCAGGCTAACACACATATATGTATCTTAAGATGTAAAGCTTTTTTTTTTTTTTTTCTCTGTGCCTTCCCAAATATTTTCATTCTTTAAGTTCTAACTAGGATTGCAGGTGAAATATTCTGGATCAAACATGTTCTTTAAAGTTTCTTCCAGAAATCTGAAATTCTGTGAATGATGGTTTCTAGAGACTTATCACTGACTAGATAAATATGTGCCATTTTAAAAGTTGAGGCAACTTATTTTAAAATATGATCCAAAGATGAACTCCATTTGGTGGTTACCTATGGCTATTTTCACATCCTTTTTACCCTAGCGTACTCCTAGACTTGTGCAATGGATCAAGCTCTTGAAAGATAGAAAGCCTGGGAACTTGGGGAAGTTTCCCTTCTCCCCATCACTCATTTTCAGAAAGTAAAGAAGTCTTTTGTTCCTGGGTGGTTGTTACACACTTTCATTGGCACAGGTAATGGGGTTGGAAAGGGAAACGGTGTGATCCTGAGGCACGTAGCAGCAGCGGCAGCAGCCATTGATGTTGGCTGGGTGGCCAGCCCCTGCTAGCAAAACTCGGCTCTGCTGGGCGTAGCCACATCGGCCTGCGCTGCTTTTCTGCTGTGCTGTAGTGGCCTTGCTAGGTCAGTAGAGTAAAACATGCTAGTAAAACGCTTTTGGTGCAAACACAGACTGTGTGAATCTTAGTATGGTTTCGGCCTGAAAGGCCTCTCAGCATGAGGTTTGACAGCAATATTCTCTCAGCAATATGAAAACCAGGAAGTTTATGATTCCCTGCTGTTTCATTAGGATATTACTTTGCAATGACATTACTGGAGATGACATATGAAGCTGTATGAGCTGAGGATAGGGGAAGGATCGAATTGAAATTATGCAGTACTTGAGTGTCTTGTATACAGAACAGAAATAAGGGTGTATCTACGTCCTTAATCGGACACTTTTGTTCCCTTGATCAAAATACCACTGGTGGTCAGTAGGGAGTCCTGAGTATCTCCTGTCATGTAGAACTTCACATGGTTTACCTCTGAAGAGCAGAACTTCTTCACTTACCTAGATTTCTCCTTATTGACTGTAGACTCTTGCACCCCTGCGGTTTGTGTCCTGATGAAAACCGATTTTTGCAAGTATAATGAGGAAAAATGAAATTAGTATTATGTTGTGGCATGAAGCTTAAGTTTTCCTGTCCATTTCTTGTCTGTTTAATTTGTTTGCCTAAATAGAATTGTGTCAAAGGACAATTCGGTTTAATTGTGTGTAGGGGTACAGAAGGCTTAACTTTAAAATAAAGTTGTGTCTAAACTTGCCTTTAGAGGGTTATTTTCAAAAGAACCTGAATAGAAGCAAGCTATGAATTGGAAGGTGTATGTTTGTTGTGCTAGAACTTAAGAGAATTCTCTGCAATCTTCAGAAACTTTTAATGATGTGAAAAATAATTAGTATAAGGTGTGTTAATGGTCTTTTGCTGCAGCTTAAGACATTTTTCCCTCTTTGTTTCACTAGCACTGAAAGTGGTAATAGTGAAGTCAAAAGTTGAAATATTAGAAAGTCTTAATTAACAAAGACTTATTCATAACTTATTAACTAGTAACTCCTACTTCTTGGGACTGTTGCCCTTTGAATGCATACTGGGCATGCTGAGGGAAGAGCATCTGTTTCCCCTGGCTCTGTGCCAGGTGGCTGCCTTTCAACCAGCAAGGCTGGATTTTGTGTAATTTTTTTAGTGATGTTAGTTTCCAGCTTCCCATCAAAAGTTGCCTAGTGCTTCACTGAATTACTTATTATCAAAGAAGGATACTAACTTATGTTTCTTGACAATAACTTTCAGCCTAAATGACTTCCATTGTCTGGATGAATTGGCTTTTTTGGAAGGAGTATAAATTAAAGTTGTAAAAAGGGTCAAGATTCAAGATTAAATTATATGAGGACAACTGGAAGGCTGGTGGGGATACATGAACTAGAACAGCGTTTACCAGCACATCTCCTACTGCATCAACAGAACGATGTTTTTCCTCCAGTCTGCACTGCAAGTTGTGTCCCATTGAGGCAGGTAGCCAAAAATTAAAGCATTTCCTATTTAAATCATTTCACAGATAGCTTGAGCTTTGCAATAGCATGAGTTGACATATAATACTGAATCTCTAGTGTGTTGTATAAGCTGTCTCTTGCCAACTAATGATTTTTTTTAACTGAGTGAGCTCCAATTTCTGCTATAGATTGCCTTGAGGTCCTGCTTAGTTTTTGTCTGCAGTTGTGCTTTATCTTCTAGATGTGCATCACCCAGTTTGCTAGTAGTGTTTTATTCCATGGAAGAAATATATTAAGTGGGTTTTAGCTCCATTTTGATCTGAAAAGGAGATAGGGACACTTATTCCTCAGTTTGTGATAGATTACTTCTTTATTTCGAACTGCACCAGAAACTGATTGGAGGTAAGTACAGACCCTATTTATTCCTACTTTAAAAAAAAAAAAAAACACCCTACTATTTTGTCACATCTAAATCTTCAGTGCTTTGGGTTGTTTGATGCTTTATTACCATTAAGAGAAAAATCAGACAACTGGGGGAGAATGGGTTTCTTTGTAAGGGGCCGGATACCCGAATTATTCAACTGAAAATACAGCAGTGATTTGACAAGTATTCTGTTTTTTCTTTTTTTTTTTAAAATTCTTATCTATTTCAAATGTAGAGACCTTCTTAGGTAGCGCACTGTTTGTCTTTAGTTTCCATGAAGCAATTCAGAAAATTAAAAAAAATTCTCACAAAATTTACTTTGCGTTTTGTGAAACTGAAAGATGGTGAAACAAAACTTATAAATAACTCTTTTCTCCTGATGCTGAAAACTCCTGCAATGGTGAGTGGGATGTGTTGTGGTTTTTTTTTTTTGTTGTTGGTTTGTTTGTTTTTAAGCATTTAGATCCTATGAGTGTGATAGTAATGGGTTCAACTTTCCTCTGTATTAGAAACTTCTTCAGCAACTATCCAGAGGTGCTGCCTTGCAGTGACTGCTCTGTGTGAATGCCTTTTCTTGAATCCCAGGGTTGAATGGGAGATTTGTATGAAGCGGTTTCCCACAATAATACAATGAACTACTTTGTCAGTATCACGTCAGCTTGGAGTCAGGTTAACAGTATACAGCTGAAACAAAAAAGTTTGCATTGCACAAAGGTGTGCTGAAACCTTGTAAATGAAACTTGGTATGCTTACTTTCAAATGCTACAGATTCATGTGGTAGATATCCTTTTTCTTCTTAGTTTCATTAGTGCTTAAAAAACATTGATTTAAGTAGATTACATGAAGTTTTATACAACAGGAATTCTAGAGGAGATAACCAAGTTTTTGTGATATTCTTGCTTTGTTTTGAGAGAGCAAAGTTGAAGGGGAGGGTATTTATCACTAAGCTACTGTTCTTATCAGCTTGTAACCATGATTATTGTTTTGACTGTTAAATGTGGAAAGAAAGCAAATAGATGAAGCATACACCTTATTTGGTTTGTGCCTTTATGTGAGAACCTCTACGCATACAGAGGCTCTGCGTGTGTTTCGGTGCATGCGCACAGAACGAGAGCCCGGATCCTGCGCTGTTAAGTATAGCGCTATTGGTGCCAGTGAAACTATCAACAGTGCATAAAGATATACTCTGGAGGAAATGTTTGTAGGCTTGGGGCCCAAACTGGATTTAAGGGATTTGTTCCTCCTAAAGCAGATAGCTGAAAAAACTTGGTGCTTATTTGGAGCAGTGTTTAAGCTCACCGAGTGTCTGACTGACTTACTGACTTCCTCAGAAAAATGAGGCAATATAGAGTGGAGGTAACCTGCAAAAGAGTATCATCAGGTTGAGAGGAAGGGATTTTGGCAAATGGATATACTGGAACGCAGCATTTCAAATTTGTGAACAATTTAATTTATGTTTTAACTAAGAAATGCGCAGCGTTGTTGTCTCCATTGCACAAAATTGCTCTATGCCATTAGGGTACCAGGTCAGCCTGTGGGCAGAAGAGCTGTTGGGGTACTGTCTTCTCTGCTCCTCACTTTGCTGGTGCCCTGGTATGTGGTGGGACTGACCACAGCAGCTGGGCTGGTGAAGGTAGAAGTCTGTCTTCTGTGGCTGGTTAGTTGGGAGGAAGGTGTCAGTGAAACTGGGAGGTCCTGCTTCATGCCTGTCCTTTTCGATGTAGCTTGTGGGCTAGAAAAGCACAGAGGTGCTGAGTGCAGTTTGCTGCTGAGTGCAGTTCGCAATGCAGTGGCCTTCCCCTTCTCATCTGTCTGTTGACCAGCTCCCAGAACACCCTTATTTAAAAGTTTGTGAGAGCAGACAAGCAGAAAAAGATTGATTTGTTTGAAATGTTGATAATGCTGGTATTTTTGGACTTGCATAGATTCATTTCCCTTAAAAACAAAACAAAGACAGTTGTTTAAAGTAGTTGCTCAGTGAGGCAAATTGAGCCAGAGCAAAATTTACAATTGGGTATTTTAACATCTACCATTTTCAAACGTGAACAACACGTATGGACACTTATGGAAGTAGAGTTAACCTCAGATACTGCTGCTAAAAAGAAATGGTGTGAAATACTGTGGGACTTAGGCGTCTGAAAAGTTGTCACTTTTACCACTGTATCAGTTGGTTCAATTAAAAAAAATACCTGTGAGTCCCATTTATCTGCTGTGATTAATACAGAGGAAGATAAGGAAAGAAAGGTGTGAAGGCTCTGAAGAAGGAATATAAATGGCAGAAGTGACTTATTGTTAAGTTTTAGCTTGAAGAAAAGGCACAGAAAAATCCAGATGGTAGGAGAGTTGTATAACGGTTTTCTCTGTTGTTATCTGACTTTTATGTCAGTGGTAAAAGCTGTAACCGTTTGAGTGCTTGTATGTTTTAGACTGTGTTTTGAGCAGCAGTTGAATTTGATGTTATAATGCTACTTACAGAAATGAGAAGGCTGTGAAATCTTTGGGTTAGCTTGTATGCTTGTGGCTTTCTGTTCAGACGCGCCTAGTACAAATCTCCATTAGTTTTATTAAGCTCACTTAACTTGCGTGTTTCATTCACTTAAATTTGGTGCCGTTATGGTTTTCTCTGAATATGACTGCCTTCAGGGCATGTTAGTATTGCATGGCCATATATGCCATAGGAAGAGTGTGAGCTGGCTTTCCTTTGAGAAGTTTCACAAGATTCCCCTCTGGAAGAACAGGAAAAAGCTAGTGGCATGACATATTTCTTTGGTTAAAAGACTCCTTTGTGCTTAATCAGCTTGCTTGCTTTATTCTGGTATTTCATCAGAGCTGTTATGTGTTGATTAGTTTTACTCGCCTTATGAAATAAGACGCTCCTGCATAACGCTGTTTAACCTAATCTCCTCATTCCTAACATTCACTTCTGATATGCTTTTGAAGTCCTAATATTTACAGATAGTTAGCATGATCTCTTTGTCCTCTGACCTAGTAATGCTTTTTTTTTTTTAATGGGCTGATTGAATCTGTTTTTTTTTCTTGCTCTTTATTATGACAAATCAAAACATGGAAATGTGTTACGCAGGAAACAGATCAACCGGAAAAACGACACTGCATACAATTTATGCTTTTGTTGGACTCTAAACTCACCATCTTTATTTAAAATTTCTGTCTCAAAGTGAGAAAGGGCCTGCTTAGGTTATGGATGGGACCAAACATAATATTTAAGGCTGTTTGATTACTCCGTTTTGTCCCAAAGTTGAGGTAGGATTCATTTTTATAGTTTAAGTCTATTCCTAAATTACGAAAATATCCTATGAGGAGTTTGTAGCTGATTGTGGAAACAGTAAAATGGCCACCACTTGTTCTCTGTACTATCTTTTTCTAAAATGCCAGATAACTTTTCAGGTTTGCATTCCTTCTCTATCATAATAAATTTTTAAAACTGCATGCATTTCTTCTAAGATTGTTACGAATAGGCCCGTCTATTTGGATGCTTTCAGATTAATCTACCGTGTTTGCAATTGAACACAGAAAAAATGCTTTTAGGTTTAAGTCGTTCTTCAGACGGATGTGATTTAACTACACTAATGAACGCACATCAGACAAGACAAATTCCAGACTGTTTGTGCCTTGACCAACCATCTGCGTGCATACCTCCAGGTACTGCTCATGTCTCAAGAGGCTTTTCCACATGAGCAGTTATTACCACTCCTTTTTGAATTCAAGTGGCAAGCCGTGGCAAGAGTTTCTTGAAAGCAGCTCTATTTACCACTGAGGTACATCCATTGCTTTTCAGTGAAAATGTAGTTGTGTTATATATATTTTAATTAAGATTATATTGCAACATGTATTGCACAAAATATAACAGTAGGGAAACTGGCCTCTGTGTAAGCTTTTTCGTTTCTTGCATGCAAGCATCAGCATTAACAATAAGGTGCACAACAGGCACTTCCCGCTGGGAGCCTTCCTCGTGGGTCACATACTCGTTTCAAATTCTCTTGTATGTGTGTATTTGTGTATACAAATACGCTTCTGGGTGTATGTGTGCATGTATTACAGTACTACGTACACTTTAATATTGTGTATATCTATATTCTGTTTGTACATATAGGCACATTTATGCAGATTTTCTCCTAGTTATTTTTCTCTGGTGGAGGTAGTTCAAAATATCTCTGCAAAAAAAAAAAACCTTTTAAAAATTGTATAATGATCAGTAGTAATGTGATTTCTAGACTGATATTTTTTCAGTTCCATATACAGACTCCTAGAAAATTAGTAAATGATACTGTGAATCATTCTTTTTATGGAAGAATAATCTGTGCTGCAGGTAATGGCTGCTCTGAATATGAAAGGATTTTCTTATGCTCATTACACTTCGCTTTCTTTCCTTAAGTGAGATTATGTCTAGAAATACTTGAATTTCCCATTTTCAGAGCCTGTTTTTATAGTGCCACAGAAGCAAACACCGCTTTAAAGCGTGATTCCCTCTGAAGTTAGGCCGATTCCATACCTATTTTCCCCCTCCCTCCCCATGGCAAAGTCATCTTAAGCAATTCCTGTTTCCTCTTTCTCTGGTTACGACAATACGTTTGTTAGTATAGCAAAGTGGATTGGGGAACCTGTCTTTGTCTCTATTGAAAATAACTGTGCAATTGAAGGTGGAGGAGTTGGGCTGGTCATGTTAGGATTCAGTTTTGAGGGTGCAGATAAATTGTCAGAAATACTTTCCTTCTGTGGTCAGAGCAGTGCCAGTTCCTGAACATGCTGGTTTCAGGATCTGATTTGCCCCAGGACAGGTAGATGGGAAAGGCCAGGAAAAAACCTGCGGTAGAGGGAGGAAGAAGTGTTTGTGTCGTAAGTGACTACCAGCCATTTGACCAGATGTATGTATCGTCAAAAGACTGCGTCTTCTGAGCTCACACCTGAAGCAGTTTTTCCCCCTTTCTTTGCAAACTACTGAGGAAGTCCCTGTTGTTCTGGGTTACTTTTTGGATCAGTACACCAATCCCTGCCCAAAAGGAGAGGGTCACTATTATGTGGAGAATGGAAGAAAAGATGCTTGAAAGGGGGTCAGATTAGGCTGTACAGCCTGATGTTTGAAAAAATATACGATTCTGATACAAGCCTCTCCTTCCCTCTCTCATCTCTGTGGTGTGTGTTTTACAATATTGAAGATTCAGTCAAGAAGGTTATTTTGTGTTAGGTAATAGATTCTCTCATCTTTGAAGCCACTCTCAATGCCTAGGTTGCCTCTGTAAGGAAAGCTTTGGGTTAATTTTCTTTGGGGCGGGGGGGGGGGGACGGACTGGACAGGTATGTATCATACTAGTTTGGTGTTAATTGTTAGGTTTTTTATAACGGCAGGATAGCTTATGATTACTGATCATGACAATTATGTATTTATCTTTAATTTAGGAAGGGACAGCTGAACAGCAGTCAGCCTGTCTTCTCCATGATTGTTGCTGTTACTGAGTAGCATTTGATCTTAATCTCCTGGGAAACAGTTTGAGAGATGGATGGTCTAGTTCAGTAATGGGACTGGTAGCCAGAAGTCTCATCCAAATCTGTTGTGTTCGAGTCTGTTTTGGTAGGTAGCTGGGCCATGGACAAATCACTTGTTGTGGCCGAGTATAGATCTAGTAGAAAATCTGAGTAGTTTTTGTTTGCTTATTTATTAACTGCTACATGAACATTTTGGGCTTTGTGTGTGTACACAAGTGTTTATACATAAACTTAGTCAAGTTGAAATTGTCAGATTATCTAGGCTGGAAAGACTAAACTGTCCATTTAAAGTTTCATACTGTGTGTTTCAAATCTCTATCTACAGTGACACTAGAACAGAAGCTGGTGTACTTTAGGGCTGTTCAGCGTGTAATGTTCCTTCTTTAATAATACTGAATAATCTGAGCACTACAGCAGTGCAAAGGTGCACTTAATACTGGATTTGTGTTTTATTTTAAGCCAGCGTACATGGCTCTACAGTTACCTATTCAATACCTGGTAATCTCTGTAGTACAAGAATTTTTATGGTTTCAGGTCATTATGATTAAAAGCAGAATATTTTATTCAGTAGCTTTTAATAGTCTGTTACAGCCAAATAAAAAATTAGCCTGTACAGAAAGCAGTTACAGGACTAAACATTTAGAAGAACTCTTGCTTTTGCCAGATTTTTCTGAATTTGTCTGCCTTAGCTGGAAGAGGTTTTTCAGCTTTGTAGAAGACAGAAGGCGGGGGGGAAAAAAAATCACAAAAAGAAAAATGTTCTTGGCTTATACCTCCATTAATAGCATGGGTAAAACCTTCTAGGAAAACTTGCACTTGATTATCTTAATGTGGTTCAAACGCCTTTTGGAATTTAAAGAGAACTCCGACTTCACATGCTAGGTCATAGTAATTCACCATAAATGGAAATTGGTTTTAGATAGCTACACTTTGTTCTTCTGTGTTTTTAAATTTACTCTCTGTTGCCATATGCAACTAATTTATGTATTACTAATTCACATATTGAATTAATTTAAGGAGAGTTAGTCATCTTGATGCTCAGTAGAAGACTGCAGTATTGAACTGAAAATCAGGTTTGTAACGGTAACTTGCAAACATTGAAGGGTTTGGAAGTGTGGTTTGGGTAGGGAAGCATCAAAAAACTTGGATGTTTATTTCTACTTCCTTGCACTAGGAGCAAGACTGGAAACACTGAGATTTCCAGTATTCCTGGCGGTAGATAGGGAAATGCAGCCTCTCATCGAGTACTGGCATTTTTGTGGTCTATCCTAGCCAAGCCTAGGGAATGTAGACACACAGGAAATATCTTTTTTAAATTTAAATATAGTCAGCTTTCTAGACAAAACCTCAAATTTGAGTTAGTACCTGAAAAAAAGCTGTGGGTTAGTATTTGGCAGCTCATATTTTCTCTGAGGAAGAACTCTCATATCCTGAAATGTGACCTAGCTCTTTTAGTCCTTGTCTGGTGTTTTCTTCCAGTGATATTCTTGAATTTACGGAAGGGCTTGAAAAATTACTTGCATTCAAATCTCATATTCTTCATATTAATGAAGTGTCTCCAGAGGTAGGGGGATTCTTCTGAATTTTTTTTTTTTTTGAGGGGAGGGGGAAGGGATGTGAATTCCAGGTGAATAAACTTATTTTCATTTCTAATTTATATTTTAAATAGAATGGATGAGAGAAAGCTTTAAGTGTGTGAAGCAGCTTCCAGAGCTTTTGGCTTTGATGTGAAGTCTGCCAATCCTGTGGTAGATGTATTAACGCCATCTCATCTAATGCTGCATGTAATACATCTATGTGACATGTTTTTTTTTAAAAAAAAGAAAAAAAAAAGAAAAAAGAAAAAAAAATAGAGCCTGTGGCCAATAGTGCTTTGTGGCTGGTACTGTTGCTGGCATTACTACTGTTGGTGGAACTGTACCAGTCCTGACAAATGAAGGAAACTTTTTTTTTCCTCTTTCCCCTTTACAGAGAGGCAAGTGTAGACATGGCCATAGTGAGAAACCATTAATAAAGCGAAAGGAATGCAGCTGTAAAACTTCAAATAATGACATATAGCAAATAAATGTCAACATATTGGTTGTTGTGCCTGGAATGGAAATATTACTAGGAAAATATGTAGCTTGAAGCTACAGTCTGGCTTTTTTTCCTTAAGAAAATAGAATTGGCATGATGCTTAAAGTCCATTAAATCTGAGACTTTCAGATTTAGTCTGGGTGAATGTGTTATTGAGGGGAGAGGGTGTTCCATGTGTTTATAAGAGGTCTTATAAACTTTACATTCTTTTAAAATCATCTTAATTATGTTAAGTATATAATGTTATATATTACCAGTGTAGTTTGAGGTACAACTATTGACTAAATGTATCTATTTACTTTGAAAACTGGTCAGTCATATGTTTGCATTGGTGTTCATGTCTGTATTAGAATTTTTCCATGCTTTTTCCAATCCTAAGCATTTAAGAATTGATTCTAAAATTCATGTTTTCTTCCCTGCCATTAAGGGGGAAGGGAACGTGTTGGGGGAAGCATATTTACCGCCCTCCAAAAAGTGCTGTATGACTCTTCTTTTCTTCCCCCCCCCCCCCCCCCTCTTGTGGACCTTTTTCAGATTTAAACCTGAGACTTTTAGGTAATGAAGTCCATGAGGTTTATGAAAAAAACCTCCAGATATTGCAAAACTTAAGGGAGCAGGGGAAAATGTGTTGAGCAAAGTTTCTGGGTCCTCGGGCAGATTTCTGGCACCCCCATAGCAGATGGGTCTGAGATGTGACCGTTTTAGCAGCTGAGAGCTATGAATTACTAAGCCAGGGAGGCTTTTGACATTGGTAGACCAGTGACGGATCAGAGAATTTGATCCTATTTGCTGAGGGAGTGCTTAGTGAGTGTCCTTACTCCTTTTTCTGTGATTGTAGGCACTATCGCACAAATTCATCAAGATGATGGTAACGTGAGGCCTAGAATACTGTCAGGCTCTGTCTGGCAAAACAATTGATGTGGGCATAAGATGAAACTTCTTAAACGTGATTATGAATGTATTATCTTTTTTTAATGTTAATGCTGCTTCTTCAGCTTTCTGGGAATTTCTGTCTATAGTTATCTCAAATAAAAGGAGAAATTTCATTGAAAGATGAATGAAAATAGCCTCTATTTATATCTTAATGAAGTGACAATTAGAAAAGCAGTATTTTCACGCTAATAAGAGCATCAGAAAGAGCTGTGAGAGTCATCCTAAATTTGGTACCAAGTTAAAATAGTCTTTAGATGTAGAGCTGAAGATAACAGGGCTAAGTTTGCACGTCTTCAGAAGAACAAATGTGCTTTTCATCTTCTGTTACTACTTTAGTTTAAAAGAGGTCAGTGTGATAAGAATGAAAGGATGAGTGTGCAGTTATAAATGGGCACTTTAGTCACTGTTAATCATGCAAGTGCTTCTCTTCACTAATTGGGATACTGACTACTGGTCTGACACCCCCCCCTCCCCCATTATTAAGCTGCTCTGCAGGTGGCAGCTCTGGAAGAGCTCATTTTTAGACTATCTAAAAAATGAAACTAGCATATGTTTCCTAACTTAGTTGTTAAACAGATATTTTAAATCTAAAATTAAACTCCAGCGGCACTTGGGGGTAGATTAGTTATCAGGGTATTAGGTTTGCAGTATGCAGACTCTGTGGAACCACATGTTCTAATCTTAGTGAGGCTGGCTTAGCCCCTCGTCCCCTCTAGAGAAGGAGGATTCAATTCCACGGTTAGTGCTTTATGGCTCTGTGACTATTGCTTTAAAGAACTTCATCTGAACACTAGACCCTGTAACACTTGCCTCATGAATAGGCTTCTCCCTATTGCTCTTTGGCAAAAATTTCTTACTATGTATTTTGCTCTTGTACCAAATGATTTACCTGACTATTGCTCTTCACCCAAGTCATAGCACTTTTTTTTTTTCCTCCTTGAGTTTGTGATGTATATAGAATTATTTGGGAGCACTTTGGGATTCCCTGGCATAAAAGGTACTAATCAATGTTAAGCCTGTAAAGTTGGTTTGCTTAGTTGTTCACGTGCAGAAACTTGGGTAAACTGAGTAGATCATCCATCCTGTTCATTAAAGAGTTGGATTGCTGCCCCATAGAAGTGTGATGGTACTATTAATGCTGAATTAAGATTTGCTTTTACAAAGCAAGCTCTCCATAGTTCTAGTTCGAACAAATAGGTGTTAAGGGGGATTGTGCTGAAAATGCGGTACGATTCATTAGAAATTCTTAAGTGAGGTCTTCCATTGTGGTGTGTTGTCCTCTGTATAGATGTCGTCTATATAAGGTGCTTAGTGTGTGGGGATGTGGTGTTGCTCCTGCTCCAGTAGAAACCTTTCCATTTAGGGTCATGGTAAGTGAAGTCGGACACCATCCTCTGCATTTCAGGTGTCAGTTGGCGCTGCGTTATAGGGCCCCAGAAGGAGAATAAAGGCATTCGTCTTTGAATTGTGGATATTGTGAGTGAAGCTGATACACAAAATGTTAACTGTGCAGATGAGGTATTTTCAAGAACTGTTGGTATCAAGCAGTCAAGTTTGTTCTGAAATCTTGTATTAAAACTTGAGTTATCTATGATGTTGCTGTAACAGTTAACCCTCTGCTCTGTTCAGTCTGCATTCCTGTATGCAGACTATTGCAAAAGCGGATATGCTGTTCAGGTTGTTACCTGAATGGCAAAATCTACATGGATGCCAATGTCCTGCTAAAGTACAAATGGGTTTTACAGAGTCTTTAATTGATGTCTCTTGCAGGAAGCCCGTTGAGGAAAATTCTCCATGAATGTACGTCACAATGATGATGACCGACCAAATTCCCCTGGAGCTGCCGCCATTGCTGAATGGGGAGGTAGCCATGATGCCTCACATAGTGAATGGCGATGGATCACAGCAGGTCAGTAAGCTTTGTAGAGAGTGACTGGCTTAACTAAACTATTACTGGGCCATCAAGGGATTTTGAGATGGAGAAAAAAGGCTTTGGTTTCCCCTAGCACCAGGGAGGGCAGGGCACTTCATAGAAGGGAGAAATCTGCCTTTATACTGGAGTAACTCCCAAAGCAGTGCTTTAAATGTACCAATCAATTCAGTGTGATTATTTGCAAATATATTCACTGAATTTAAAATAAGAGGATAAAGACAGCTGCAGATGTTGAGTATCTGAAGATTTTGTAGAAAGTAAGTCTCTTGATTTACTTATGCTAATTGTTGTCCAGACCTCTTGCTAATATCTGTAAGGAGAAATTTTAAATACTTCAGTGCTTAGAGACTAGATTATGGAAGAGGGAAGAGAAGGAAGATACAGAAAATGGAAGACAAGCGTCCTATGACGTCCGCTGTTCTTAGCTTAGTAAAGCGTACTAATTGCAACAGACCTGTGCCCCCTTATAAACCTTAGAGGGGCAGAAGTTAATTTTGAGAGAGCGTTTGAAGGAAAGTGAAATTGCTTTCAGATTTTTCTGGCAGGTATTCTCTAGCAAGCTTGGTCAGGGGTAGAACGTAAGACCATAGAGATGCCTTTATGTCATGACAGAGCCTGAAGGTTCAACTTCATAGTTGGTAGATTCGAAACCTGCCATCTTGGGTTAATCTTTCTGTAGAACATCTATCCTAGCAATTTTTCTGTATTACTTTATTTGATCCCCTCCTTCTTTGAGCTTTTCAGCAAAGTACTTTAAGGTAGAAATAAGCTCTCCTTCATGGATTAATAAATGTCATTTGGTTTCCTCTCATTCTTTTGATTTTGTTTGTTTGTTCCTCTCTCCAAGCTGTATTTTGAGCTACAGCTGTCATGAAAGGAGGAATGATTTCCCCATTTCTTGTAAGCTTCCAAGTCTGCTTGCTTATCTGGATTTTTTGGTATAATACAGCATTGCGTTGCTGTAATTTTTTAAAAGTCTATTTCTACACAGTGCGTTGTAACTTAAAAAGAAAAAACCCAACTTTTAATGGCTCTGTTTACTTAGTCCAATATTAATATGCTTAAGTGAAGGAACAAGCTTATTGGTATTTGATAGCATAATTGTTCCTTAAATAGGCCTGTTCTTCCTTGCTGGAAACCATTTATCAAGTTAGTGTCCAGTGGGTCTTTCCATATTACAAAAAGGATAAATTAAGTATTCTGAGGTGGGGTTCTGAGATGATCCTTGAATTTCCCCATCAGTGGTGATTCAGTAGCCTTGCTTGGCAGATAGCTCTATTGCCTGTAAGTCAGCTTCTCATCTAATGTTTTGGAATAAAAATGTGCTGTCATGGTCGAAGTGCATTACTTGCTTTTGCTGTGCTGAGCAAATGTGACTCAGCAGAACGGTTCTGAGTCAGACTACTTTTCTGTGTAAACGTTTGTCAGATAATATTTGACCTTAAATGAGAATAATTTATCACTCTATCTCTTTAAATAGTTATAGCTGGAATACATATGTTCTGTGAGACTTTTCTCCCTCTAGTTTGGATATGCCGTCATAGCTAACATGGCTTAGCTAGCTCTGTGCTCCATCACTTTCATCCTATTCCTAAAGCTTTAATTGGTATTTTTACTTTTTAAAAGTGCAGTTCTAAAACTGAATGGAAGTACTGGATTATTGGCTTTGCTTGATCTTTGCATATTGCAGCAGCAATATTAATAGCTCTCAACATGATTTCTTGTCTAGTGTACGGGCAAATGTTATGTGTTTAAGAGTTTTATCTTAGCTGTTTGTAAGGCAATAAACCTTCACGTTTATTCCATGTCAAAATGGCTTCCTTGACAAAGATGTTTTAATTCCTCCATAAATAGGTGCAAGTTTTATATGGACACTTACTTTTCTAGGTCCTAAAAAAGTCTCTGCTAGTATTTTAAAAAAAAAAAAAAAAAAAAAGCCTTGTAGCTCTGTTGGTGAGAGAGCATGCCGAGTTTTCTAGACTGCAATATGGCCAATATGCAAAGCAGTTATGTAGGCTCTGAGGCTGACAATATGTTGTTTCTGATGAGATGCTCTAGGTACACTTGCTGTTGCTCACACTTACACTTTATCAGGTGCACACAGCCTCAGCCATGCCAGCTTGGCTGTTTGTTGAGCTGTGCTATAAAGTATAACCAGGAACACTCAGCTTGAGAGAGAGGGTTTTTCTCAAAAGACAAGTTTTTAATCTATGTACAGAAGAGCAGTCAGTGCTACCTGTTTCTAACTAGTTGTTCCACCTTCCTGCTGAGGCATGCTACCTACTTCTTTCTCTTGGAATTAAATTCTGAGTAGCACATATGCAAGGTATCTTTTGAGCACCTGGGCTTTTGAAAGAGACGAACCAGAAAAGAGATTAAGACACCTCAGCCCTTGTTTCCGTGAGCTGAACCTCAGAGCTGCTTTTCTACTATGGGTAACAACTTTGCTCTCTGTGGTAACACTAAAGAAGTTCTAAGTAATATCAAGATGCCCTGGATTTGTAGAGAAATGCTTATGAACTCCTGGCTTGCTGTCTAGAATGAGGTATATAGTCCACTTTGTAACAAGAAGAAAGCTGCCTAACTGTAAACTTTCCTTTAAGATGCGTGCGTCAGTTAATCTGTCCTGCTGATTCTCTCCAGTGTGGTATCTCAAAGCAGTGTTGCTTTATGCCTGGCTTGGCTGTTGTCTGTGCTTTTCTTTTGTGTTGGAATCACCTTGACCGAATGTCATTTATGCATGTAAGCCAGTGGTGGGATGTACCTCCTCAGTTCTAAGCAAGGGTGTTTGTAATGCCCTTTGTTTCTTGTGGACCTTTACTGTGAAGATCGAATCATCGCAGTCTTCGAAGCCTTTCACTTTGGAGAAAGTCACTGGAGGGCAGATGTCAACAGGAAGTTTTTGGAGTAGAAGAGAAGAGGTGACACAGCTGTTCAGGGCAGGAGCTCCCAAAGGATTATGATGGGAACTCTGGATATTGTCATGCTACCTGCATATGCTGTGGGAAACGTGACTGCCTCTTTGTGAGGCAATGCTGTTGTCAGTCCCAGGAACAAAATGATGGGTAGCCATGGCCGAAACAGTTAGGGCAGCGTGGTACTTGTTCCCAAACACCTCTGTAATCTCTCATGAGCCCCGTATTTGCCTAAAGCCTGACTGAGAAAAGATGCAACCAAGAAAAGTGTTTGACCTTCTGATGGTATTCTTGTATTGTGGACAATCTTACTGAAGGTGGTAAAATCCCTTAGCTTTTACCAGCAGCCTGATGGAGAGCCCTGCAAAAGGGAAAACTGCCAAAGAGCAATAAGTACTGTACTGTAAGACAATTGCATAGGTTTATTTAATATTTTTCATCTTCCTGGGGATAAGTGCTATGTGGCAATACAGGGCAGAACTAAGACTTTCTCTCTGCCTGCTTGACAGTAATCCCTCTTCTGTATATTGCCCAAAATATTTGCATGATGGACTTTTTTTTTGTTTCCCACACTTAATTTCCACTACAGCCGACTGTTCAGTGCTTTCGTGTCCCTTCCAGAGCTGCTGCTTACTCTGTTTCTCTTTCTAATCAGCTTGTAATTCCTGTGGGGATTCTGGGAGTTTAAATTAAAACTTTTGGTCCAAGAATTTCACTGGTTTCTGGTAGGTGCTCTGCTGCGTGCTCTAAAAATCTTGGAGTATGAAGGTGGAAGGGCAGGTGGTTGTGCCATACCGTATTGGTGCAAAACACTCTGGTTTATTTTGGGATTTTTTTTTTTTGACCTGGTTAGATCAATGGATTTGCAATGGTGTAGCAAGTTTTGTATTCATGTTATGGATACTTGTGTGTTCTGGCTCTGTGTAAATTATTCTGTGGTAAATTACTATTTATGAATCAACTTTGCTTGTATGAAGAGTAGAGAAATTGACCTAAACAGGAGTAACTTATTCTATAAACTTTCTAGTTTTCCAAAACATATATCCTATATGGAATGGCAGAAATGCCCTTCCCTTATATGGGAGGTGGGGATTGTTTCAAGAGGAAAGAAGTTCGTAATTGGGACATGTGTAAGTTACTTGAGGTAAGAAGCATCAGACCATGACAAATGGCTATAATGTAAAGCATGACTGAATTCCCTTCTGTTTAAATATACTGATTTTTAAAGCAGATTCAGTACATATTAGAGAAAGTACTTAGGAGAGCACTTACGACAGTCAAGCAGTGTTACCGAAGTTGGACAGTGTTTGCTTTCTAGGAATTTTCTAGAATGAACTTTTTAGAGGCATTGCCTACCAAGGTGAAAAGGGATTTTAACCCAAGGATGTTCATGGATGGTCAAGACTGCCCTTGTAAAGAAATTTCTTTGTGAATGCAATAATGGCAACACATGGATTTTATTAAAATTTCATGAAGCTTAAAATTAGTTACCTATCAGAGTAATTTGTTACACAGATATACTGAATTTTGTTTATTGGTTGTTTGAGAGTCTGATTAACGTGTGATTAAACCATGGTATTTGGGATTTGTCACTTGCTTTTGAGTTTGCTGTCAGCATTCGGGGTGAGCTCACTTTCCTATGTCTCTACTTTCCATCACATGAAAAAACCAAATAATTTAGCTTCACCGTTATCAGGGTATTAATTTATAGAAGCCATTACTGCTTAAGCAGCTTATGGTATCTGATTTTTCTTTCTAAAGTGATATTGAGAGTATTTATCCTACCTACTTTTGCAGTGTTCAAAAGGAATGCATTCCTGGAAATAATATTCCATAAAGAATAGTTTGAATACCTTGGTTCTGTCGGGGGACCTGAGTTGGTAACTCAGTAGGAGTTGGGACACTGTCTTAAAATAGAAATAAGAATGAGCCCTTCTGATTATTACATTTTTTTCAAAGATGCAATATATTCCAGAGTTTATGCAGCTTATAAATTGTCAATACAGTAGATCTAGTAGAGTTTAAAGCAGTTTAGAAGAACCTGTGGCCTGGATCCCAGATACTGCTTGTGGCATGCTCACAAGCAGTATGAAACATGGCACGTCTGAAAAGGGAGGGGAAGATCCCCCCACATTAGATAACAGAGGTTCTAGTACGTGGCCTGCTAAAACTAAGAGCCTATTTGGCCTTAACAGGGAAAATGTTCTCATATGAGCAGAAATCTTTTAAACTAAGCATTGCATTGCATCATGTGTATGTGACTGAATGTTTTCCTAGTTGTTACTGTGCCTGCATTCACAGGTGATTTGCAGCCAGACATTTAGCAGATCATGTTTTGAATGTGAATTTTGTCATGTGTGCTTAAAAACCACTCGCATGAGTAAGCAGATACTATACCAAATGGGTAACAGTGCATGTCCTGGGTCCCTGCCCAGTAGTGTTTTCTATCTTTTGTATACACCTGTTTATCCATAGTGTAAATGAGTTTTATGTTCCTAAACCTGAGCTTTAAGTCTCTGTTAGACTCTGGCAGGATCACGCGTCTCTTCCTTCGGCTCCCCGTAGGCATAAGAACTGGACAGTAGGAATGAGGGGGACAGAGTGAAACTCGTTGGTTTGTCATGAAGGCTTAGGCTGGACACAGAGCAATTACTGCCAGACTGGGTGTGTGTGAGTGTAAATATTTATATTAACTGTGTAACTTAGTAACGCTAATCAGAGTTTTAACAAATATGACTATTTAAAGTATAACAACATTCTTAAATTGTAAAATAAATGCAGTGTCAAAGTGTGTTATGAAGATAGCCAGCTTTCCCTGAGAATGCAACAGGTAAGTCCAGGCTTCAACAGTGAGCGTATTAGTCTGCTAAAGGGACAATCTGAGGGTGGATGGCTTTTTTTGGTTTTGGAGTTGTTGCTGACACCCTACTCGCAGCTGTCACAAACTGATTTTTCACGTGTGAGCCATATGTGAAGGGAGCCCTGAGACTGAAATTCAGCTTAACTGTCACCAGACCACACCCTTAGTGATGCAACCAGGTCAGCAGCAAGGGTGCCAAGCAACAACTTCATTGCAAATTGACTTTTCAAGTCCTCTCTCCTCTTGCTGAAAGAAGTATCTCATAAATTAAAAGTTCTTATTCAGGATGATAAATTTTGGTAGAGGCACATGACAATTAAAGATCATCTGTGTGCATTTACATTAAAATAGAGATGTAATCCTTAGACCCTTTTATTATTTTGCTCAGATTTTGATTATTAAGCGAATGCATTGCTTATGAAATCTAAGATCTCTTGTGTAGAAGGAAAGCTAGAATAGCAAAGTGATGTTCCAGAAAGCAGAATGTTGTTTTGTTGTTTAGGAGGACTTGGGAGAAATAAATCTTTGAATTAGTTCAATTTACCACCAAGGCATACTTAGTGTGTATAAACAAAAGAAGTCACAATGTGCCTAGATATTATTTGTCCCAGATGGAGCTCTAAACTTGGCTCCTTATACAGCGCTGATGTCATGGTGCATAAGTAAGCCCCAAGCTGGAGGCACGCAGAGAATTTTATTTTATTCCTGTGTGATTGGAGTGGTGGGGGAGAGTCAGGGGGCGTTGGTTGGAAAATGTGTTTCACGTCTTCCTTGGCTGTCTGCAGGGAACAGTGTCAGTTAAGAACTTGGAAGTGATACTAAATAAGGGAAGCAGGGGAACAGCCTGCTGCCCACCCCTGTGGTTAGGAAAGAGCTGTGGCAGATTTTTGACAAATTGTTTGAGGCATTGTCGTGTATATGTGCCCATCTAAACTAGTTAGTTTCTGATTAATGACTTAACATCTGGAGCTGTAATATTCAGTGTGTGCTGTCTCCAGTGGCCTGACCTTAACTCTGCAGCTTGTTAGTCTGTGTAGTGAGACTGCAAGCTCTTGGCCTCTTATGCACGGTGTGCGGGTGAGCACAAAGGGTTTACGTGGTGGGGTGAATTAGTGGGGTGGATATCTCGTGGTGAATCTAGCCTCTACATCTGCAGTGTGTAGTCCGAAGAGGGTGAGGAACAGCTGTGTGAAAGCAGCTGTGGTCTGCGCTGCTGCCAGTCACTCTCTGTGCAGGAAAAACGTCTGGTGCAGAGCTGGGAATTGTTGCCATCATTGGACCTGAGGAGAGGAGGAGCTGGGGCTGGGTGGACACAAGCTCCTGCAGCTCCTGCTGCAAGGGGTTGGGGGCAAAGCTAGTGTCTTGCCCACAGAGGAGCAGCTCCACTGCCCCACGCTAATTGTAACCCCTGTGCCTGAGCTCATTAAGAGGCCACCTCTAATCTGTGTAATCATGTGCTGACCATGCTTCCTGTGTATCTTGTCTGTCTTCTGGCATTGATCTACACAAGAGCTCATCCCAGTCACATGGAGATTGCTCCTGTTTGCTCTCAATATAGCTGCCTTCCCCCAGCAACAGGACCATGAGGATTTACTACTTGTACTGCAAAGGTGGCTGATTACTTTGAACATCAGAGCAGAGGAATGTGTTCTAATACCTTCAAAACTTAGGGCTTTTTTGTCTTTCAGAAAATAGCAACTGCAGTATTTTTACACTGTAGGCAGGAAAAACTGTTATAATAGCTTTAAGTCCATATGTGCGCTTATCATCATTTTTCTGTACCACCATAGCTGGAGGTTGCTTTCGTCATTTTGAGGAAACCCTGCATAACTGATCTTTTTGGAAACTGCTGAGAAGAGATAGCCTTTTCAGTTACATGGAAAGGCTTGGCTCTTGGGAATCTCGGGTTCTGTTCTTGGTCCTTGGCTCTTAACTTCTCTGCAATTTTGTTGAAGTGAACAAATCTATAACATGTTGGTGTTTCTTCATCTATAGCATAAGAAACTCACTAAAAGTGCAAACCTAGTGAGATTACCATTGTTACGTGCAGAAGTCGTATTTGATTTAATAGGACTCAAGTTCATGGATCTCCTTTGAAAAAATCTTTGTGCTTGTATATGTATTTAAATGCCTAAATACTAATAAAGCAGGTATGTTGTGGCTTTCTGCTTTACGTGTTAGGAGATGGTACAAATGGTATACGTTCACAAATATAATTTTATTAACACTGATGCTAAGAAACTTGCTTAAAGCCCAGGAAATCAAGATTTGATTGACTGGATTTTAGTTGAAAAACATGATGGGACCTGCTGCAAGTCCTTGAACAACAGAACAAAGCACAGTGTTCTCCCTAGCAGCAGTATAATTTAAAAAGCAATTAAAAAAAAAAAAAAACCTATGCTGATGGGTAATAGAAATAATGCAAGTATTTTGCATATGTGAGTGTAATAAATACATGCCCATTTTCCAAGGAGTTTATATTTAAGAAGGATAACTTTATAAAACAAAATTCCAGACTGTGAGAGATGGTAACGAACCCTCCAAAGCTTTATCATCAGTGATGACCCTTGCCACTGGCTACAAAGATGACAGTAACTGCCTTATTCAAAGGGGAAGAAATGGTAGGAGGGGTGAAATTTTTCTGTTTTGAAATGATTGTTTGGGGAACTACAGGGGAAAAATGAATTCTACCAGGAAAATACTGTTTTCCTCTTTAGAAGTGACTACTTGTAGCTGAAGAGGAGTCATCAAATGCTTGAGGAAAGGGCATAAGGTGCCTTGTCTGCCAAAGCTTGTGCCGAGTGATAAGGTGTTTTAGGGAAGGGTTTCATAAAACACTAACTGGGAAGAACGGGTAGTAACATGCACAAGCAACCCAAATCATAGACATCTAAAATAGAAAGTCAGACTTCATTAGGGAGAAAAGCTGTGAGCAGTCTGAAGTACCCACGAACTCCAGCTTCGAAGTAGTTCCTTGTCGGCTGTGCGTGTACTTCATAAAGGGCTTTTAACCTCTCGTTTGGTTTCCAGCAACTTCAGAAATGTGTTTGAACTGAGCCCTGTTTATTCTAGCAGTTGGGTAGGTAGCAAGAGTGCTTTGTTGGGGACATTTCTGAGTGCTAGGTGGTTGGAAGCAAAGGAAACTAGTTGAATCCTACAGCTTCGTTCCCTGTCGTCTTCCCTTTACTGAAGGCGTGTTCAGAGACTCGGGGATCCTTTTTTGTAATATGTTTATTTAAAAATCAGCCTCTTTGCCCTGGTTTAATTGCACAGTTAACAGTTGAAAAAAAAAAAAAGTTTTCTTTTTAATGTTTGATACTTAACCTCAAGATAAAATCCCAAGTGAAAATATTTTGTGGCCACTGGTCTTTATTGGGCAGCAGTTCATATTTGGGCAAAATGTCAGCCTGTACTCAAGACAGGCCAAGTATGAGAGTTAACTGTTGTTATCCTACAGAAAATAGTGGGAATCTTAGCTTTTCAAGCAAACTTAATCCCGTAGGTTTTGTGATAGTAATTACCTCTGAGGATCATTATTATTTTTTTTTTTTAATAAATTTGAGAGCTTTAAGTTGCTGTACTCTGGGAACAGTGACTAAGAAATTACTTCCAGACACAAAATTTTAATAGAAACTACTGTAGTTTTCAAATTACAAAATTAATATACTTTGCCAATGTGTTTGGAACAGAAATTATATGTAAATAAATTCTGTGGTTTTATACCTGTGACTTTAATCTCAAACAGCTTCTACATTTGAGCCAGTCTCTTGAACCTGTGTGGAGATGGGAGGCTGATTATCCCCATGAGTGTTGAGAATTACTGTTTACACTTTAGAACTTGCAGAAAGCAATAGTCACTGCTGGCAAAGCAGCTCGTCTTGAACAGAGATGCTATGTGTCATCTGTCAGTATTTTTAAAACCTTTTAACACTGATGATGCTGTCTGTCTTGCAGTAAGAAAGGGGCAGGCAGGGGGAAAGCCTATGTAATACAGAAGGTTAACTTTAGGCCCAGCTTAACTTTATTAATAATAGTAGTAGTAAAAGAAAAAGATTGTCTTAAGGCTTAGCTTAAACCTGGCCTAAAAGTCGCAGCATCTTCCAAGTCAATTTTTATTCCTACCCCCTTTTTTACTTCAAATTACAACCATGATAAGTGCCCTCCCTCATGGTAACAGTAAGCCGTCTTTCATTGACAATTTTGCTGTACGGTGAATTTAGCATTTGTTAAATGCATCTGAACATGGATATGGATACAAAGCTGGACTGGTATCTGGAGGTAACTTGCTAGGTCTGTTACTAGAGCAACTCAGTAGCAGTTAAATCTTTATTTCCCCACAGATATTAAAATGTCATATCCTAAGATGTAGGAAAGCTCATCATCCCCTTATTGGGCCCTGCTCACCTGCGGCTTCTGGAGTGCCTGAGGCTTTCTGCACTCGCTTTGCTTTTGTGGCCTGTGTGACTAAACACGATCTCAATCTTTGCCTGCAGTGTGTGTGCGTACAAAGCTGTTGTAAACAGTAAAGGGAAGTATGAAGCTGGGGCATCCTCTTCCCTGCAGGAAATGAATTTGTTGACAGGACAATTTGTATTAAAACCTGCATAATTAAGCAAGGTTAATACTGCTTTATTTCAGCCATCATAAGCAAGAGCTGTTATTGGGGATATAATTTGAATTATTTTGAGATTTGCTTTTTTTGTGGAAGATAATTTTTGAAACACAATTGCAGACAGGCTAATGCAGACATTTGGACTAGTGACTGACCTATACATTCCTTTTAAAGAACTCATTTGTAAAACTATGTCATTCTAATAACTCTGTGGTAGTAACATGGATCTTGTAGTAACCGGAATCTCTTATGTTGACACTTATCTGCTGTTAAACTTAACACTTATATATTGTGATTGTTGATGCTAGGTATCGTAGTTGTTCAGAGCTTAGACATAGTAGCGAGAGGCACAGGAACAGGCACACTATAGCCTGATTTTTGCTTTTTGGAATGGATTTGATTTCTATGGTCTGTGTTGTTCAGGGAAAAGATCAAGGTTTTCAGAAATGAGAAGTCAATCTGTTCATGTATTTTGGGGAGATGGACTAAGTCCTTCTGAAGGTGTGATAGTCCGAGCATCTGATTTACTTTAATCAGCCACATTAATAAGTAACCAGCTCAAGAGTTGTTATTTTAAATGGACAGTGCAAATGAGCTAATCCAGAGTTTTTATGATTCTTTGCCTCTGACCCTGTTGTGTCCAGGCTTCTGTTTCCTTGAAGCTGAATGACGCTGGCTTGCTCTGTACTACTACTTCTGACAAGATGCGTGCATCATATTGTCAATAACTTGTGCCTATTCACAGCAGAAGAGCAACTGTTACTTACCTGTCCATCGTTCAGAGATTATGGCTGCGATGGCTTTGCGGCTCTTATCTCTTCTGGACCATTTACTGTGGTCTGTGTCTGCCGGATCAGATTTGCTCTGATCAGTGCTCTCTCTTGAACAAACAATGGCTTGTTTTTGTCACTCTTCTGATTTCCAACTTGTGCATTGAAAATGCAACTGTGACAATGGGATTCTGTAGAATTACTGTAATTTAGAAGTTCTTATAGGCAATAATTAGCATATGCCTTTAATTTGAGGGTTTCAGAAACACAACAGTAATTCAAATTCACTCATTCCAAATTGCGCAATTAAAATTCTGCATGCAGGTGTCCTAAAACAGAAAGACTAGAGCTAAATTTTGAGAGAGTTCACAAACAGATATCCATTTGTATTATCAATTTAATGTCCATAAAGATTCTCTATCTTGAATCTCAGTGAAGGTCGACGGAAGTCGTGCTGTTTGAGCTTTACGCTATACTTGGTGAATCCAAACGGCGTTTTGGCTGAGAACCGTGCAAGTATGGGGTGCCCTAACGTTGGTCTAGTATCCAGCCACGTGGCTGCTCTGGGGGCAGCTTCCCCTGAAGTGATGAGTGCTCTGCATGCAACATACTGTCAGGATCAGGCTCCTACTAGATGCTAGCTTAAAATAACCAGAGCCAGCCTTGCATTGTCATCAGGATATAGCTGCTTATGAACTCCTGTAGTGTAAACATTCTTGTTCAGTCTCACTAAAAATAGCTTCTTCTAACCTAACCCCCTACTTGAGTCTGGAAACAAGTAATATGGGTAAATGCAGCATGCTTTCTTGAAACATCTTGTTTGCAATGAAGGGGGAGTGTGGAATGCATCTTTGGCACTTTCTGGGCTTTGTGGCATTCCCATCGTCTGCAGAATTGAGCAGTGGGAGACTAGGAGTGAGGTTTTTTTTTTTGTTCTCCATATTAAATATTTTATTAGAAGTTCTGTTTGTAACTGTAAAACTGTGTTTGTCTATGGATTTTGCTTTACTGGGATCTGTTATGTCTAGGACTGTGTGATTAAATTTTTTTTAAAAATGCGGTGGATAAAACTCCCATTGTACTGCAAGGGATTTTTATTTCTGTGAAACTGGAAGCACTGTATGACTTGATATTTCACACTAAGTTTGTTATGTACTGTTTGTTCAAAGGCACCTATGGTCCAAAGATTCATCTCCTTAGCTATCAGCATCTGGCCAAGTTAAATACACTGTCATTGGTGGTGGAACCTGAAACCATAATTCTCACCTACATACAACTGCTGAGTTAAATCTTTGTTTAAGCTCCCAAAGATTTTGCCTACTCATCTAAATTTTAAATCTGTACTGAATTCTAGACGCTGCTGGTACCTAAAGATGTAGTGTACTGGCCTGTTTTTTTACATCTTCTCCAAGATGTGGACAATGTTAAGTGTTGGATTGGACAAATCTAATGTTTGAAGATTAGAGTGAAACATATGTGTTTTCTTTTGGCAGGTCTTTTTGGTTCAAGTTAATCCAGGTGAAACCTTTACAATAAGGGCTGAGGATGGAACCTTGCAGTGCATTCAAGGTAAGAGTATTTAGGAATATGCAGACGAGCATTATTTCCAATATGAAAAACTTGAACTCTTGAGCACTTGCTTTTTTTTTTTTTTTCTTTCTTTTAGTAAGACAGAGACCATCCAAAAACTTTAACAAATCTGAAGGGAGAAGTGACCAAAAACAAAAGACCTTTAAGACTATATTAAATACAATCGAGCAAAATTTCTAGCTAGGAGCAAATACAGCTTTGAAGAGAAGCACATATTTCCCTAGGTATAACACTGTCTATTGTAAATATAAGAAGGTTAAATCAGAACTTAAATGGGATAGATTTTGCGTAGTCAAAATGGTGTGAATTTTTTTTGGAGGGGTGCTTATGTCACTGTCGTCTTTTTATGAGAAGGGAGGTAGGGGAAGAGGCAAATTTTAAAGTAGTGTTGCCTCCCCCCTTCCTTTCCTGGTATTTATGCTATTAAATAGCAATCTCAGGGTTTCTTAAAAAAATAGTAATAGTGGAAAAGTCGATGTAATAGCAGTTGTATAGCTAGTGAATTACTGTTGTATTTTGACTGTGGAATTGAAATCTACACAAGATAAACCATTTCTTGGACTGCATTAAATACCGTTCATACAGTCACATCATACTGCTCGAGGATAATTATGCTTTTCCTTAAATTTAGGTCAGAAGTGACCTCTGGAGATCACCTTATCTTGCTGAAAGCAGGGCTGTCTTCCCAGTGAGATCAGGTTATCCAGAATCTCGTCAGCCGAGTTTTGGGTAGCTCTGAGGATGGAAGTTTGTGTCTGGGCAAACTGTTCTAGTGCTTCACCACTCTCATCAGGAAGAATATTGTTTTTCTTTTCCCTTTATGTCTATTTGAAATTTTCCATCTTGCAGTCTGTTTCCATCTTTTCTGTAGCCTCCATTTAAATAGTGGAAGAGTGCAGTTATCCTTCTCTTGGGCCTTTGCTCCCAAATAGGAATCTGTTCCTTCAGCCTGTCTTTGTAGGTCATATGCTTTAGTCTCCTAACCATATTATTGGCCCTTGCTTCAGTTTGGTATAGAACGCATCTCTACAACTATATGGCAGCATCAAGATCAACAGTTTGTGCCTAAAAGTTGAAATGCATTTCTACAAAACATTGCAGTAGTGCTATGCCCTTAACGTTTGTTAGGACTATCCTAGCTTTTAAAAGAAATTATACTGAACAACATCCTACCTATGTTTCAGGAGTTTGAGAGCTGAAAATGTAAAAGCAAATATGAAGTTTTTTTTTCCCCAACATGAATCAAGAAAAGGCTTAGTACTTTGATCACACAGGATTTTTCAGGTGAAGGTTGCTGAAGTAAAGAGGACCCATGAACTAGGTACCTAAGAGTTGGATATTTTTGTTATTTCATCTCCATGGAAATAAGGAACTAATAGTGGTTTAAGACAGGAATTACAGAAGCTTCCCCACACACCATCCAGGATTATTTGGTCTTGATGTGCAATAACAGCAGCAGTTTAGAACTTCTTGTTAAAATTTAAACCTGATGCACTGTGTGGTAAGGAGTCAGTTCCCATGACAATTAACAGTAATAAAGCTAGCTACTCCTTTTATTTAAAATAAACTCCCTTATATTGGTTAATACATTAGATTTTTCCATTAGAAGTAGAATAATGACAGCATTTTTTTTTTCATGTTCAAAGGGTTGTTCAGACAGACTATTAAAATGAATGTAATTTGGAACCTTCTTGTTCTGTATTCCCAGTAGCTTAACACATTTGTGCCAGCAGTGTTTGGCTGGTACTCATCAGCAGTATCTTCGATATCTCTATATAGACACACGCATGCAAGTGCACACACTGTATATATGATGTATGTTGTTTAAGTTCTGTCTGAAAATTCTGATGCTCTTTCCAGGACAGAGTTTCAACTCATGTTTTATGAAATATTTATGTTGCTGATGTGAGTACATGCTTCAAAGATGGATTAGCATCCCTCTGTTTTCTTGTTTGTCTTTTGGCTGAGCTGTTTTCATAGTGGAATTGTGAATAATACGAAGTGATCAGTCACTGAAAAGAATTCTTAATTGGCTAGCAAATGCACTAAGGTTATGAATCCTGATGGTTCTGTTTTTTTCCTGTGTTCTGAGGTTAAAGACAAAATTATGATATTTCTAGAGATTACATATTCTAAATTTTGAGGAGCAAGAGGATATATTTTGACTTTCCTGTGATGCAGTATTCTGTATATTTAAAGCTAATATTCTCTCTACCTAGGCCAGGTTTAGATTATAGTAATATGGGATTTTTTTGCTACCGTGTTGTACTATGACTAGCAAGTTACAGAATAAATTTAACGTTGTGTTAAGGCAGCATGAAAGTCTCTTACTTGGGGAGTTCGTATGCCTGGCCTGGTAGCTACCTATTGAATGGAAAATACTTTACTTTGTTTCCTTACTGCCACATATGCAGTGTTATGACCTAAGATACTCTTGTAAATATGATTTATTTATATTCACAGTATGAAGGACTGCTCTATAATAAATTGTTTGATTCTTCTGAGTTTAGGGAGTGAACAGTTTTAATAAAAATTTGAGATGTCATAATTTAGCTACATTAAATCCTTCAGGGTATGTGAAAGCTTTTATTTACTTTGTCATGTAGCCATTTTGGAGCTAACTTTGCTGCTACAGAGTTGTGTGTGTGTGTGTTTTTTTTTTTTCCTTAGTGAAAACTTTTGTTCAAATATTACTTTCTGAGAAGTCTGAAATCTCCAGTATGAGCTTCTGGAGCCTGTTTTGGTCACACTTTTTCAGCAATACTAAAAAGCTGTCCTGGGAACCACTAATTTATATATCTAGGATTACATTTGGCTTTATGATCAAGTCATGGTGTGTCTGGGGATGGATAAGGATAATTAGGAGAACTGACATTAAAATTAGCACAGAAAAAGAAGACTTAATGAATCTACATTTGTCTTCTAAAGGTGTTGGAAGAAAATAATCTCCATGCTTACAGGATTTTTTCTATTTTAAGCATCCAGAAATGTAATTCTTGACTAAGTAATCTCTGTTTAAAATAAAAAGCGGATGCACACTTGAAGGTCTCGGTGGTTTAGAATAGTTGACATATTCTGAATCTTACAACTGTTTTCAATTCCTTACAGTCTGACCAGTGAGTTAATTGCTGAAAACTTAAAACATTGCAAAAAAAAAAAAAAAAAAACAACCCTGAGAAAATCACCCTCTAAAATGCTATAAAACTGGAATAATCATTTACTTTTAACTGACCGAACACACAACATGTTACAGAGGTGTTGTCTTCATTCCTGTTTGTCTTGGGTACCCATGGGTGCCTTTTTCCAGACATCTGGTTTCTAAGCACAGTAAGTCATGTGAAGGCAGGGGGATTAAGCAGCTCACAGAAAAGATGGTAACTGGGAAATGTTTAGCCAGACAGTGGACATGAAGGGTGTCTGATGTTGCCTGGAAAGACTGGATTTGGAGAGAATGATAAATCTAGTCTTTCAGAGAAATATAGACCTAAGTAGACTGTATGGCACAGTGCACATATCTGGTTATTTAGGGAAGCTTCTGACCTGTTCCAGGTGGTCTCACTGTGACTCTTCTTATGAGCTGACTTTCTAATGGTTTATTCAATTTATCTCACATTCACCATAGCCTGTCTTTTGTTATAACTTGTCATAAAAACCATCCATCTGTCCCACCTGGCTGTAGAGGTGGGGAATTGTTAGTTTAAACCATTCTGTAATGCCAAACAACACCTGTATTCCTTCTAATAACGAAGACATTACACTGAAAATAACTTTCCGTGATCCTCATCTGATATCTGCTTTTGAGGTCTGGTTACTGTTAGGATCCCTTCTTTCTAGGGAGATCTGGGAGTACCTCTCCTGCAAAGTTCTGTTTCCCCTCTCATTGTATTTAGAACGAAATTTGTTGTCCTTACGGAGTTTATCCAAATTCAAACTACTGCCAAAAAAGGAGAATAAAAACTCTGATGCTTGAGGATTGAACAGTTGTCAAATGAAACAGTGTCATCTAGTTCCAGCTTGTGAAAGTGAGGAGTGGAGTGATTACAGATCTGTTGTAACCTTTATAACAACAACAAAGAAAGGGTATGTAAAGGATTGATTGAAAGGAATCTTTTTATAGTTCCTAAGGGTTGAAACGGGTAAAATATTGAGACTTGATGTTATCTGTGCAGCCAGGAGGCATGCTCTCTTGCCTATCTAGGCCTCTTGAGTGTTTGAACGCTTGCTGAAAGCTGAGACTGGCCACCTGGCCTGAATTAAATCTTAGGAAGTAGGAGCGTAAAGCATGTTCTTTATTTGTATGCTATTGGAGGACCAATCTTTGACCGCTCCTTTTAAGGTGTGTGTATATTAATAACAAAGTATTAGTACACTTCCTCCAAAAATAGTGGTAATCCTGGGGAGAGGGGAAGGAAAGCCTTGTTCATGCTGTGTTGAAATCCCTGGAAGCTACACGTGCTTAGCACCTCTGAAACTTAGCTGAAGTCTCTGCTTACACAGAGATTTGAACAGCAAACTTCAGTTATTCATGAAATACTTCTCAGTGCCTGAACTTAAGGCACATGTGTCTTCACCCTTTTTGTAGCACCCAAAGTCCATTTGAGCCAGGAATTCATGGGCTGGGTGCCGAAGAGCGAAGAGGCAGGCTTTACACGGTGCGCTGTGTGGCTGGAAGTGGTCTGGGGCTGCGAGCTACAGCACCTGCGGAGAAAGAAGCATCTGTGAGAGGTGGTAGCTCATACTGCCACTAAGTCCTAAACTGAGTGTGAGCTGCTGCCTCCTTTGGCCAAAATATGCTTGGTCAAAGGCGAGTTCTGCCAATCATTTAAAAGCAGTGTTTGCCAGCTCTTTCCCCTGCGCCTTCCACCCCTGCTTTCCACTGGCATACCTCATCTGTAACTGGGGAAGGAATGAGTACCACCAGGCATACCTCCCTGGAAAAGTTAGGGACCTCAGGTGCAAATTGTTAATGTGGGTCTCCTTTCTACTGACAGAGCTGTGAAACCTGACAAACAAAGTCTTGTCCCCAGAGCCCCAAAACTGTACCTCTGTGTGCTCCTGAAGAGACTGATTCAGAGTTTGACTGAATCAGACTGATTTGTATTCAATACTTCTGTAAAATGAAGTGTGACTATATACACTGTATTACCAGTATAAAAGCTGCTATGCATAATATGTGACCTTTTTACGTAGTTTTGTCAGATCATAAATAATTTTAAATACTTCATTTACTTCCTACACTTTTTCCGTTTGGTTTTTGTGTTCTTCCACAGGCTCACTCGGGACTTGTTTGTCTTCACCCTTCTTGTAGAACGTTGCTAGCTCTGCAAAGGAAAAAACAAGGCCATGCAATATCTTCTCCCACTTCTTTGCTCAGCTATAGCTGTAGACCTTGCATCTCCGTGGTATAGAGATTGCTTTTGGCTAGTGTGTTGGTGTAATCACACTGACTGAAACATGGGAGAGAAGGGAGAACGTGTATCTGAATTAGCTGCAGAACAGAACCAGAACAAACTCCCTGTATTTGAAAAAGTCTGCCTTCTGAATTGTAGAATAAACAGGTTTGTGCTGAGTTACATTTCTGGATGAATCTGATCTACTCAACAAATTCCCCTTTCCCAGTGACTGATTTGAAGACTTAACTTTTTAGTCAGTAGCTTAAGATCTGTGGTAGGCATTTTTATTATTGCATGAGAATCATGTCAGGTTACTTAAAAACATGGTAGCGTTTGGGAATAGTCTGAGGCAAGGGAACTGTACTCAAAAAAACCTTACTCGGTGCTTTTTCATCCTGGAAGCCAGTAACACAAACTTGTCACGTGCACTGCACTGTGGTGTGAATAATAGGGACAAAATGATTATTCTGGTGCAATTTGAACTTGGTTGTCATCCCCATGCTGAAATTGCATATGTACAGAGACCTTGAGGCAGGCTGTAAACAACTTTTATCCATTGATCACACAAGATCACTCAATTATTGCTAAATGTATTTTTTACATTGCCATCAACCTAAATTATGGTCAAGCTAGGTCTTGCTTTCTGCCACAAAAAACCCAAAGTTTTCCATTCTGTAATTTTCTGAAGAGAAGTTTAGCATGTGAGAAGCCTATAACAAAAATTAGAAGAAAGGATAAAACATGTAGCAGAAGAGCACCTGGCATGGAAAAAAAAAAATTCAGATTCCTGGGTCTATTGTGTCTTGACTGTGCTTTTGAAAGTATGCTCTTGAAACTTCCCAAACAACCAAAGACTAGAGGTATCTCTACCCTAGATTTGGAATAGCGAAGCACAAAATTGCTGTGTGCAAAGGAAAAAAGGAAGATATGCTCTAAAGCTAGCATTGCACAGGTCAACAAGAGCCTGCATTAAATTTTTGTTTGTTTTTAATGTTTTCAAGGACAAGACGAAAATGCGCTATGGCATGATAGCGTTTCAGCTGTTTTTAAGCATGAATATGTGTGTAGTAGACAGCAGCCTAAATTCCCTTTGGGGGAGGGGTTGTGGAGGGGTTACACTTTGAAATGAAAACAGGGTAATAAACATGCACAATTTACTAATACCAGCATTATCTTCAGCTGATATTTTCCAGTGTTTTGCTATTAATGTTGAACTTGAAGCACTACAGGGTCCTTGCTTGTTCTTCTCTTGTAAAACAAAACGCATGAATTAAATTTCTCTGGCCCTAAAAGTGAGCAACTTGGGGGGGGGGGGCAAGATGTATGCTAAAACATCAAGCACTGTTTTCTTTAGTATATTCTGGAATTATTATTCCCTTAATTTGGGGGGGGGGTGGAAGTGTGTGCAAATAAATGATAATCAGTACTGCTACACTTTTACAAAGATCTTCACCGGCAGACCTTGTGGCAATGCAAAGAAATAAGTAATCTTCTTTTTCCTAAAAATTGAATAGCTATGGTTTTATATAGGAAGGAGTGCGTGTGTGTGAAGTAAGGTTTTTAGTGTTCAGTATAGCTGAAGCAAACAAAAAAACCCATTTCTTTCAGTGTGAGACTGGAAACAAGGAAGTGAGTCAGTTTCTTGGAGGGAAGGAAAGAGTTGAAAATAGATGGGACATCATGTAAGCAAATGACTGATAACTGGTGTGTTTCTGGGTGGAGACAGAGGAGGCCGAGATTAGAGCAGTGAAGGGAATACGCAAGGGACTTGGTGGATGTAGGGTCGGAGATTTGGGATGAAAGAAGTCTAAGGGAGAGAACAAAAAATACAGATAGTGGGCTGTTTTTAAAGTGCAGTGAATGCCCTGTGAGTAAACTCCGGGAATCAATGCAGCTCTTTCATTAGCTCGTAATCACATTTCCATGGTGATACAGGTGCACTGCTAGCTGATGGGTTGCTGCTCAGTGCACCTGTGTTGTTTACTTTCATTCTGAAATGAAATAGCAGCAGCACCTGAAATCATGTTGCTTTGAAAGGCCTCTTGAAGGTTGCAAATACACCTTTAATCGGAGCATGGCCCATCGCATTCATGGATGTAAAGCTATCTTGAATGCTTTGGTGCAGCTGTTGGCTTTGCATTCCTCTGACACCTTGGCAAGGCAGGTGTGCACCTGGAAGGTGCAGGTATGCAGCACCTGCATGGACAGAGGCCAAAACTGGCAGGGGTCAATTAACTAACAGTGCACAAAGGCTTTGAAGAAAGGATACTGTTGTCCTGTTCTGTCCAGTGTGCACCCTCCCTCCCTGCCCCCCACCTCCTCCCCCCAAAAAAAAGAGAAGCGGGGGGGGGGGGGGGGAACAAAACTTCATCTGCCAGTGTTCAGATACAAACTTCAATCTGATTGAAGTTTGAAGTCCTGTCTGTCACTTTTTTCCTTCCTCTTGCTGTAGTACCTTCTGGATTCTCAGAACTTGGTCCTCAATGAAGCTTCAAGAAATTCTTAGACTCTAGTTATGAGTGTCTTTAGAATATGCAGCAAAGTATTGCATTAATCAGAACATACATTTTCTGCAAAGTGAGAACTAACCATGTCATCTTTAGCACGCTGTCCATCTTTTTCTGTGCGATGCCTGTCTTTGTTTTGCTTCAACATGTGGTGGTGCTTTAAAATACAGTTCTTGTTATGACATAATATAGCTTCTAAGTTTTTCTTTATTTTTGGATTTTGATCCCTTTCTTGGAGTAATGGCCTTTTTCACCCTAATGTGCTATCTTGGTACACGATTCTTATTCTTTATTTGCATCATTTGAACTTGTGATATTTGGTGTTTAGATTTAATATCTGATAGAAAGTTCAGATCTCCAGTACCCATTGTACTCCTTGGTATATCAACAGACGCAAGTAAGTTTTTGGTTTATTAAGGTCCCTTCTATTATTAGGCAAAAGATGGATTATCTGCAATATCCTTCAGAACAAAACTGTTGTGGAAGACTATGGTTTGGAAGAATTGCATGATTACTGTTTTTAATTCCTATCCAATCTTTGCTGTATTAGACAAAATATGTCTCTTCTCTAAAGGATATTGTCTCTGTAGATAGTATTGCTACCCATCTTCTAACTTCACTGGTTTCAAGGTTTTGGTAAACTCGCATTTGTAGCTTTAGCTACAAAGGTTCTGGGTTCAGCTGTCATGTTCCCCCCCATTATTGGTAGTGCGTGGTGTAGTTCTTTGTAGTTATTATACTCATCTTTCAGATACAGATGAGTGGACACTTTAGTCTTTTAGCCTTTGAGTCATTTTAGAAAACTAAGGTCCTGATTGTGCATCCTTTATTCCTTGCACGTGGATTAACTTTCATGTTTCCATACCTTTGTGGGACTATATTGAAATCTTCCACGGGAAGGGAGAGGCAAGAGATGCTGACTCAATCATAATAGTTGTATTTTTTTTTTCCTTTTTATTGTCATTGAGATTGTAGCACAAATCTCCTTTCCTTTCATAGGTTTTGTTTTAGCGCACTAGCATAAAGTATAGGAAGCTGTTATAAGCCAAAAGTAAACAAGAAGATGGTTTGCTGTGAGGATAGCTTTTCCATTTTAAATCTGATAATACTAAGAATATTCATGGATTTTTTTTTCCATGTGCATGAAATCTTGAATAGGATGTACTTGCACTAGAAGATTTACTTTATAGCATACTCTAACCACTGTTTTAAAAATCCTTTTTGATTAAAGTATGGTGAATTAGTAGCAGTTATTCAGTGTAATTCTCTTGATACAGGACTTGAACAGGAAAAAAACACTCCATGTGTAACTGAAATTTGATTTGGCTTTTATTAATCCTTTCCAAATCTTCAAATCTGAATATGTTACACACAGAGGACAGAAGGAGAAAGACACACTGCTGCACCTGGAAATATTTTTGAAACCCTTTGAAATGTGGAATCTCTAAGCATACTGTAAGATAGGAAATCCTGTGCCTTTATAGTGATATGTACATGCAGGGGATAGTCTCTTTCTAGACTCTGAACCCTCCTCACTGCAAACTGGAGCAATGGTCTGTGCGCTGCATGTGCTGCTGCACGCTGTCTGCTCCAGACAGTCCTGAGTGTGAGCTGGCAGCGAGCGCTGTTTCCTGCTGACGTGGCCTCCCACAAGAGGAGCCAAACAGTGGAGCTTCAGTGTAATGTGGAGGAGAGGGGCAGAGGATGAATCATCCGCAGGATAAGAAATAAATTAAGAGTCCAACTATTTGAGTTTACAAGTATATAAAAACAAGACGTCCTGCTTCACAGCAGAACAACACATAACTGAGCGGAGAAGTTGTTCGTGTAAAATGTTTATCCTTTGGTGCAATGAAGTTTTTTTTCTTATTTTTGAATGCCTAAGAGTCTACTGCTGGGAAATGCATTTATCTCTAGAAGTAGGTCGGCAGACTTTAAAGACATAGAGCCTGTGTTCTTTATTTTTAACTTTCAAAGTTCTTTGGATTTGTAAATATGTGGGACTTGTATTTGGGGTTTGCATGCTTACTTATTTTATTTGCATATATATATGCTGGAAAGGATCAGTAAGTGCCTTCAAACTAATTTGAAGGGACTCTTCAAAATCCCTTCACGGTCAGTGTCTCATCAGCATTCTCAGATCATCAGTTTCTAAAAGTATCCCAGTATCTATGGATCTCCCTCCAAAATATGGAGGATCTGTGTGATTTTTTTATTATTTTTTTAATTGGCAAAAACAGACCCAGCTCTGCAGGAATGCTTGAATTGTCTTTGTAGGACCTGCTGAAATGAAAATAATCCTTCAACTGTAGACCCGGCACATTCCAATCAATGGTGTCAGTATTTTAAAATCCAAGATCCACATTCTTTACTCAGTCTGCAGACATTGCAAACACATTAGTCAGTGTTTTTAATCCTTTTAAAGTTTGTTAATGCAGCTATAGTTCTAAGTTAGTAAAGCAATTACACTCAGCCACCTCAATCTGAAGCGATTATATTTGTTGGCCAGAAATGTCAAGAAGTGATTCTATCAGATTATTACATTCCATTACTTTTCATAGACAAATGTTTGGTTTCCTGTACTCTTTCTTTGTCCTCATGCCTGGTGTGTATGTGTGTATATACATATATGTACACGAGAATTTCAGGGTGCAACACAAATTGTATGTTAGATAAGGATTAGACCTTAAATCTAGCATGAGCTGTTATAACCAGAAATAGTTCCACGTATAATTTTACAGGAGTCTAGTCTTTTGGCCTGCTGGAGAGGAAAGAAAACGGAGGAGGGAGGGAGTAGAATATCAAGAAGGATGGCAAATGTACAGGTATCCTGGCTGTGCATGTGGTGGTGTGGTTGGTTTGTTTTTGATGTTTTTGGTTTTTTACAATGTGATGCTTGTCTCACATAGCAGGTTTGAGCCTTCATGGGTTGTTCATTGTGACATTGCTGTTAACGGGTTGGGGGGAAAATGCTGGTAAGTGATGTCCTCTCTGCTGCTCTCGCTGAAACCATCAGAAATAACTGTTGCGCAGTTAACATTAACCTTGATTTAAAGAGAACATTATATCAAAATGCAAGGAATAATTAACTCTCCTTGTCACTTCTGTCAAGGGCACCTTTTACAAAGTTTGTGACATGTTGCTGACTGACCACTTGAACAGACTTGACGTCTTTGAATCACTGCAAGGAAAGACCTCAAGTTGGAGTGGTATAAATAGCTAAGGACAGTAGCTTGCTTGCTGCATTTAATCTACTCTTCTGTTCACACTTTCGAGTGGAGAAAGCATCGTCTCTGATCATGTTTTTTTTTCCCCAGATTCTACTACCTTCTAAGGACTCTGTGTATATTTGGCAAATTAGTTCTCTGAACACAACTGTCTGGGACTGGGAAGTGATCACACTATACAGGATGCTGCTTCTCCTGGCTCTAGCAGTATGCTAACTGTTTCCTTGTAGGAGTGAAGCTTTATATTCTCTACAAAGCAAGTTCTGCCAGTTTTATAAATTTTTGTTAACTTCATGTGCTCCATTGCGACTGTCTGAAACTGGCATAGCGAATATTTTTGATATTTTTGAAATGGTTAAGGCAGCCGTTTCCTTCTGTGTAGTTAGATTATTAACCCCCTCCCAAAAGCAGACATTAAGCGGCAGATTTAAACGCAGACTTTTTCTGAGTTGCCCATTTCAGCAATAAAGGGGGGGAACTGAAGCAAACTTGCTAGCAGTTTCCAAGAGATACTTGTATCTGGAACTTCATTTTAGAATTGCTGATGAAATTCTCTTCCTCAGGGAGGCTGAGGATATGTTCTCTTCTGTGGCAACCAGGCAGATCATGTATTGATATATTGTGAAACTAAGGTAGGAGATGTGGACTGGGAAACATGAATTAAGCACACTGTCACTCAGCATAATTATAGGGCTTTTTATTATTGCAGTTGTTCTTGTGCTCTAATTTAAAAAAAAAAAAAGTGACTAAGCAATACCTTTGGGCGATAGTTTATTTTTGTGTTAATTGAAGTGACTTTAAATATCTTGATGGTAAAGAATGTAAGTTGTGGATTTTGCTTAATTTTATATTATATTTATGTCCACCATGAAGAAATCTGTCCTTGGTGTTGAAAGCTGTATTTGATGCAGCTGCTGATGCTGGTGTTGAAATTAACTTTGTCAAATTTCTGGGTTGGGTAGCTTTCGTTCCCTGAAAATCTAAGCTGTTCTATACTTGGATGTACTATGTATCATCGTATCCTTAAAAGTCTTATTTTGTTTCTTCTGCCCCAGTGTTTTTGCATAGTCACTGCAATGTTATGAATTTTCTGCCTGTGGCATCAATGTTTCTGCCTGTGGCATCAACAGCTCATTTTCTATATCAAAAATATTATCATTGGCTATTAAGTCACTATTTGTTAACAAAGTCATTCGTTAAGAAATGAATCACTGGATCAACTTTGTGATGAGAGCACCACTGAAATAAAAAAAAAAAAAAAAAAAAAGGTTTGAAATGGTGTAACTCTTTGGGCTACCTTAAAGACAGTAGAATGCCCTCCAGAAGCATTAGTAATATTTACCTAAAAAGTAAATCTGGAATTTGAATTTGTATTCTAAAATAGTTAAGACTCAAATTAGTGAACAAACTTTCAGTGGAATTTACTCATTTAAATTCATGTTTTACTTTGCTCTATGGACTACATAGCTGCAGCGCAACAGGGTAAATTAAAAAAGGAGAGCAGAACTAGAGCAAGATTTTGATTTCCTTGGACAAAAGAACTTCGGAAGTCTGAAGGTCTGGCTTTGCAAAATTAACCCACTAAAGAGCCAAATAGGCTTTGGGGAATGTGGTGTTAAAGAGCTTCCTTAAATATGAGGAAGTTCAGATTGATTTTCATCTTCTTTTGAAGCAGTGTGCCTATTTCTTGAATGTTGTTTTGTTTATCTTATAATACCTATTTAAAACAAAAAAAACACTTCATTTTACTTTTCTTGGAGCCAGAGTCCATTAAATACTATTTAAAACTGAAGCTACTCCTGGAGATAAGCAAATTCTTTGTTTTTCGGTGTTCAGTGTGAGACCAAATTCTGGGACTTAATTTGTACTTTTTTTTTTTTAAATTAATGTACCTTGTATGTGTTTGTAAAGCAAAGAATTTGCAGGCTTTTGCATCTGCTTTGTTTATAAGCTGTGTCTGATCATTGGTTACAATTCCTTGCTTCTGTCATTAACATTTTTGGTTGATTGTGTTTTTGGGTTTTGTTGTATTTTGTTTGTTTTGGGTAAATATCTTGTTTCTGTTGAGGAGGGTGGAGGAGGAACGTTTTGGTGTACGAGGTTTGTTAAAAGCCATATCTCCTCTCTCTGATCCTTCCTGGTTGTCTTGTCCTCTGGGTTGCTGTTAATTTTCTGCAAATTCCCTCCATAAGAAGTTTTTTTCTGTCCTTCTGAGTATTTTTTAAATGTTAACTTGTATGTGTATTTCCTATGACAAGTTATTCGCCAGTAAGGTTTATCTTCTCTTTTGCTGGCACATGAAGGATTTGTGACCCCCAGAGGCGTGGAAGAAACCTGAGTTAACTCTTACAAAACTACTGCTAAGAATTTGTAAAATTTTCCTACCGTTATTTTATAGGAAAACGTAACTATTGCCAATGCTTGCTAATCAAGAGTCTCCATTTCCTTTTACTTTTTTTTTTTTTTTTTTTTTTTTGGCCTCTGTTCCCTTTTTGTTAGGGTGATCAGGATACTTGTTTCTATGTCCGTGGAGCTTCCAGGCAAAGTTGTGTGAGTAACAGAACGTGCCTTTAACTGCCTGTGTCATGCTTATCCAAATGTTGTATTTCAAGTGATGTACCTCTTAGGCAAGACTAGACTATGTTACTGATTAAAAATCCAGCCTAAAATGCTTAGAAAAATGTACACTTTTGATTATCACCTCTGCCTCTCTTAAGGATCACTGTTTTCAAATGTCATTTTAGCTAGGTCACTACAGATGAGCCTGGTGTAACAGTATATGATATTTTTATCTCAGCAGAAGATATTATCTCATAATAACATTTTTGAACATTTCTAGCTGGATTGTTTTGAATGTTGGAGCTGTGCCTGGAGAGGGAGCAGAAACACAATGCCAGTCATTCTCAATTGTATGAGCCAAAAGCTTTGAGTCTGGTTAAAAAAAAAAAAAAAAAAAAAAAAAAAAGGACTATGATGAGTAGGGTGGGAGTGAGGGGAAAAAAAAGTTTTCTAGTACAGTTCCCAGCACCTGTTACCTTGAGACTTGCTTCTATTTTGGATACTTTGGTAATTTCTGAAATAAATGTTTTTGTGTGTGCATATATACATATTTACATATGGTCGTTTCCTTGTTCTTAATACTGTTGCTCTCACATGATAGTTTGAAGTGTTAATTGAGTGGTTTTCCCCATGAATGGAGGTTTTCTTTTCTTTGGTAATAGAAATAGCAAGCAAGCTCTGGGTGATTTGCCTACAGGCTTTTCACTAAGAGTTCATTAAGATTACTTGACAAGAAAGAAGTAATTTGCCTCCCTTGGGGGGGGGGGGAGTTCTGATATTTTGAATGTTTATCAGTCATCTGCAAAATGGGATTGAACATACTTGGTAGCTAATTGGTTGACAGAACTGTGAAATACAATTATGAAGAGTTAAGCTTAAACCAATTTTATTCATGATATCTAGCATAAGAAATACTGTATTAATCCTGCCTCAATATGAGGAAACAGTTAGTATAATTAAGAGTATCATATTGTAATTTGCTTGGAGACTAGAGGCTTTGGCGGCTGCTTTTCTATTTTAGTATAGTTGGAGCAGACTGACTTCCTGTCAGGTGGTACCTTTTGCAGTTAGTACCAAAATATTTATAAAATTACTTTGTTTACTCCTGTCATAGCACATAGTAAGTGAAGCTATTGACTGGAAAAGTTGCTTTAACTCGTGCATTATAGTGGTCACAGTTAACGTAATTGTTGCAGACTTTGTAAGAGAGACCCTGTTTTATAAGTCTAGTTGGAAGCCCTGTTTCTGCTGGGAACTGAGGTTCTGAGCTGATTTCTGTACTACTGCCTCTTGTTTGGACCCGATTCCTCCCATCATCAAGCTAAGGAAGGATGCAGGCTTTGGACTCCTTAGTGATGTTTCTCTCAGATTGTGAGGCCATTTAAACTTGCAGGCAGTTGGGATGTTAAATGCAAGTTTTCTTCTAAAAATAGATGTTATCAAAAACTTGTGTGCTAGCCCCTGAACATGATCTGTGGAGTACCTCCCGCTAGAGACTTTGAAAGATAGTGAAGTCTCCTGAACTGTTAACGCCACTTTTTCAGCAACCTGTATCTTCCCTTGATTCTTCCCATTCAGTTTTGCCTATTTTGACCTAATTTAGCTTGTGGTAGAATAATCTTATGGAAAGCCTTATAAATACATCTTTTATAATCGGTTATTGTCTACCATGCTATTTGTTTTGCCATTGGCTTAGGGCAAGTTAGCATCTCTTGTAAAAATCCATGTAAGGGAATATTTTAAAGAAATAAAATGAACAAGTCGTGGGAAAGGCGTTCTTAATTTTTTTGTTGCAAATTTGGAGCTACTTATCAGCATGCAGAGCTAATCTTTGAAAGCTCACATGTGGATTATAGGAAGGTCATGCTTTTCCTCCCTTTCAAATGATTAAATACAACTGTGTGACTTTTAACACTTTTTTTTAATGACCAACACTATCCTCCTTGTGTGATTAAGGAGAAATAAAGATTCTGCTGCAGTTTTTATTGCCGCTGTGATTGTTGCAGGGGTGTTCTTGTGCCCGTGCAGGACTCTGACTGTAACTAACAATGTAGATTTGAGTAAAAGTTTGTATAGATCAGACTGAAGAAACTGGGTCTGAAAAAAGGGATGAGGATTCACTAAGAAATACCTTTAGGCTTTACCATCTTGTTCTTATTGTCCTTTCCATCTCAGTATTTTCTCCTCTCCTTGAATGTATGACTTATTTTTGTCCTAGTAATCAAACATCTTTTTCTTTGGAAAGTGTATTTGAGTGATCAAATAGCTGAAATTAGGCTAGATGAATTTTGTGGTTAAAATCTTATTTGCCATTACATATTATGTCATGTGAAGCAGAAAAAAATCATTAAATAACTTCACCTATTTATATTTAAGTAAAGTTAAGCACTTTAAAAAGGTCTTAAGATGAGAGATATCTCTAGTCTGGTAAACAAAAAAGCTTTGTGGGGAGGAAAAGCAATTATGGATTAGCTCTTTTAAATTTGCATATTATTTAACAGATATTGCTGATGGACTTTGCTCAGGTCAGAAAAGAATTAGTATCTAACAGCTTCTATTGTTGCAGTTTGCATGTCACTACTGTGAATGCATTAAATCAAGGGATAATTAGTATGCCTGCTTTGATCTATTCTTAGTGGTTTAATTGTTTCTCTGATTTAAATAAACACTTTATGCTTATTTTACAAAATTTCCCCATGGGAGTTTGTCACATGGAAGTATTTGTGCATGTGTTTTTTTTTTTTTTTTTTCAACATCAAGAATAATCAGATATTTAGTTAAGCTTCTCCTGAAATTCTCTTTTGGGATGTTCTTCGTTCTTATGAGCTGCTTGATAACTAGTGTGTCAGAACAGCCTGGATAGGAGCGTTAACACAAAATTGTCCATTGGAATATTTTGAAGGGATGTTCAGTGTTGTCTTTGACGTTACTTGCATTCCTCTAAACTCGCTAGTCTTCCAGGGTACTAGAGTTCCATTTGTGTTTAATTAGGAGGTGCTTACAAAAAGTCTAGCCTCGCTACTAGGCTCCTTAGCGAGCTGGTGTCTCCCGTTGAGCAGTGGCATGGTTTCATATAGGTCCTGATATCTTCTCAGACAAGGAATCTCAGCTTGCAAAAATGCTTTTTGGGAGGGTGCAGTTGCTGTGTTTTAAGGGTTTCTGCCCTTCCTGCATATAGGGCATTCTGATACGTTTCCTTCGAGCTATTTTAACTGCTGAATTAATTAATATGCAGGTTAAGACCTCATTTAAACAAAAATGTTACTTGTCTTGTTACTTACCTAGCAGTGAAATGCAAACTGGTTTCCAAATTCAGCCCATTTCATGATGCTATTTGTAAATACCATGTTAAATAGCTAACATGATGCTATTTAGAAACCATTTTAATGATAAACATTTATAAGAGTAACTATCTGAGGCTACAAGTGTTTGTGTGTGGTGGTGATGTGCAAATGATTTTTTTTTTTTTGTTTATGACTAGAAACTTGCACTGCATGACTTTTTACTTTAGGTATTGTCACAGAGTGCCGCTTTTAATGAGCGTGCAGGCAGTGCAGAACTTTTAATAAACTCAAAGTTTAGAATTGTCTTGGGAAACTTAGCTGTCACAATGTGGCAAGATATTAAACAGAAAGAACTTGTGGTGAGGCACGTGGAAGTGGTAGGCATAATAATTCTGATTCTATATGTGAATAGTGTTACAGTAGTTCCAAACAAGCAGAAATATTTGTCCTGCAGAACATATGGAAGCATCCTGAGTGTGTTTTAGTATAAGCCATGTGTTTAGAAAAAACCCAGAGTCTCAGTCATGCCGTTGCAAGCTGAGTTTTCTCCTCTTCTCCCCTTCAACAGTTCCTCAGCAGCTAGGGCTAACGCCGCAAGAAGGCAGGATGTGTTCCAGAGGTTTTGGGGGATGGCGTCCAGTTTCTTTGTTGAAACGTGGCCTTTTATGCACTCAGATAGCATAAGCTTATGTTTTGCTCAAGGTGCAGCTGAGAATAAAATTGTGTTGTTACCAAGCACAGCAAATTGAATGAATTAAATTGAATTTCAGTTTTAAGGTACCTGAGCATTAAATTTAGGCGAACTGTTTTGTGTTGCGTAATATACACAAAACTAAAGAAAGAGGTCTATGGGAGATGATCTGGCTTATATACCAGTTACCGAGTGCTGCTCATTTACATAGTTATTTCCATTCTCTATATACTAAGACAAGATTATGCATGAAATGAGTTAAGTGAATTAACCAGTTATTTGAGCCAGCTGCTATGCTAGAAATAGAACTATAGTTATTTTCTAACCCCAAGCTGTGTAGTAGCAATGCTCCCTCAATAGTATGTCTTCTCTGTTTGTACCTTTTTTTTTTTTAAAGCCCTTGGCTTATTTTAGAAAATACATTGCCATGACCAATTTTGAGGAGTGTCTAATTTAGGGCATTATTTTTTCTTAATATATTTTTCTTTAAGGATGAATATGCCAAACAGACATAGTGGTTAATCTCATCTGCATTTAGCAATTCATTAAACCTGAGCAGTTTCTGCAAAAGCTTAGGTATTTTTGAATGCTGCATTTATAATTTAAAATGGAGTAAGATTTAATTAAGCACCAGTAATTCTAACTTAAGTACGAATATAGTTAAAGACTAAAAACTTACCTTTCAAACTATATAGCCCTTAAGAACTGAGGAATGTGTGTATTTCTCTCTCTCTCTCTCTCTCTTTTTTAATAGCATAGGCTTACATGTGGCTATCATCAAAACGTTTAGTGTGTTCAACAGTTTTGTAGCAGAGATTTCTCTTCCCACGTGTCATCTCTGTGTGTGTCTCCCCCCGCCCCCCCCCCCCAAGTAAAAAAAAATGACTTTTTGTGCATATTGGTAGCTGCTGTGTCTGGAACTGACATTTCAACCCCTGCTGGAGGCAGCTAATAGTTCTCCCTAAGGAGAAATGCCTGGGAGACATGGCCAGAGGAGTAGGGCGTCATGCCGCGTGAATGTCTGTACCTAACTTTAGGGAGGTCTGTAGCCCTGAGCAGCCAGTAGTGCTAATTTGTCCCTTGCAAAAGGAGTTTCAGAGCATGTAATTTAGGTTCTTGCTCTGAATTGTTACTTTCTAAAAAAGCATTTCTGAGCAGATAGGGGAGACAAAATACTGCTAATTTTAGACAGCTCTGTCCCTTTGTGCCCGTTCTCTACAGAAGTAACGGGCTAAAAAGATAAAAGGCTGTGCAGGGTCATACTTGAAAACTTTAATTGTATTTTCCTATGCTGAATTTCTGGGCAGAGATAACAGTGAAAATTATCTTATTCCTTATTTGCTTGTTTTCTCATTTTATTTTGTTTGCTGGCATCCACCAATGCTATTGGAAACTCTAAAGCTTCTTTTCTCCTCTCTGATTTTTTCTCTTATATTTTACCTGCAAATTACTAGATCTAGCAGGGTTTCTAACCTACGTGCAAACCTTTGTTTTCTTAGTTATACCTGAAAAGCTGGGCAGGCGTTCTTGTCCGCAATTCTGGATGTGGTGCTCTTCAGCTCAATTCTGTTGTTAACTTTTTTTAAACTCTTCTGCTAAGGCAGCTCCCTTCCTTGAATAGAGGAGAGCGAGACTGCCACGTTGATGGCACTAGCCCACAAACCTATTTAGCTGTTGTTGTTAATGTGCATGCCAGTAGGAAATAACATGAGTTAGGAATACAAGCTATGAGTTACAAAGTTTTGAATGCAGGAAAGGTAATTGTTGAATTCTTTAGCTTACATTTGTTTTTAAGTGCTTGCTTTTGTTGTTTGTTGTGTGCATGTATTCCAGATCTTGTTATTCACTGGGGCTGCATGTAAGTCGTCAGCACGCAGGCCCTGGTTTCTCACAGCAAGAGCTGCTGTCTGGGACCCGCCTGTGTCTCAGCTCCTTTTTATTTCTCTTGCATGCACTCTCAGTGTGGGCTTTTGAAACTTTTCCCATAAAGAAACCATCAATTATACTTGAAGTAACCTCAGCCTTCTTTCTGTTATAAACCTTATTGAATGCTTGCTAAACTGCCCAGGAAAAAAAGTGGAAATCTCAAATGCCTTTAGCAAAGGAGGTAGCAGGCAGGCAGCTGTCACTTTGGTAGTGAGAATTACTGGCAGAACTGTGCCTTTTCTTTGATTTATCTGGGAATCATTTAATTCATTTTCAAGAAATGTTGTCGTAGACCAGTAAATTCTAAAGAGCCCACAAAGAAATCTTCCATGGCAGCCTGTTCCTTCTCTACCTCCCCAGCCCCGCTTCGGGAACTCTTTGCACAGAACAATGTTGTGTCAAGAGAAAATTCCTCCTTAGATCTGGAGCAATATCAAATCTTCAATTCACAAGCAGTAGTCTCTATTTCTGTTGTTTGTTTTGTCCTTCTATCCAAATACCAGGAGAATAATAGTGTCTTTTGGATTTAGGAGGGCTTAGCACCTCTTATTTCAAATTTAGAAAGGGAACGCCAGTTAGCCCTGCTTTTGGTCTTTCTGACTTATTTCCAACTTGATCTGTATGTTCTGTATGTCATTGCTTCAGTATATCCACTCCATGGGAAACACTCATGACTTTGGTACTGGTAGTATTTTTCCACCATTAAAGTCAACAGGCTGCCACTTTGACTGGCGGCTGTAAGTGACAGCAGCCCATTTAGTTTAGGAAAATGTCTTCAACATTTTAGATGGCATGTTTTTAATTTCTGAGCTCTTCATCATGCTGTGGCTTAAGTTCAACAAGCAGAAATTCTTCTGATCAACTCAAATATTAGAAAACTTAGGACTCCTGAGATGTCAGAAGAGTGAGGGCTTTTCTGTTTGTTTTGTAAAGTGTTCACCTGCACCTGTGTAGTTGGTGGAGTTGCAGGCAAAGGCAACTGACCATGTACTACTTTTCCTAAAGACATGATTGTTCCTGGGCAGCTTGCAAAGCTGCTTGAAATAGCCAACTTTTCACCACAGTGAAATGGTACTTGAAATGGTACTAATCTTTCTGAACTGATGCTTTTCACAAGGAGCAATTACATTTTATATAGTAGATTTCCTTAGAGCCCTATCTGTTTATTGAGAAACAAGTTTTTTAATGATTCTCTAACCTGTATTTTTGCTGAAGAGTCAAATGACAACCGATCATCCATATAGCTTTCATGTTATAGTAAGTTTCATTGCCAGTTAGCAGGCTTAAGTCTTGGTAAAATTAAAACTAACTCTACCAAATGCTTTTTATTTATTTTTTTAAGAAGCTCAAGAAATGAGATACTTGACATCTGCTTCGTGGTGATCAGCATGCACCTCAAATGACTAATTTAATCTTGATAACTTTTCTATTGGAGAATTTTCTAGATCTGTTTGTCAGGGCTGTTTTATAGTTCTTATTCGAGTAACCAGTAAACATCCATTTTTGTTACCTTGTTAATGCTTGAGTCATTGGAAGTAAAATACATTCAAGCAAAACACTTGAAATTAAGCTTACCTATACAGTATGCGGTCAGCAAGTATTCGTGTCCTGTTCTTTCTTGCTGTAGGGCATCTTGACTAAACCTGGTGTTCTAGTGGGTAAAGGAGCTAAAGAAGGATATCTTGCTTTATCTCTACTTATTGTTTCTGGGATGGAAATAGGGTAAGTATATCTGAAGCTGCTGTAGGATGAGATAGGGCCTCCACGTGTTTAGACTGCTAAAATAATTTTTTGGTGTATTGGGGAAGAAATTTCGTTTTTTCTATAAAATTAATATATATCCACATCTAAAAGATATTTACTTTGTAAGTTGGTAACACTTCGTATTAGGGATATGGACTACAGGGTGAAAAGCTGACTTGACCTTCAGATCCAAGGAGTCTACAGTCAAAAGTCAGTTGGTTAAAAGTGGTGTTCATAGGGTTGATACCAAGATTATTGCAGTTTAACATCTTCATCAGTGACCAGGGTGAGGGGATGAAATACATCCTTAGCAAGTTTGTAGATGAGAGCAAACTGGAAGGAGTGCTGGATGACAGGGCTGTCGTTCAGAGGGGAGCTCAGTAAGTTGGAGAAGTGGGCTGACAGGAGCTTCATGAAGGCTAAGGAAAGATCTAATGTCTATCTTCCGCTTCAGCTGAGAATATGGAAGTACAAAGTACTGTAGAAAAAGACAGGAGGTGCAATGGTCACAAATTGTGAAAAGGATACATTTAAAAAAAAAAAAAAAAACCACTGTTCCATGAGTGGTGAAGCACTCGAATGGGTTATCTAGAGATATTGTACGATATCCATCCTTGGTAACAGCGAAACTTGACTGGACCAGATCCTGAGTGACCTGATTTAATTTTGAAGTTAGCCCTGATTTGAGAGGGTGGTTGGACTAGATGACATCTACAGGCCCGTCCAACCTAACTTTTTCTGATAATTCTTGGGATGAAAATGAAATGATGCATTTACTTACTTTTATTTTTTTGGGAGAGCCAAAAAGAGAGGATTTTTTTTTTTTTTAATTAAAATAGCTATCTGGAGTTAATGCTTTCTATGCAATGTGTGCAACTAAATCCCCATGCACGTTTATTAAAAAGATCCATAACCAAAAGTTGGAGCTGCAGGTGTGAGTGTGATTCTGAGCTTTGTAAAACAACTTTCTAGTTCTTTGGAGTTCTTTCCTGCACTTTTTCAATACAAGTGCTAAGTATTCTTGCTGTATCTTTCCATGGCTTAAAAGGCTTTATAAACTTCTTTGCCTGTGTATTCATCTTAGGAAAGACATGAATGTATTGTATGTACACTGACTTGAATGATGTCTTCTAGGTAAGTCATTCGTATATTAAAAAGTTAAAGGCTCAGTCTAATCCTAATGTATGTGCTGCATGAATCTTCACAAAACATTTCTTACCTTGAAGTATCCTATCTAGCTTTCAAACAAACAAAAAAGGAAAAAAAGCCATCCATCTACATCCACGCTTGTGCTCTTAAAAAAAAACAAAAACAAACACAAAAAAAACCTCCAAGGTTTGTGCCCAAATCTTTCTGTTTTTTGAAAGGAAGTAGAATCATTTGTCATAGGCCCTTATTTATTCATTTGTCATATCCATTTAGAAGAGCTATGCCTAACTGTATGAGCAAGTTTTATTGTGCTGAGGACTCAGTTGCTTCCTGAGGAACAGGAAGACCACAGCTTGTTTGTAATACTGTGGCTATATGCTGAACTATACTTACAGCAACCTCACTTAAGCTAAATGCTTGCAATGGAGAAGCTGTGATAGACTTCCTTCTTGCTTGCACGTACGCCCACACCTGCCTCTCCCATTGGGTTTGGGTTGCTGATGCAAAGCTTCAGAAACCATATGCTTTTGAGGGTGGTAAATGGGTACGAAGAACATGTTTTCTGCCTCACACACAGACCAACAAAAAGGCAGACTCAAGTAAATTATTCTTTAAACACACACATAATCAATGCATGTATGAATTTTTTCCCTAGGACCTACGTTTCCACTGTAAATTTTGTCCATCTGATGCTTTTATTCTTTGAATTATGACTGTGAATAAACTGAAAAATACACTTAAATAGAAATTTTGCATACCTGTGCATTTTGTTTTCCTTTCCAGTCAGCTCTTTCCCATTCCCCTTTTTACATTTATGCTACTACGTGAAAGCCTGAAATCTTTTCACTGGCCTATAAGCATCTTTTTGAAACTAATGGTGTTATCACTATAAAATATCGGCATCAGCTTCATTTCACTGATGCAAATGACTTGCTACAATGTTAACTACTTTTGTCTGTTGGCAGATGAGATTTTTGTTGCTCTTAGTCAAAGAAAGAGGCTCCTTAGAGATGTCTGCCAGCAGCGGTACAAAGATATCCACCTGGAACTTGCATACAAAGGATTTCTGTGCTGCTTTTTTTTTTTTTTTTTGGTAGCTTTACAAAGTTTGAAAACTGAGCTCTGTGGGGAAAATGCACAGAAATTCCATGTTCTGATTGCAGCTCGAGTATTTCAAAGGGAAACAGAGGTGCACCTGCTAACAGGTTGAAGAAGTTATGTATTTGCCATCACAGTAGGTTTAGGGCTTAGTATTTCTTGTTTTAGATGACTTCCTGAGAGAACATATTTGATGTAACTTCATTCATAGAAGTGACAGAAGGACAGTAAGTGAAAATATAACCTAGAACATTAATATCTTTCTCTCTTTCAATTAGAGCATGTGAGTACTGGTGGTAGTTTTTTTTCCATGCAGGGACTTAACCAAGGGTGGGTGGGGGGGGTTAAATCAGTTTGCTTTTCCAAAGGCTTAAGCTGAAATATGTAGAGGTGACAACTTCTCAGCCCTGCAGGTCTTTACTAAAACCTAGGTCGCCACTAGTCTACTCTAAGCCCTTAACTGCTTAGCTTAGGCTGAGTAAACGCTTGGCATTTCTTCGTGTTTTGCCAGTGGGCAATTGTGTTAGTGCCAGAACGCATTTTAATTTACAGTGAAAAATACATACATGGCAGGGAGAAACAATTTCTTTTGACGTTAGTTGAAGCAGAAACAGCTGCATTCAGCACTCTGTTTTTTTTTTTTTTAAAGCACAGTGGCATCTCCCTTGATAATCAGAATTACAACTGAGCATGAACAGCAGGGCATAGTTTTGTGTGGAGTCACTTTACTCAGTGAAGTGTTGCAACACAGATTATCTGATGCAAAACAGCTGTATTCATTACTAATAGAGACAATTTGACAAAACACCAACATGGATTTTTCCCACCATAACAGATGTGTAGAGTAGACTGCTTTCTCTCACTTCCATATTGCCACCATCTGTAAGTCATGTAATGCTCCTGTAGACTTGTAGGTGTGGTGGTGCCATATAATCTTCAAGAATGGATGCATTTATTTTAACTGTATGATGGAATAGCTATGTTGTGACTAATAGTGATATATCACTATTGTGGGAAATTGTAATAATTGGAAAGAAAACATTTCTGCCTTATTATTGGTTATTACTTAATAATGTTTTGTGAATGCAAATACACCTTAACTTCCCAACATGCACCAAGCACATCTACATAAAATTTCCTGATTTTTGTTACTTGATTTGTCTGTTGTTAGACGATAAGGGATTCATTCTAGCTCTCCCAGGTTCTCTCTGAATGTGTAACTGTCGTTTTGCTGGTCCATGGGAGAATGCATACCGTACAGTAAAACAGTGCAAGGATCTGGACAATGAGAATTCATTTTCTTTCGTTCTCCACCTCTCAATTTGTTATTCCATGCTTAATTTCTTAGTAGAAGCTCCTCTGATTGCAATAACTTGCATATGATAAAGCTAGTATATAGTAGAGACCACCTAAACATATTAAGTAGGATTGGAGATAATACTGCCTTGGAGAAGTCATTTGGTCTGTGAAGTAGGAGGAAAGGAGAGAGGGGTGGAGCAGGAACTCTCTGGGGAACTGAAAAAGGCATATGTCTCCAGATATGTCCGAAACAGAAGTCTGATTTATTTATTTATTTTTAAATAAGTCTTCCTTGTTGAAATGCAAGGTACTCAATAGCAGAGTGTGATCAAAATTGCTTTTCAGGACATAGAAGAATAGCTGATCATCAAAGAGTAGAGACAATTTCATTTCTAATATCCCTGGAGTAATGTTTTTCTCAGCTGATGGACAAGCTGAAACTTGCTCAGTTTTTCATATGTTTGCTTTTGGTCTCTGTACCTTAGAAGAAACACGATGAGGAAAATAAGTTTTTTTTTTTCTTTATTAGCCTACTTAATGGTTGTCACTAAGAGCTTTACTGGAAGTGTACCTGTGAGAAAGGAGTCAGGAGAACAGAAGGTAAAGGAATCTTAATCTGAAAATCCTGTGGGTTTCAGCCTAAAATGAAATAACTGTGGTGTACAGACAACTTGTTAAGGGGACAGTTCTGCTTCTAATTTGTTTGTTAGTTTGGTGAATGACCGAAGGCTTGTACTGATCTCATGTAAGTTCAGATGCTTAATTGAGGTGGCCCAGCTAGAAGTCTAGTACCCTTGGTTCTCCCTATAATGACAAAGGCATCCCAGCGGGTACTTTAGACTACCTGAGACATAAATGAGGGTGATGAGGCTTCTACCTTGGGCTCACTAGCAGCCTAAAGTTAGGTGGGATGAATCCAGGTTTAAGGTCTTCACTGTGACCTGGTTGGTGTGAGGTTGGTTGAGGTGCGTGGTGTTTGCTCTGTTCCTCTAGTATTGACTGTTCTTGGATGGGGTTGAGGATCACTGCCTGACTAAGCATTTTTGGAAGGATGTACAGCTGCTACTTTTAGATTATTTTGAAAGTAGATGCTTCATTTTCTAGAGTATTAAGGGTATGTCCGTGATACCCTGATAATAAAATATAAAACAGTTAAGGAGAAAATAATGTTTTTGTGTCACAGGGTGATAATTTTATGGACTTTCTGGTAGGTCTGCTCTTGCTGGAGCATTTATGTTCTGGTTACAAAAGAGGTAGTTTAAGGCAGGAGAGACTCGGTGTCATGTTGTAACCAAAAAATGATTTGTGGGAAGGTGGTGGACACTGGGGAACTAGTAGTGTAACTACTTCAGTGACTCCTATTAGATCAAATAGAACAGTACTTAGGCAAAACTCTCAGCAGGTCAAACGCAATGCTTTCATTGCAGCAACAAAGATAGCTATCGCTAGTCAGACATACAGTTGGCTAATACTGTGGGCCAAGCAAAGGAATGTTGAAAGCCTTGTTAAAGGAAGGTTGAAAGAAACTGTCTTTCAGACCACTCATTTTTCCCTACCCCTCAACTTTTTCAGCAGATGTTAATAAATTTTTTTAATAATTCAGGTATTTCTTAATAGGAAAACCTCACTTGACACTTGGAAGCAAAATTATGTGAAAATATTTTTCTGGTTATTCCTACTTAGTGGTTTTATAATTTAAATGGTTAATTATTTAATGTTTAGGTTACCAGGATAATTTACTGCATTACTTCAGTAATACAATTAAAATATATACTTCACACTTGTTAATTGAACCTAGGCTTTATAAACACAACAGGGGAGATGGAGGTATTTTGTTGCTAAAAAGGGAAAGACACATACCCAAACAATTCATTCTAAAATTAGCAGAAGACAATAGGGAGCATCTGCAGGTGTTCTTTCATCTTTTATATTTTGGTTTCAAGACTTATGTCTTAAGGAAGGAATATGAACAAGCTGGGCCAGGTGTCTTGGTACATATGTACTATTGCTGATATCGTACATTCACTGAGGTGGTCTGGATTAATGTGTTTCTTTCAGAGCTTCCCTCCTTAAATGCTGTTAATGTTTTGAATTTATAGTAGGCTTTAGTTGGAGAGCATGTACAATTGGAAAACAGCATATCTGTGATGTGTTAGTATTTTTCTAATGTCTAGCTCATGCAAATAAATGCATAGTTAGGGCTGTCTGTATGATAATACTTATCTATTTCTCTCTCTTTCTCTCTCTTTTATTTTTTTCCTGCTGATTTAGGTAAATAAATTCGTACAACTCAAAGCGTGTGGTGGGATGGTTCTTTCCCTCATTCTTTAGTTTTTCCTGATTCTGGAGACTGACTCTAGGCATATCTATTAATTTGTAATAAGCTTCTCAATGCAAGCTTCGTGGACTTAAATTCTTACTGATAAGTTATTATGTATGAGAGTCCGCGAGATCTTGGGCTGTATTTTTCTTGAAAAGCTTAGCTATTTCTTCTATATGCTTATTCAGAATTCGTTAGGGTTTCATCTGTTGCCTGTGTTTTGTTTCAGCCTTACAAGAAAGCTTGTTTCACTTTGACTTTTTCTTAACTGTTCTAGAGTAGTGGCTTTGGAAAAAATTTGCGAGTTCTTAATTGGAATTAGAAAATTTAGATTCTTACCTTATTTTTCTGCCAAACTATTTTCATTCTCTCCAAGAACAGTGTAAGAATTTTAAGCAAAAACTGTTGCTTGACTTAGTGCTTAAGCTAGTAATGAGACTGTTTAATGACAAAATAATATTAAAAATTAAGTTAATTAGACTGCAACATTTAACTCCTGTTATTACTTGACTGTCATTTCCTTATGCTGTGTTAAGAATGAGGAACTCCTTAAATCAATCTTTGAAATTACTTTATTGTTTTTAAAAAGTTCATTGCAGTTGATTTCTACAGCTCTTTCATTTCTTCTGGAGACAATATCCTAATAGCATAATCCTATCTCTCATGTGTAATCAGTTCAGAATAAAAAGTGGAAACTTCAATTGCATGTTTGTAGATTCATACAAGGATCATGATTTGCAGTGGAGGAAAAATGCACTCTATCAAGTCCAACTTCAGAATACCAGACATGCACTTAACATTTGTGGTTTTATTTACACCTTTTGATTTTTCTTTTCCTTTGGGAAGCTTGTTATAACCTTGGGGGCGGGGGGGGGGACTGCACAGCTGTGTGCCAGCAAATACTTTCTGTTAGAGCCTGACCTGAACTGTTAGAACAATAGAGTAGAAAACGAACCAGCAGCTCCTTGGCGGAGTTTCTCAATTTATGCTTTACTTGGTTCTGCACAAATAAGATTTTATTTTCAAGATTTCTTGTAGTGTTTTGTGACTAAAGGCTGAAAAGAAAGAATACAGCAACATCTGTAATGTTTTGCATGCAGTATGTGGTAGGTAGATGAGCATGCCGCAAGGTCAGTAACATATGCGTGGGTGACAACATACATATAAAATCTTCTAAATAAACCAAATCGGTATAACAGACTTGTAACAAATCTTGTATTAAGAGCTGCGTTTCCTCTGTAACGGTTGATAATTCAGGAAAGGGATGTTGTTTTAAGATGTGTCATAATTTTTTAGGCAAGAAAAGGTATCTTCTTATTATGCAGTTTTATATATACGCTATGCATGCATATGCTTAGATTAGCATATTATATATTGTGCTAGTTAAGGTTTCAGTGTCACGGACTCTAGCCCTGGTATGAAAAAACATTACCTGTTTGCTTAGTTTTGTGACAAATGGTTTTGATGCCTGCAGGGATGCAGCCCCGTGATGAAGGGGGAAGTTCAAGTATTTGCAACCCTTAATTTACAGAAATAACAGACTTAAAACCGTTGTTTGTGTATGTAACCCTTCTGCCTCAGAAACGCTTTTAATTTGAATGATGAGCTGCTAGATTTATGCACAAGCTCTTTGAGGAAGAATCTATACTAATATTCAACTATTTCTTAATTATACAAGATTTTTTTACTAAAAAAATACTTTGCAAAAAGCCATAAAGCTTTCAATGGCTTCTTCTCCACTTCCCTTTTTAATAATCTTTTTCATTTTCTTGATCTGTAAATCCGATGTAAACCTGAGGCTGATCTTTGAGTTTTGTGACTGCACTATATTTACAGAACTGAACTCTCGCTTTCAAGTTTGTTACTGTGAGAAACGAGCATTAAGTGTATCTGCTATTAATCTGTTGTATCACAGTGCTCACTGGGGGAATTGCTCATAAAATTTTTAGACACTTATTTGTGTATACTTTGGATGACTCCAAAAATAGTATGCTTTTCCTGTCTGCATACTAAAATACCTATCTGCGTTTCTGTCTGCAGTGCAGGAGATCTTGCAGGCTTTAACAGGTCTAACAGGTTAAAAATTCATCTAACAGCTCACCTTTTATGAGCAGATAAGTCAAACAAAAAGCTACGTCCAACTCCACTGCTTTAAATGGGTATATTATTTTGCGTGACATGTTGCGAGGACGTGTTAGGCGGCTGTTTTGCATTATCTGAAATTCAGATTGCTTATTAATGAAACAAGTCACATTGAAGTGTTATTTTTATCTGATTGCTTTAAAACTCTGTAACCTGGAAACACCATGTGAGACCACATACTCTTCCCCCCCACCCATATTGGCTTCGTAATTCTGCAAGTAGAATGACTTTTGTAACTTTTCTTTGTGTCGTGGTATTTTTGGTTTTTCAAACAGCGCTTGTCACTTTCTCATTCTATAATTTTGCATATAAAATTGCTACATATCGAGTGTGTGTATATGTGCGCTTACATATTTAGTGTGTAAGTGCGCAACACTTATTTAGAATGTGTCATGAAAATATTATGCCATGCTAATTAAATCAAAAGGGGATCTTTAACAGATCTACAAAACCAAGAAAATGCATGGAAAAGTAAAATGCAGGGCATTTGTCGTTCTTGTTTCCAGATGGATTACTGATCGCAGTGGAAAATAAGATATATGCAGTCTTTCCACATAATTGATAGCAAATGCGAGCATTAATGCGGATTTGAGCTTTTATTAGTAGAACTTAATTTTATTTGTTTTGTTTTTTTTTTTTTGTGGTGTGAAATGGAGTTTGTTGATCTGAAAGCCTTGCAGGCTGTCCTTATTTCTTATTGTTTTTATTATCTACTAAACTGCTGCATACCATTATTCTTGCAGGGGGTTTCAGCCAGCGGCGATGGGGGTTTTAGTTACTGTTGCCGCGATGCTGAAATGATGGTGCTTAAGAATTCCAGGAATTCTAAACATCGAGTAGGTACAAGCCCTAGGAGCAGAACGCTCTTGTAATTATTTTCTGTTACAGCAAAAATTTACTTGATATTTGCATAAGCATCATAAATATTTGTATAAAATTTTTACTGAAATCTAAAATGAGCTAGCTTTAAAAAAAATATAGAAATACCCTTTTATTTGCAAAAGAGAAAAGGCACTTGGTAAATGCGGTTACAGAAACACTTTGGAATGAGACTGCTGAATATTTAATTTGCTTAATGCACAGCTGTCACTGTTAATAGGTTTGACACAACTAAAAGCTTTGCTCATTCAAAAGGCAACAATTAATAAACAAGATTAATTTTTAAACACAAAGGGAGAAACCCTCTGAAAGAAGCTTTTGTTAAAAGCCTGTAGATGATTATTTTCTCCTGCGTGTGTATGTGCTAAAGAAAATGCTCCTCCGCTTAAAGAGTGTTTGCCAATTTTTTTCTCATTTTTAGAAAATGACAATGATTTGATTTAATTTAGGTTTTAAGGGAATAATTTAGAACTAAATCACTTTCCTATTTGAAAGTACAGGTTATGTGTTCTTTGATGCCACTTGCAGAAAGAGTACTGTTTAGGAGAAATGGGTTGAAAATCGAGCTATTTTGTAATTTTTTTTAAAACTGTAATTAAACTATTTTGTCTAGATAGCTCCTTAAGTGATTCGTTGTGGGTTTTTTCGTGTGTCTTGTATGTAAGAGGAGAAAAGAGAAACATTTTAAAAAATTGAAATTGTATATCTTTAGACAGGGAAATTGAGGATAAATATAGCTACTGCTGTATGTGGGTTTTTTGTTTTATTTTTCCTTTGAATTAACAAGTAGAACTGCACAGATTGGTTGTCCTGTTAATTATCTGTATAAGCAAGTATATATTGCTAATTAACTTCTCTAATTGTATGTATGTTTACACACATATATTCTATAATAATACATTTTATAATATTTTTACAATGAAAATTGCTGTTGTTGCTAAAAGCATCCGGAATGTGGCTAGCCTTAATTCTGAAGGTGTGGTTTTATGATGTGTGAGGTGGTGGTGAGCTGCCACAGCAGCACTGTGGTGTTGCTGGGAAGGTAAGCTGCGCCAGAAAGTTTAAAAAAAAAAAAAAAAAAAAAAAAAAAAAAACTTTCTGGATTGTCCCTTCCGCAACCATAGTGTAAAACTGCATCTACAAATTCTTCTGTCTTACTAGCCGCAGGTATCTTTATCACAAAAATAACTCCCCAGCTCCCCTGAATTTCATGTCTTTTTATATCACGCTTTACTAGTTTGTTTTGGAAATTTGCTCGCTACTGCAGAGCGGTAGTGCAAGATTGTCAAAAATCACTCTTTCACATGTCTCTGTTAAATCCAGTAAACTAACATAGATGTCTTTCATTTGTGTAGCAAATGCATGAAGGAGGTGTTATAGATGTTTAGAAAATTTTGCTGATTCATAAATGACCGTCATTTAAAATGCATTAAGAAGCTCTAGAATTTATTCTAGTAATGCGAAAACTTTAGAAAGTTTGAGTAGAAATACTGGTTTGAACTCTGGAAAAAGGAGTGTGTATGTACGTGAGACTCATGGAATGTTTTAGGAATTAGCATGCCTTGGACAGGACCGTGCTAACGTCTCATTTTGATTTTGCTCATGTATTTGTTCACAGCTGCTCTTGTTCCGTTATGAAAAACCTATGAAATGGCTCTTACATCCCCCAATAGAAAGTAAAGAACAGTTTGAAATTGGAACTCTTGATTTACAAAATCTACATGTAAGTTTGAAGTGACTTATGTCAAACTGCTGCAATGTAGGGAAACATCCCATTTTGGATTAGAAAATGTGTGTACATTACGGTTGCAGATTCTGAACTAAAATTGGAAAGACAATATAAAGTACTATACACATTTTTTAATTTTAAAAGCTTGATTATTTTTAAAAGATGCTAAATTTTATTGGGTGAAGGAACTGTTCATTTACACAGCTCTTCTAGGTGGGTTAGGGAACAGTTTGACAACAAATGCGTTGCTGTATACTGATGAATCTTAAAAGCTGGGTAGTGGTAAACCAGTATATCTAGTGTTGTTGGTAACTTTGTATACTTTCATGATGCATCATTAAAAGAAATTTTTACCTGTAAAATCGCACTTGGAAGGAACAGTGATTTGGATAATTCCTTGGGTTAACACAAGGAAATGGGAATCATTTGTTAGCCCTGGATGCACAGTAGCGTAGGTCTTAAATTATGAGAGAAACTACTGATTGGAGACCGATTTCCACATTTGTTCTGAGCTGCACTGGTTTCGTGATCTTTGAAAACTTGGCTAGCTTGTCAGCATGGCTGGAAGTCTGAATGCCTCATGTAGTGACCGCTGACATAATTAAGATTCGTAATACTCAAATGAAGCATATACATACCTGTTTTCTTTGGGCTTAAGCTGTGTGTGCACATGCTACCTTACAAAGCTGGGACCTTAATGTTTTATTTAGAGTAGAAGGATACCTCAATCAAATCAGTGCGTTTTCTAAGTTTGGAGTTTGCTTTTGAACCCTGGAATCACCTAGAGTCTGGTTCCTCTAATGTCTTAGTTATCTGCAGTAACTGTTAATGTTCAGTGTTATCACAGAAGTAAATTTCAAGAAATCTAAGTTGAGGGTAATTAACACATTCCACTGGACTGAACTTGTATTTTCCCAGTTGGAAACTTGGCTATAGGAAGATTCTGCCTCTTTGTGGATGAGAGTGACCTAACAGATATTGTTTGGATCAATCTGAAGGTGATTGGTTTTGCAAATATTTGGTAATGCAAAATTCTTCAGCCCTCTGGATCTTCCAAGTCTTCTCTGTTCTTTCTCATGAAATCACATTTTTCTTATTGCGCAGACTGGCAGGCTACTTCTGGTTCATGCAGTTGCTGAGAACCTCCGTAAGCAGCAAAATATTTCCAAGTAACAACAACAATTTGTGTGAAGTCGACAAACCAAAAAATCCCCTTCTTTGGGAGGGCAGAAATGAATTCTAAATTACGTGGCATTTTTGTAAAAACCCCTGAACAAAGGCTCTCTGAGGAATCTTAGGAAAGGCCTGCTGTTTCCAGATCTTACGGGCTGATTTCTATAGTGGACTGCCTGAGATGTGAGTGTGTCGGTGATGTCGCTGTAGTACAGCGAAGTGCTCAGATGGATAGGTGGGCACGGTATGCATAGGTGTTTACCTGAACTAGCAGAACTCCTTGGCGAAGACTCTCAACTTGTGCGGGCATGGCAAGCAACTTTGGTTGTGATATTGCTGCCAATGGTAATGGGCTGTTGCTTGCTTAAAAACTATTTCATAATTTGACCTGTATTAGTTATTGAAAATAAAACCACCTGGTATATTTTATGTTAGTGGGTAGCAAAATGTAACCTGTTAGATCAGTTTCAAAAGTCTTACGATGCTAATTCCTTCCACGTCAAGGAAGTTGCTTCTGCTTTACTCCAGCATAGTCAGTCCCCAGTTGGTAGAGCATGGTTCCCTAAAGCCCTGAACTTATCTGATTATAATGATTTTAATGCTGATCATGAGCAGCAGTGGTACAAAGTATCCAGTTAGACTGAGCGCTTCAAAAGCTCTTTCTTAATAAGCTTTCTTAATGCCAATCTTAAAATTTAATAACACAGAAACAATTTCACTGTTCAAAGATGAATGTAGGCAGGGTAATTTCATCCAATGGACTTCATTAAATAATTGTGCGGTGTTTGGTCATATCGACAGTGACGTGCCAGATCTAGAAGTTCTTGCTGATGACATCAAATATTTAGAAACAATGCTTTCCAGAGAAAAGCTGCTTTACCCTCTGTATTGCCTACATAGGAGAAAAGCTAACAGGTAGCAGAATTAAGCTTCCAAAAATGAAATATTTCAAAAATTCTTACAAAACTTTGCTTGGTACTCCTATGGTTTTTATCTTTTTATATAAATAATTAACTCACTATTAGTAAGTGTTGAAACAAACTGCAACCAGAAGAAATTTCCAGGTGTTTTCTACTTTGATACTCTTTGCATTCTTTTCATGCTTGGTGGATTTATAATAAAACTGCTGCCATGAACTGGAGTAATTAACAGATCATAACTCACTTAACAGTCATGAGCGGAAACATATATTATGTAAACTTTATCTCTTTGTGGATTGGTTATTGTGATACATTCCATATTATTTGGACGCCTTTATTT